>NC_059343.1:118711828-119055328 GCF_018350155.1 Leopardus geoffroyi
GAAGCTTATGCCGGGGGGTGTACAAGTACTATCGTTTTCTGTGTGCACCATGACCAAGGAAAAGTTTGGAGGCACATCTCTTAAGTAATCATGGAGGTTTACCATCATTCCCACCACCAATAAGTTATTCTTAAGAATCATCAGAATGGTAATAATAATTGTCATTTCTTGCACATTTACTATGTGCCAGGAACGGTGGCAAGTACCCTCCAGGGCTTACTCATGCCATTCTTACGACAATCCTCAGAGGTACATGCTGTTATTCGCCCCTAGATGACTTCAACTATCCGCACGGCTTTGCACTTCAAGTATTATCTGTACACTGATGATTATTCTCAAGTTTATATGGGCAGCTCTGACTCGTGCCCTGCACTCCAGGCGTGTCAGCCACCTGCCTACCCGGCTTCTCCGCTCACTCCTCTCCCAAGCTGCTTCTATGTAACTGCTCTAGCTACAAAGCGAAGGGTCATTTTTTGGACTTCTCTTTCCCTCAGCCCACATACCCGTGTAATCCATTAGGAAATACCGTCAGCTCAACTTTCAAATGAAAATCCAAGGCAGTCTACTTCTGTCTAGCTGTCCGCTCTTCTCCGGGGAGCACCTCTGGTTGCCTAGAGCCACGTGGCATGTTTGCAAGTGGTCGCTGGTGAGGCTGGACTAGGGACTTCAGCAAACACACCTACTGCACTCACTACCTTCCAGACGATTTTCTGAGTCCCTGGCACAGAAGAACGCATTGAATATTCCCAATAAGCACATGAGTCATGTTCTGTTATTATCCCCACTTTACAGATGAGGACACTAGTGGATAGAGAAGCCAAGTAACTTGCCCAAGGTCACCCAGAGAGTGACCAATGGAACCAGGATTCAAACCAGGGCAGGAAGTGATTTGAACTCCTCTGCTCTAGCTTCTCTACGAAAGGTTCTGTGGGTCACACTAAGGCGTATGCGTGGGGACCCGAAGGCCAGGGAAAGGAGCATGACAATCAGCAAACCCACTAAGTCAACTGCGTGGTCTATTTGCCTACAGACAAGTAAACAAACAAAGTCTGGCAAATGGTTACTTTTTAACTCAACTGATAATCGGAGTGAACTGAATTAAAAGAGTTTGCTTAAGCCAACAGGCAGTTTCCCTTGGAAGTTGGGGATATTGCTAATTCTACTGGTCTCCCATATCCATGTGAAAGTGTCCTTAAGGAACCCCAATTGCTTTAGTTAAAGAACATTTGTCTGATGCCTCCATATATTTAGACCAGTATATATTTTTACACTTTTTCTCAATGTATAATTCTAGGGTTGAATAAGAAGTAGAAAAGTATGAATACCAATCTCTTTTGCAACTGTAACAATACCTTGCCTATTCTAAAAAATATCTCTCAAGAGACTTGGCTTATACTTAACTCACCTCTTAGAAAATAAAACCTGGAATGTCATTCAGTACATCTCTGGCAGCAGTCAATGCGCTATGCTAATAAAAAAGATCTATTCATGTCTATCACTTGCCTTAAGGGTTTGAGAGCAAAGCCACAGAGTAGAGCAGGCACACATTCCAAAGGATCCCTGTGCATGTGACTCTTTAAGCACTGACCACACTGCACCACCGTGATCTGCTTCCTCGCTCACCTCCCCCAATCAGACTCTAAGCTCCTCCAGGGCAAGAACCATATTTTGTTCAGTGTTGGATCCTAAGCACCTAGCACAGCGGGCAGAAAAGAGTGAGCCCTGAGTCAATGATTATTGGATAACTAAAGCGACATTTCACAAAGCTGATCACTCCTTCCTTCTTAAATACCTTTCTAACTTGGTATCTGGATGCTACCCTCTCCTCTACTGGAGAGCTGGTGGATTCTCTCCTATACTTACTGGCTATTCGTTTTCAGTCTCCCAAGGTTCCACACTCACTCCTTTGTTGCATTTCCTGTCTTGTGACATCTATCAGTTTAAATGCCATCTATCAGTTGATGATTCAGACATTTTTACCTTCACCCAGAGCACTCACCTAAACTCTAAATTTACGTAGCCAAGTGCCTACTTCACATTTCTACCAAGATGTCTGAACGCAAACCTAATATATCCGACGTCTAACCCTCGATTTCTAGTTCTTAACCATCTACTCTCACGGTCGTCCCCATGTTAGTTAGTGGCGACGTCATTTTTCCAATAGCTCAAGGCAAGAAATGAGAGTTTTATAGCCATGTCCAATCTGTCAAGCAAAGCCTATTGTCTCTCCTTTCAGACTCTATCCCTGATGTGTTTTTCACCAGCTCCGCTGCAGCCATGCTAGTTCAAGCCCGCAATATTGTGATTTATAAGAAATATACATTTGGCCACTAGATGACCAAAATATCTCTCTCACATATAGTTGGTCTTTGGCCACGGTTCCTGGCTCACAACTGCCAAAGGCCATGGAATTTCCTCAGCAATGAGAATTTTGCTATATCTGGTCTCTTGTCCCCGTTTCCAAAAAAAAAAAAAAAAAAAAAGGTTTCCGAGCCATAAAGGTGAAATAGATGTAACCCAACTGGGTTTATGCTAATGAGGTGACTTTTAGAAGGCACCTAAGGACGGAGCTGCTTGCCAGGGGCACCAACCTTGATCAGAGGGTTGCAATTTTCAATCCCACCCCCTGATTTCTGGGCGAGGGGCCGGAGGCTGGATCAATCACCAGCGGCCAATGATTTAATCAACTGTGCCTATGTAATGAAGCCTCTCTAAAAGTCCAAAGGGAGGGGATTTTGAGAGCTTCCAGGTTAGGGAACCAGCACACTTTTCTGTGCCACAGGGCCAGGCTCCAAACTCCACAAGGACAGAAGCTCCTTTGTTCAAGATCTTACCCTATGTATCTTCATTCAGCTGTTAGTTCGTGTCCTCCAATATCCTTTGTAATGAACTGGCAATCTAGTGAATAAATGGGTTTCCTGAGTTCTGTGAACCAGTCTAAAAAATTAATCGAACCCAAGGAAGGGGTTGTGGTAGTTCTAAATTAGAGCCAGTCATTCGGAAGTACAGCTAATGACCTGGGCTTGCTATTGGCATCTGAAGTGGGGGGCGGGGGGCAGTCCTGTGGGACTGAGCATTTAACCTGTGGAATACGATGTTGTCTCTAGGTGGTGTCAGAAGCGAGCTGAATTGTAGGACACCCAGGTAGTGTCTGGAGCACCGGTCTTTGACAGAGGAGGAAATCCCTACTCTACAAGTTGAACTGGGTCCAAAACCCAACAAGCCACCGTCAGTCTCTTGCCTCACTTATTGCAAAAACTTCCCAACTGGTTTCCCACTTTCAACCCTTGCCCCGCTACAATCATTCTCAATAGAGTATCCAGGGTAATCACTTCAGAACCTAAGGCAGATCATATCACTTCTCTGCTCAAAACCATCCAGTGGCTTCCAAGCATACTTCCAGAATAAAAGCCAATTTCTGTACAATCCCTTACAGGCCCTTCACGGCCTGTTTCCACCCTTCTGACTTCCTCTCCGTGTCTTACTGTCCCGTCTCTAGGCCGCAAGCACCATGAGGGCAGAGACTCCTTGTATTTCCAGTACTTAGGATAGCACCTGGAACAGAGTGGGAACCCAATGGTTTTTTCTTGGGGGAAAAAAAAAAAACAGATGAATAAAACGACAGATTCTAGAGAGCAAAAAATAAGTTGTGATTATACTGTAGCTGGTGAAACCAATATCAAATCCCCCAGAATCTATGAGTTCAAATTACACTCCTCATCTCACTTTGTGACCAGCTGGACCACTGACTCTGTCTTTCACATGTTTGTATTTCTAATGCCTAGCATAGACCGTGGGACATGGAAGGTACTCAATAAAAGCTGAACGGATGAACGTATTTTACCATTAGAGAGAAAGCCTAGCTATTTGAGCACGTGCCCCCTAGGTTGATTTGAGACAGGTTTGTTAAAGATGATTGTAAAATACTTCACAATTGTCAGGCATCGGGAGCGTGCATGGTAGCAGTTGGAATTTTATTTGAAGGGGGAGGCCACGAGCACTGTGGTTAATTCAGTGATCTGATTTGTCCACGAGGTCTCCTTCGTGTGGCTCTAACAGCCCTTCCCTTCTGAAGGAATTAACCTGCGTGACTTTGCAGAACAGGAAGACACGGGCATTACAGATGAAATCAGAGCACTGCTTAAGAGTTGTCCTGTAAAGCTTTAGATTTACACCAAACTACAATCATCTGGGAATGACCTGGAATCATGAAGGCTATTCTAAAAAAAAAATGAAATTATGGATGAGTATCAGGGAAACTCAGTTAACATACAAAAATGCTTATTTTTTTTTAAATTATTCATCCACATTGAAAAGTCTGTGCTTTTAAAGAGCACATAATATTTATTAGATTTGTTTATTGCAATTTGTTTTTAATTCCTTGAATATCATTTTCTTAAACTTCAGTATTTCCTCTATATAACAGTGACTATAAAACGTGTTATTCAAACCCAACACTTTGGGTGAATGGGGCCCCTAATAATAGTTTTCACTTACCACAGGATCAAAATGACACTGCCTTAGACCATCTGCAACATGGGGTCTCTCTGTACAAATGTCAGTGAATGAGCTCTGCTGTAGATAAATTTCATTTAAAAAATCCAGATTTCTGGTCGTCTGACCTAAGTTCAGGTTGTAAAAATAAAGTACATGGTCAATACAATTAGCCCAATAACCCACATCATATATATATTTGTGTTTTTCTCCATGTCATTTCCTCAGTGACTCAGAAACACTTGCTTATCATTTAAGTTTATTTATTTTGAGAGAGAAAGAGAGCGCAAGCAGGAGAGGGGCAGAGAGAGAGAGAGAGAGAAAGAGGGAGAGAGGGAGAGAGAGAATCCCAAGCAGGCTCTGCACCGTCAACTCAGAGCCCGACGCGGGGATCGAACTCACGAACTGTGAGAACATGACGTGAGCCAAGAAACCAAGAGTCAGACACTTAACCGACTGAGCCACCGGGAGCCCCTTAGAGGAGGAAACCAAGAGTATGCAACCAGCTCAAGACCCCTGCTGCTCAGTCAAGAGAACTAGGATTCAAACCCAAGGGTCTAGACTCCCACAGTTAAGATAAAAACACAGATATGTCTTCAGAGCGCATGCTCTTTTCACCCTGCCCACAGCAACTTTTACTAATCCTTTCTAAGTAGGTGGGGTATAGATAAATTAATATTGTTCATGATGAATATTAAAGCTGGACAATGGATAAGTGGAGGTTCGTTGTATCACTCTCTGGAAGTTTTGTTTGTGTCATCTTCCATAATAAAAAACATGCTTTAAATTCCTTTTCTTAGGGCGCCTGGGTGGCTCCGTCAGTTAAGCGTCCGATTTCGGCTCAGGTCATGATCTCGCACTTGGCGAGTTCGAACCGGGCATCAGGCTCTGTGCTGACAGCTCAGAGCCTGCAGCCTGCTTTGGATTCTGTGTCTCCCCCTCTCTCTCTGCCCCAACCCTGCTGGCACTCTGTCTCTCTCAAAAATAAATAAATGTAAAAAAAAATTTAAAAATCCCTTTTGTTCCTTGTACAACACAAACTTCAACTTTCCTTGGATGCTAGGTTTAAGAATCAGAGTGCATACACTGCTGTTTCTTTAACCTTTTATGATGTCAAAATTAATACGTGTTCATTTAAAAGATTCATAAAGTACAAAAATATAATGTAGAAAATAAAATTCTTTACAATCCACTCGCTCCAAAATGAATATTTTAATATACTCCATCAGTGAGAACTAGACAAGCCAAGTGGATGTGAAGTGCTTAGGCTCCTGCCTGGCATATATTGAGTACTCAATAAACTTACAAATTATTGTTTATATCCACAAAGGTATTCCTTCTCTGAGCACTTGATATTGGAGTATCAAGGGAGTTCAGTCAACACTGAAAGGAACGTGATCTCTGACTGAACTGACTGGGTGTTTTCGCATCAGCCAGCCATGCTCTCACTTTGTCAGCTATGTAAATACTTTAAATGTCCTAAATTACTCTAGTGAATGTAAGACATCTGCTTCAAAATGGAAAACACTTGAGACAATCACCGAGTCTGCTTTTCCTAAGTCCCTTAACCACTCTTAGGAGCCTAAGACTCGAAGGCCCTTATTTGAATCTACCTATGGTACAAGCTTGCAGAGTTCAGAACCTCGGTCCTAGGGTCTATCAACCCCAACCACCCTGCCTTGAGAAAGGTGGAGAATTTTCATCTAGTTTCACAAAATAACAGTGAAGTCCAAAATCATTCTGAAAATATCCAAAACAAAGCTTTAGAATGACTCCTGGCAGTATCTTCTTGTGAAAGCAATACACCGCCACCAATATTCAAAATACAATAACCATATTCAAAAGTGGTAACACAAATGCATTTCTACTCTGGTAATGGCAATGTAAAGTGTGGCACAATCTTTTGAGAAAAGAATCTACAGTCTCTGTAAGCACCAGGAAAGGCTGTATTCAATGAGGTCTTACTGACCACTCCCTTTTTATCCTACCTCATATGGGGCATGCACACCCTCTGAATCCAAAAGATATTCTGGATTGGCTTACGTAGAATAGGAAATGATCATCTCACTCACCAACAGGAAAAGAATTAAATACTTAAGGGAAAAGAGTATAAAACAATGAAAATGGCATATCTATGGCGTCTTTAGCAGCATGGGAAAATGACTGGTACAATGTCAGGTGGGAAAAGTACTATGCAAACTAAGTAGTGTTTGGTGGCTTTTTTTTTTTCATGTTTATTTTTGAGAGAGTGCAAGCAGGAGAGGGGCGGAGAGAGGGGGACAGAGGATCTGAAGCAGGCTCTGCACCGTCAGCTGAGAGCCTGATGTGGGGCTCGAACTCACGCACCGTGAGATCGTGACCTGAGCTGAAGCTGGATGTTCAACTGACCGAGCCACCCAGGTGCCCCTCTAAGCAGTGTTTTAACTACGTAAAAAAACCACACACATTTTCAACAACTGGTGGTGGGCACAGAAGATGGAAGGGCTTAGCATAATGCCTAGACTATAGCAGATGTCCGATAAAGGCTGGCATTATTAATCTCATTCCACACCTTTGCTGAAATACACTGAAGAAACTATGCGCTCATCACGACGGATACCACTGCTTCGCTGTAAATGGACAGAACGTAGCTTCCCAGATTCAACATACTGAAAACGGGTCAATGAAAGATGAAAACTTTTTTAAGAGAGAATACAATCTTATGAGAGAATAAAGAAGTGACGACAGAACATGCCTGAAATAACACAACTACAAGTGGATACTGATGTTAGCTCTAGCTTGTTTTGGCAAGGAAAGTATAAATATTGTCACCTTGGTTTTCATAGTCTATGCTGACTACACCACACATACACGCTTACTTTTTGAAGCTAAATTTCACAAAACTCACCTCAAAGAAAACTGTATGGTATAAATATCTAGAGAACGTCTCAAACGCGGCATCTGCAACCGAAATGTATACACTGCCCAAGCAGACAAGTTTTGTGACCGGGCCATGTGGAGTTCAGAACCACCAAGTGCAGTGAAGGCATCTCACACACTGCTGCTCCTGGTAATCTTAGGTTCAAGAAATCCTTAAGGACAATATCCCAACTTCCTAGATAGTTACAATTCAGATCAGCAATTTTGAAAGTCATAGTAAATATAAACGGACATATTTTTTCTCAGAATGTAGGATTTTCATGTCCAGGGCAGCTATTAGAAAGAAAAAAATGAAAGGCTATTCAACAGCCACCAGAACAAGACTCTAGACAGATAAGTGTGCTGTCCCACGAGCACAGGAGCTCCAATCGCAAATTCCGTTTTTCTCGAAGTGGGTATTTGACCGAATCTATTCCTCTAGCAACTGAAGGAGTTTATAGGAAAAAATAAGCATGGCAGACTGTGTTTTTCAAAGATGGCCAAACCAATATATTCATTTCATCTCACATGCCCTACTCACCAGTGTGAATGACACCCCTCCCACTGAGGCAGGGTCTATACTCCGTGCCCTTGTACCTGCGTGGGAGCTTGTGACCGCCCGAACAGGAGCGTGCCAGAAGCGATGCCGTAACTTCTGACACCAGGTTTAACACGCATGAAGCTGCCACTTGGTTCCCTCTCTGGGGACATGCACCCTCGAAGTCCAGCCACGGTGTTACGGGTAATCCTGGGCTACGTGAAGAAACCACACGTAAGTGTTCTGGCAACCACTCCTGCAAAGGTCTGAGCCTACACGCAGCACCAAGTGCCAGACACGTGAGCGAGCGAGCTCTCAGAGGATTCCAGCCTCTATCTGTTTAAGCCTTCCAGCCGATGAGGCTCCAGACACGCAGCAGAGACAAGCCGTACCCACGGTGCCCTGTCTGAATACGTGAACCGCAGATACCGTGAATATAACAAATGGTTGTTTTTTTCACCACTGAGTTTTGGGATGGTTGCCTATACGGTCATAGTAACTGCGACAGGAAATCAAAGTAGGTTGTAGTGAAACACCCTCCAATTCTTTGATTAGCCAGCCCCCTTTACGTGTATACCGCCTATTGAAAGGTGCTCTTTTTAACGGCATATGAGCTGGCTGAAGGTTGGCTGAGAAAATCAACAAGCGGCTTTGACTCAGGAAGGCAGTTTTCCAGAAGGGCAAACTTGAAACTAACAGGTAAGAGAAGCCCAACGAATGTAAAAATAGGTTCAGATTCTCCTACAAACAACAATCTCAAAGTACCACGATCGTTGCCAAAGCAGTACTCTACAGGTTGTGTTGTTAGGGACAACATAGTTGAAACTGGATTTGGAGAACAATGCGACCTCATGTTCTAGAGTAATGCTCACCTTCTCCTCAACATACTTACTTTCTCTTCATAGCCCTCCATCCCACTCCTGGCCTCTTGACTGTCTGCTTTATTTCCCTGCTTCCACGAGGGCAAGTTCATTCAGACTGACGTGTAAATCCGGCCGATAACAAAAACTGGTGCATCTTTGCCGTGGCTTGCCACCAGATCCCCCTTTCGGAACCGATATACTTATTTCCGTCATCACCACAGTGCTGGCGGCTGACAGTTCGGAACTCAGTCCATCCAGGTAAATTACTTTTCCAAGTCCAAGGTCACGGCTCTTGCCTTGCAGGCAGCCCAAATACAGAGACTGTCTCGTGTGAGGATACAAAGTCTTTGCCTCATTTCAGGGTACCTCCAAGGTACTGGCCCAGCTCTAGAACTCTCTCTGGGTTCAACTGCAACCTCAGAGGCAACTGCATCACACTTCGACTTCTCCCTCCGTCCAATCCTGCTTCCCCCCCTCCCTTACGGATGTCGTTCCTGGGAACACTCCCCATTACACCTCTTGCACACAAATCTGTCTTGGAGTCCATTTTCTGGAAACCCAACCCGCAGCACATCCCCAGTAGGACATTTAACAAAGGTCAAAGACCAAAGCAGAGTGAAGCCTTAATCATGGCGTGTCCGGTATTAGCTAGCAGGTGAAGTGGGAATGAGGGTGAATATTGGGAGAGGCCGTCCCAGCAGAATGAGGGTTCAAGGGTTCCTCCCTTCCTGATAGTGACTTTCTGCAGCATATACTGAGAAGGACTTGAGGCAAAGGCAGTGCTCGCGGAAGGAGATATACTATGATCAGCTGATTATGGTATACCTTGAACAAGAGATGGGGTGAGACATCACACATGCCAGACAATTGCCAATTTAGTGGTAATTATTCAATAAATAGTATTTTGAAAGTACATAATTTTGTTGCGTATCCTTTTTTATCCTCAAGGTAAATTCACATAACATGAAGTGAATTACTAACCCTTCAAAAGTATACAATTCAGTATAATGAAGTACATTCAGAATGTTCAACGATAACTTCTAACTAGTTCTAAGACATTTCACCACTCCAAAAGGAAACCTCAGAAGCGTTAAACAGTACCTCCCCACCCCTTCCCCTGCCGGTCCGGGCAACCACTAATCTACTTTCTGTTTCTCGGGATTGACTATGCCTTCCGGGATAACTGACCCTGTTATCATTATGTAATACTCCTCTTTACCGCTGATAATTACTTTTGTTCTCAAGTCTGCTTTGCCTGAAATTAACATAGCTATTCCACCTTTCTTTTATCTAGTGTTAGCATGGTATATGTTTCTTTAGCCCTTTGGTTTCAAGCTATGTATTTTTACGTTTAAAGTGGGTTTGAGGTTCCTCGGTGGCTCAGTCAGTTAAGCGACCAACTCGATATGGGCTCAGGTCATGATCTCGGGGTTGTGAGATTAAGCCCCATGTCCATGCAGAAAGTAGAGCCTGCTTGGGATTCTCTCTCCCTCTCTTTCTGCCCCTCCCCCATTCGTTCATTCGTTCATTCATTCTCTCTCTCTCTCTCAAAACAAACAAACATTAAAAACAGACAAAAATGCAAGTGGGTTTCTGGTCAACAACATATAACTGGGTCTTATTTTTGATCCACTCTGGCAGTCTCTGCCTCTTGGTATATTTAGACAACTATGGTTTAAGTGGTTATTGACAAAGCTGGATTAATACCTACCACATTTGTTAATAAACGTTAAAAAGAATGTAAAAGAAAGTTTTTTTAGCAGTGGCCTTAAGTTCTGCAATATCTACTCATAGCTAATGCAAGCCCATTTTCAAGTAACTCTGTACTGCTTCAGGAGCAATTAAAGTATTCCTAACTCACCCTTCCTACTCCCTGTATCACTGCTATCACTCATTTCACTTATCCATAAACTAGAGCCATTGACTTCATTGTTGCTATTTTTTTAATTTAAATCCAAATTAGTTAACATAATAATGATTACACTTACATAATAAGTGTAATAATGATTTCAGGAATAGAATTTAGTGAGTCATCACTTACATACAACACCCAGTGCTCAACCCAACAAGTACCCTTCTTAATGCCCATCACCTGCTTAGCTCATTCCCCGCCCAGCCCCCACCCCAAACACCCCTCCAGCTGTCTGTCTGTCCAGTTATCTATTAGGTCAATTAAGAATACAAATAAGTTCTTTTGCCTTCACGGACTCTTGTTTACAATGCTCTTCCTGCTTGATGTAGGTCTGAGCTATGTAATTTTCCTTTGAAGTACTTCAACATTTCTCACAAGGCAGACTTGTTGGCACCAAATTCCCTCAATTTTTGTTTACCTAGGAAAGAACTTACCCTTCACTTTTGAAGGATCATCTCACTGGACACAGAGGTCTAGACTGGTAGTTTTTTCTTTTTTTTTCTATCAACACTAAATATTTCACTTTACTCTCTTCTTGTTTGCATGGTTTCTCAGGAAAACTCAAATGTAATTCTTAACTTTGCTCTTCCATAGGTAAGCTGGCTTTTTCCACTGGCTTCAAGATTTTTTCTGTATCTCTGATTTTCGGCAGTTTTAATACGATATGCCGAGGCACAGTCTTGTTTGTTTGGTTGGTTGGTTTTGGTTTGTTTGTTTTAGCTTTCATCTTCATTGGTGTTCTCTGAGTTCCCTGGATCTGTGGTTGGTGTGTCTGATGTAAGTTCAAGGAAATTACCAATCATTACTTCAAATACTTCTTCTACCCCTTTCTTCGACTTCTGGTATTCCCATTATCCATATGGAACACCTTTTGTAGTTGCCCCACAGTTCTCAGATATTCTGTTCGTGGTTTTTGCAATCTTGTTTCTTTTTCACTTGTGGAAGTTTCTTTTGACATATCCTCAGACTCACTTGATTCTTTCCTCAGCTATGTCCAGTCTGCTAATGAGCCCATCAAAGGCATTCTTCATTTCTGTTAGTGTTTTGGATTTCTAGCATTTCTTCTTTATTCTTTCTCAGGATTTCTATCTCCCTGATTACATTACCCATCTGTTCTGGCATGCTGTTTTTCCACTAGAGCTCTTAGCATATTTAGTTATTTTAAATTCCTAGTCTGATAGATAATTCCAGCATGGCTGCCATATATGCGTCTGGTTCTAATGTTTGCTCTGCTTCAAATTGTTTTGAAATTTCCCTTTAGTATGCCTTGTAATTTTTTGTTAAAAGCTAGACATGAGGTACAGGGATAAAAGGAACTGTGGTAAAGAGGCCTTTAGTGGTGTGCTGGAGTGCTGGAGGGGGTAGAGGTCTACGGGGTTATGACAGGTCTCAGTCTTTGAGTAAGCCAATCTCCTCAGGCTGTGACCTCTTCAAGTGCTTCTCAGTCTCACACCCTTTTAGGAGAGTGAAAAGGCTGAAGAGGACTGGAGATGGATGGTTCCCATCCCCCAGGCCAGTTAGGCTTTCATAACCCCCACTCCCAGTCCCGTATGTTAGACTAGGATAAAATAATCTCCAGGGCAGGCCTCGTTAACAAGAACAGAGTGCTCAGGGCGCATTCCAAAATGGCTGCTCCTCCTCCCCACCCCTAACCCTACCCCACAGCCCAAAGCCAGAGATTTTCTTCCAACCTTCACTGTGTGAACCTGGTAGGGCTCCTGGAGGTAAAACTCACAAGAATCCCTTTCAAGATTGTGCACGGCTGGGGTCTTTTCTACTCTCCTACTTGTCCACACACAGCGTCCAGCAATTCCTTAACTACAGTTTAGGTTTCTCTACCTTGGGGAAGGAATGCATATTTTTATGGCCATTTTTTCTTGCCCTTTGGCTTTGTGAGTGGGTAACTCTGGCTGGTATGAAATTCTTTACTATGTCAGGAAAGTTAACTCGGGAGAGGTAGCTCCCCTCTTCAGCCATGGGTGCCTTTGGGGAAAGGGGTCTTTAAATCTGTAGCAAGTGCCCCTGATTCCCTCAGATACAATTCCCTAAAGCGTCCTTCGCCCCCAATAATTGTTAACAGGACCCTGAACGACTTCCACCCTTCTTTGCAAAATTGACATGTAAAAAAGAACCTCCTAGGGGCACCTGGTTGGCTTAGTAGGTGGAGCGTGGGACTCTTGATCTTGGGGTTGTGGGTTTGAGCCCCACATTGGGCAGTTTACTAAAAAGCTTACAATAAAAAATAAAGAACCTCCCAGTCATTACTGGCAATACCACTGGTCACACATTAATCTAGGAGACTGATATATTCTCCCCTAATCCTCGGAGAAGTGGAGACAAGAAGCAGTAGCCCCATTATACAGATAGAGACACCAAGTCTCAGAGAGGTGAAATTATTTGCCCAAAGTCATGACCCCAGGTGTGCCACACTCCAAAACTTTAGTTGGCAAATACTGCACTATAGGTAATATACAATGCAAAAAATATTTTTACTTACTAAAGGGACTATTGTGGGATAAAAGAAACTTAAAGAAGGAAACTTTCTATGATTTTTCAGCATCCTCTCCTCTGTATGTATGTGAAATCCAAAGGCCAGATACCCTCCTCTGTGTCTAATTTGGTCTGCCTTGTGTTTTCTATTAATTTTATATAGAGGCCCTAAAATGTTATCACAGGTCGTTAAAAATAAACAATGAAAATTTACTATGATTATCACTATAAATTAAGAAATGTCTGATTTAATGCTAGTCCTTCAACTAGAGCAAAGGCCTCACCGCAAGTGGGTCCTACAAAAGTCCACAATTTCAAAGTGCACAGGAAAAAATATGAAATCCCTTAAAAGAAGAATACCTTTTTCAGAGCAACAATCGGGAAGAAAGGAGCCCCACACGTGAAAGCACCAGACTGGAAGGCAGACAGGCCCTGTGATGAATTAAGCCCCTTGTAGGATGTCATAAGTTTGAGCATGGGCCACACACTCACCCAGGTGCACCCTGTTAGTTGACAGCTGGTGCTAAAACTGGTTTCAAGTTATCTCCATTGATTCATGGTCATTGTTCTAATTTAACCCAGCTGCTGCATTCTGTAAACGAACTTTCCAAACGCATACATATTTTTGCTAAGCAGTATCTGAAATGCATGAACTCATGTTTAGAGGTCAATGCCATAAAAGGGAAAATTCTGTAATGCAGTCTCTCAAACTGAGTACACAATCGTAATACCTTTGAATTAGTATTATAGCAAATATGCATATTTTGCCCTTATGTAACTGATGAAAAGTCAAGTGATAATAAAATTTATGAGTCAAGAGTTCAGACTCTCTTTTAAAGCGTATTTATTTATTTTGAGACAGCATGGGAGTGGGGGAGGCACAGAGAGAGGGAGAGGGAGAGGGAGAGAATCCCAAGCAGGCTCCACACCAACAGCACAGAGCCCTGACGTGCAGGGCTTGAAGTTGGGAGCCATGAGATCATGACCTGAGCTGAAGCTGGACGCTCAACGGACTGAGCCACCCAGGTGCCCCAAGAGTTCAGACTCTTACGATCGCCTGGGTTTGAATCCCCATTTCACTTACTTACCATGTGGCCTCTCTTCCTCATTTTCTAAGGATGGTCATAGCAACAGTACTAGGCTCATAAGTTGGTTGTGAGGATTAAATTACATTACATATGTGAAGTGCTTGATATTTAATAAGTGCTATCAATGCTAGACATATAGACACAATTATTTGAAAATGTTATGTGTTATTAGTATTTGTGTTCCTGTTAGTGAAACATTTCCATCCAAAAGAAGTATTCTTAGTTTAAATGTGCATTGGTTTGAAGCGTACTAAAATAATTATTTGGGGTCTTTTAAATATTAAGCTGGCTTGGGGTGCCTGGGTGGCTCAGTCGGTTAAGCAGCTGACTGGCTCAGGTCACGATCTCACGATTCGTGGGCTCGAGCCCCGCGTCGGGCTCTGTGCTGACAGCTCGGAGCCTGGAGCCTGTTTCGGATTCTCTGTCTCCCTCTCTCCCCACCCATCTCCTGCTCATGCTCTGTCTCTATCTCTCAAAAATAAAACATTTAAACAAAATTTTAAAAACATATTAAACTAGCATGATATAAAAACAAGAATCTAAATTAAAATAAGTGTATCTACCGTCTCTACCTAGAACTTTCCTTTGGGTACATATCAGCTCCTGTGTTCTCCTGAAACCTCAGCTAAAGAGACTTCAATCTCTTGAGTATTTTTGGATGTTTCCGAACCCCGATTAATATGCTACATAGGAGCTAAAGACCCCGACTTTTACTGACTACATCTAGATACGAAGAAACAGGTATCTGGATACCCTCTTCGAAGGCATATATGTAACTAGCCCAAGATTATATCTTCAGTTCTAGCTAGAGCTGGGACTAGAAACACATATAACATGAGACACTATCTTAAGTCTTTCTCTCCATTACTCTGCTATTCTTACTTCCCACACTTCGACCATCACTCAGCAAATATTTACTGCTTGTCCATTGTGTCAGGCTCCATGCTAAGTCCTGATGATGGCATAGCAAACAAGATTGAGGAAATTGGTGGTTAGGCCACCCCATCTCCTTGCTACTGTTCAGGTTTCTACATTTAGTAACTCTTCTTTTTCAAGTGCTATCACATTTAAAAACACAACTTTGTGATTTCTGCCAGGGGAAATATAGTTGCAGTTGTTGGACATTTTGGTGTAGGGAATGACTGGCATGGTAAGACGTTCAAGCCCACAGGAAAGAGCAAACTGTCCTTAAGTTACAACTGAACACTTTGTAAATAGCTTTCCAGGACAAAATCATCCAGATCAATTGCCTGACGGAATTTATGCCACTTCCCCCAAAGTTCCTTATTGTGATACTAGTAATCAGAGTGATGACACAATTCCGATCATGACCCCATGTCAGAGAGCTGAAGAAACAGTTGGCTTCTCTCGTTTTATTCTTATTCATTTTGAGAGAGACACAGCATGAGCAGGGAGAGGCATAGAGAGAGAATCCTAAGCAGGCTCTGACCTGTCAGCACAGAGCCCGACGTGGGGCTCAAACTCACAAACCTATGAGATCATGACCTGAGCCAAAATCAAGAATCAGATGCTTAACCTACAGAGCCACCCAGGTGCCCAGCCAGATTCGTTTTCCACTCTTCTCCACCTTGCCCAGTGCTCTGCCATGTGTAAACCACAGACCATATTAATGGGCTCTCTTATCTCCGGACTTCCACTTACTTTTTTATCAATGGGAAACCCCTGAAGATGACTGGAGGGAAGGAGGAGAATGAAGTCAGAATACTTATTCCTTGGGATCCTTTTATGCAGGGTTTTCCTAGTCTTATTTCATCTCTTAGAGCAACACATTTTTTCCCCGACAGGTCTTTCCACAGAGCTCTCTCCTTCTCCAGGTTCCAGTAACCATTTCCTCCTCCTCCCTACCCAACCTCGGGTTGGTAGCAGTCACCCTGTTTCCAGTCCCAGGTTAGGTCACTGCTTCTTGTCGTTTCCCTACACTCTTCCATTCCTTTGTAATCAATGCTTTATTAAACCCTTCTCTCATTATCCTATTTGAATATAATCTGTTTCCTACAAGGACCCTACCTGCTATAGTTCCTTTCATTATTTGTCTTTCAAAAAATTTCAAGTCCCATCAACAACTGCCTCGCTTTCTTCTAGTTAATATTTAATTTTCCTCTACTCTTCTTAAAAATATAAAGCCCACTACTGGAAATAGTTCTCAAAGTGTGACCCTATCAACACAGAGCAGAAGGAGAACGTTGCCTCTCACTTTAGGTACTACATTTCCATGAACTTAGTCAAAATCACCAGTTGCATTTTGGCAGCCTTTTCACACCCTTGGCTCAGATTATACTTACTCTCAATTAAAATCTCTAGGTTGACTTTTAACACTACTGTTAAACCAAACGTTTTCAATCCTATCCACAAGATACTGTGTTCAGGACACCAAGATGTGAACACGCCATTTTTCCCTAAGCTTTTCCTTGTTTGATTAAAGCCATCATTCTAACAGTCCCAAGTCTAACCTACTGAAACCCTTATTGGATTTAGAGTCTCTTATGAAACAAATATTCCAATCCTGTGTTATTTTCAGACTTGATACATACATTGTCTATATCCTTGCTGTAAGCCATCATCATGCACCTGACCAAAAAACAGGGCTGAGAACACATGGATGGCAATTAAGCACATGAAAAGATCTTTAGCATCTTTAGTTGTCAGGGAGAAGCAAATTAAGGCCACGATAAAGTATCACTACACACTTATCAGAAAGGCTAAAATAAAAAAACAGTGATGAAACCAAATGCTAGTGAAGATGTGGAAAAACTCGTTTACTTACACATTGCTAGTGGGAATGTGAAATAACACACCATGCTAGGAAACCGTTTGGCATTTTCTCATAAAACTAAACACAAAACTACCATACTACTCAGCAATTATGCTCCTGGGTATTTGTTCCAGAGAAATTAAATCTTATGTTCACACAAAATTTTGTATGTGAATGATTATAGCAGCTTAATTCTTTATTATTATTCTAGAGAGAGAGAGCACGATCAAGGGAGAGAGTCAGAGGGAGAGAGAATCTTAGGCAGGCCCCATGCTCGGCACAGAGCCTGTCACAGGGCTCCATCCCACGACCCTGGAATCAAACCTGAGCCGAACATCAAGAGTCAGATGCTCAACCGACCGAGCCACCCAGGTGCCCTGCAGCCTATTGCTTAATAGGCAAACACCGGAAACAGCCGAGTTGTCCTTTGACAGGTAGAATGATTAAACAAACTATGTTACATCTTATCTATGCCATGGGATACTGTGCTAGGGATAAAAAGGAACGAAGTATTAATACATGTGGCAACCTGACTGAATCCCTGGAGATATCTGCTGGGTGAAAAGAAGCTAATCCAAAAGGGTACATAGTAAATGATTCTACTTACTTTTTTAAAATGTTGATTTATTTATTTTGAGGGAGAGAGAGTGCACGTGTGACCTGGAGAGGGGCAGAGAGGACAGAGAACCCCAGGCAGGCTCCGCACTGTCAGCGTAGAGCCTGATGCGGAGCTCAACCCCACAAACCGTGAGTAAATGACTGTATTTATATAATACTCTTGAAATGACAAAATTATAGAAGTAGAGATAGTGGCGGCTAGGAATTATGAACTCAGGAGTGGCAGGGAGGGACTAAAGGGCAACATGAGGGGCTGCGTTGATGAAACTCTTCCATACCTTCACCACGGTGACCGTCACAGTAATTTCCATGTGTGATAAAACCATCAACACACACACATACACACACAGATGAGCAGGTATAAAGCTGAAGTCTGAATAAGGTAGATGGATTGCAGCAGCGTCAATTTCCTGGTTGCAATATTGTACAATTATATCAAAGTGAAAAGTTTAATTTAAAAAATCAATCACATTTATATATACTAACCAAGAAATACGTGGAAACAAAAATTAAACACATGATATTATTTACAAGTCACTCCAAAGAAAATGAAAACATTGAGGTATAAATCAAACAAAACATGTACCAAGGGATAGGTGCAAATATTAAAAATCCAAATATCTTTCTAAAGTTTATAAAATAAGAATTTATCTGACACATTCATTTACAAGGGAACAAAAGACTAGACACACTCATAGAAACACGGATGGATCTTAAAAACAAGGCTCAAACATTAAGAAACACTGATGTATAATAGTAACAACAGATACATAAATAAACAGCAAATGCCCAGGAAACAATACTACACATTTCATTATCACTCAAGAAAAGTATAGGCATCCAATGCATTAGAACAATCGCCTATGAGAAAGGGAATAGGGTTGGAAGGGAGAAATAAGAGGAATGAATAAAAAAACAGAAGGTCCTGAACAAGTCATTCAAAGAATGTAATTAACTCAACCCTTATATTCGATACCAAAACTACTCTATCATCCTTCTCTCTCTCTCTCTCTCTCTCTCTCTCTCTCACACACACACACAGATTTTTATTCAAGGGAAGAATAATCATTGACATTAAACATACTAAACATACTAAATGTTAGACTAAACATACTAAAGTGTGTTGGTGATAACATAAAGACCAGCTTTTACTCGATTTTATTTTTGTATTAAATTCTCTGTACACAATGCTTCCCCCACCCCTTACTGACTGTGGGGGTAGGGATGAACCACTCTGGCTGAACCACCCTTGGTAGGTCACTGCTCTACCCCAAGCCTCTTAACAAGAAAGTACACTAGTGTTGATTTTTTTGGCTTCCATATATCATGATTTTAGTGTGTGGAGGTGTTGTCAGTGACTTTCTGGAGGGTAAGGTTTTGGACCTGAGGGCTTCAGTTCCTTACAGCCTAAGATGGGTTACAACATACACCACTATAAGGTAGGTGGTCTGAGGGCAATTTTGTTGTCTGCCATTTTGTACAGAGTGTGAGTCATTCCACACCCATTACAACTCTCCCCATCTCCTTCCCCCCCCCCCACGACACACACAAACTTCAAGAAATACCAACTCCTTTTCCTCCTACCTGAGATAAAATGTTAAGAAGTAGATGTGTCTCCAGTCTTTCTGGCTAACTGACATGTTGGTATGTCTCCCAACCCTCCAGGGCCTCATCGCCTCCATTCTCGAATACCTGCCTCTTCCCTTCCTTCCCTCCCCCACATCATCACAAAACCCACAGAAACACACATCTCTTGTTCAGAACTGGATTTTATTGTCATCATCACCCCTGGTATACCTTCTATTTTCCTGATTTGTTCTCTCTGTAGT
Organism: Leopardus geoffroyi; assembly: GCF_018350155.1. NCBI lineage: Eukaryota > Metazoa > Chordata > Mammalia > Carnivora > Felidae > Leopardus > Leopardus geoffroyi. Next base: position 118,731,332 of record NC_059343.1, read on the forward strand.
TGACAATTCTCCACCGCATCCTCTCGAGACACAGGAGACAGGTCCAAATCTCTGGCCCCCGCCACTCACAGGGCATTACTTGGATCATCGGAACTCTCTGGGGTCTCTTTTTTTTTCTACTCCAGCTGATTTTATTTTCTTAGTCATCCTGTAGCAACAGATGATTATTGTTGGCTTTTTTGCTTTCTTCGTTTTTTCAAAGTCTGTTGAAGGCCTAACGTTACCCTTATGCTTACCTTTTGTACCTGGTAGAAAAACGGATGAAGTCTTAAGGACATTAGTTTGCAGGAAGAGGATGGAGGGTGGATGGCAGCGGCGGGGGGGGGGGGGGGGGGGGGGGGGCTTTATGAGAAGGGGTGTGAGTTGGGGAAGGGCTTTTTGCTACAAGGGCAGGGTAGCACTTATGGGATGGGAATCTAAACAAGAGCAGAAACATGGATACAGTCATCTTACCTTGTCAATTTTGTTGTCGTTGGATTGACAGGAAATGTTCTGCTCCTTCCTTCCTTTGGTGCATGGGGCTGGCTGTTTCATTCTCACAGTTGGTTGTTGTGCATTTATGCTAGGCTCTTTGGGTGTGCAGATCTCATCCCTGTAGCTAAGCCTCCCAGTGATCTATCCCAGGGCTCCTGACCTCCACGTGCGTATATACACATACCCTCCCTTAGGCAATGAGGAGCCACACACCCCTTGGCTTTGGTCATCAAGGCACTGTTCCAGCCAATGGTAGCCCTGGGGTGGCTTCAACTTCACAAAGCACTACTTCTGACATCTCTATGGGTGGGGGAATATGGGTTGATGCTGTGGTTGTTTCTTTAACACCCCTAAAGATAGGTGCCAAAATGACCTGCCCTGCTTCTTTATCTCCCATGTACAATTCTGACGGCAAAGACGACATAGAGAGGCAGTTTCTTCCATCCGTGCTCCATGGACACCCTTATTCTGCAGTTCATTCTGTTCTTCCTCACTCTTCACCATTACCTAGTATTTTGATTTTTTTTTTTTTAGTTTATTTATTCTGAGAGAAAGGGAGATAGAATGAGCAGAGGAGGGGCAGGGGGAGGCGGGGAATGGGACAGAGAATCCCAAGCAGGCTCCATGCTGACAGCAGAGATCATGACCTGAGCCAAAGTTGAACATGCAATCGACAGAGCCACCCAGGTGCCCTGCATTTTGAATTTCTTAGCTAAAATTTCTCCAAATAGGGCAATGTTAAGTCTATGAGGACATTTATTTTTTTGTTGTTTATTTTAATCACCCAGTGCTCATCACAACAAATGCACTCCCTTATCCACATCGCCTATTTCACCCATCCCCCCACCCACCTCCCTTCTGGTAACCATCAGTTTGTTCTCTACAGCTAAGAGCCTCATCATCAGGAAAATACATATCGAAACCACCGCACACCCATAGAATGGCTAAAATTAACTCAGGGAACAACAGATGTTGGGGAGGAGGAGAAAGGGGAGCATTTTTGCACTGTTGGTGGGAATGCAAGCTGGTGCAGCCACTCTGGAAAACAGTATGGAGGTTCCTCAATAAACTAAAATAGAACTACCCTATGACCCAGCAATCACACTACTAGGTATTTACCCAAAAGATACAAAAATGCTGATTCGAAGGGGCACATGCACCTCTATGTTTATAGCAGCACTACTGACAACAGGCAAAGTATGGAAAGAGCCCAAATGTCCACTGACAGATGAATGGATAAAGAAGATGTGGTGTATATATATGGAATGGAATATTACCCGGTAATCAGAAAGAATGAAGTCTTGCCATTTACAACAATGTGGATGGAACTAGAATGTATTATGCTAAGCAAAATCAGTCAGTCAGAGAAAGACAAATATATGATTTCACTCGTGGAATTTAAGAAACTCAACAGGTGAACATAGGAGAAGGGAAGAAAAAATAAGAGAAACAGAGAGGGAGGCAAACCATAAGAGACTCTTAAATACAGAGAATAAACTGAGGGTTGCTGAAGGGGAGGTGGGAGGGGGGATGGGCTAAATGGGCGATGGGCATTAAGGAGGGCACTTGTGGGGATGAGCACTGGGTGTTCTATGGAAGTGATGAATCACTAAATTTACTCCTGAAACCAATACTATACCATATGTTAACTAAGTTCAATTTAAATAAATTTTCTAAAAAAGAGTTTGTTTCTTGGTCTGTCTCCCTCCCTCCCTCCCTCTCTCTCTGTCTCTGTCTGTCTCTCTCTCTCTCTCTCTCTCTCTCTCTCTCTCTCTCTCTCTCTGCAGTCTATGAGGAGATCTGAATCATCCCATTTCCCTACTACAAATCCCCCTTATGCACCTTGAAGACCAGTTACTTCTTGGCTTTACCAGGCAACTTTTCCATCCACCTCCTTTTCCCCAGTGTCCATGTAGATTTCTTCAGTTTTTGGTTTCCAGTCTGAAATGACTGCCTTCAAGCTGTCAAGACCAGTGACTAACTTTCTCCACTGGGGATCCTCATCTTGTTTTCAATCTGAAAGCCATGTTCATGTTAGTAGATGTAGTATCGTGACCTGGGTTTTGACCCGTGTAGAGGGAAAGAGGCAGGTATTCATAGGACAAAAGCTGTTGTGTGTGTTTCAAGGCAAAACACTATAAGCTGAAACTGACTTGTGCCCCCAGGGTAGGAGTTGCTCAACTCTATGCTGGAGGTTCTCCCCACGGCAACAAAAGAGAAAGACACTCAGACTGGGAAAGGACTAAAAAGTGTCCTCCAAAGACTAGGTCAGTTTATGTACTAAGTTCTATCAGTGAGAAAAAAAGCTTCTACAACTAATAACTGAGTTTATCAAGGTTGCAGGATATAAGATCAAGGCACAAAAATCAATTGTATGTTTATATATTAATAAACAACTAGAATTGTTTATTAATAAACAGTTGAAATTTAAAACTGTGATTTAAAATATCACTAGAAAGGGGCACCTGGGTGGCTCAGTCAGTTAAGCGTGCGACTTCAGCTCAGGTCATGACCTCAAGGTTCGTGAGTTCCAGCCCCGCGTCGGGCTCTGTGCTGACAGCTCAGAGCCTGGAGCCTGTTTCAGAGTCTGTGTCTCCCTCTCTCTCTGCCCCTCCCTCTCTCACTTGCTTGCTCTTGTTCGCTCTCTCTCCGTCAAAAAAATAAACATTAAAAAATAAAATATCACTGGAAAATATGAAATACTTGGGGATAAATTTGACAAAAGGCGTAAAAGACCTACACACTATAACCTAGAAAACACTGTGGAGATAAACTAATGACATAATGAAGTAAATGGAGATATACACTCTGTTTATGGATAGGAAGACACAATATTACAAGAAGTCAATTCTCCAATTCATCAACCTGATACCAATCAAAATCCTAGAAAGGCTTTTTATTTTTTTTTATTATTATTTTTATTTTTTTTTTCACGTTTATTTACTTTTGAGACAGAGAGAGAGAGACAGAGCATGAACGGGGGAGGGTCAGAGATACAGGGAGACACAGAATCTTAAAACAGGCTCCAGGCTCTGAGCTGTCAGCACAGAGCCCGACGCGGGGCTCGAACTCACGGACCGCGAGATCGTGACCTGAGCCGAAGTCGGCCGCTTAACCGACTGAGCCACCCAGGCGCCCCCCCTTGAAAGGCTTTTTAATAGAAATTGACACAGTTATTCTAATATTCATATAAAAATGCAAAAGACCTAGAATAGCCAAAACAACTTTTATTTTTTTATTTTTTTATGTTTATTTGTTTTTGAGAGAGACAGAGACAAAGAGACAGAGAGTCAGAGCGTGAGCAGGGGAGGGGCAGAGAGACAGGGAGACCCAGAATCCGAAGCAGGCTCCAGGCTCTGAGCTGTCAGCACAGAGCCCGACCCAGGAGCTGAACCCAGAAACCATGAGATTACGACCTGAGCCAAAGTCAGCCGCTTAACCAACTGAGCCATCCAGGCGCCCTGCCAAAACAACTCTTAAAATGTGATGAATTCTGAATAAGCTCTGTGGATTGAACCAATGTCAATGTCCTAATTTTGATAATGTACTATGATTATGTGAGATTTATCACTGGAGGAGGCTAGGTTATACACAGGGCTCCCTTGTATATAACTTTGAAACTCCTTTTGAATCTTAAATTATTTCAAAATTTAAAAATTAAAAGACAGCAAGAGTGAGGCAAAGGTAGAAGCAGCATGCCCCTAGAGTCCTCCAACAGGAATTCACACAACTTCATCATGAGGAAAAAAAAACTGGACTAGAGCCTTGATTCTTGATCCAGTTTTCATCCAGGATATACATCTTCATCTAAGATACCAGAACATCAAGAAAGACCTAGCAAAATGCCCTGCTGACTTCCAGACACAACAAATTTATAGCATTCCCATGACCACAGACTAAACACTACTAAACAAAGAGAATGCTATCACTAAGGTATACCTTTCTCTTAGTGGAACTCCACATGATGTCTAGCGATTACCACTCCATTTATTAAATGCTCCCAAGCCAATTTTGGAGGTTTTTCTTTAAGCCTTGTCTGCAATTAATAGTGAGAATACCACTTCGTCATGTGATGATACACATACGTTAAAAAAAAAAAAAAATCAAGACACTATATCAAATAGAGGTCAAAATGATTACAATTGCTGAAAATAACCTCCTTCCATTTTCTAAAGTGACTGTTTTCTAAATCTGCTTACCAAAAATGTCTTGAAGGTATACTGCTACCCAATGAAAATTCATCAAAGCATTAGGAACATATTCAGTCCATACTTTGTATTGAAATATCGTAATTAACTTTATAAAATAACCCCTGTTGCTCTGTTTAGTGGTTCTCTTTTAAATTTTCCCCAAAAATGAATGAGAAAAAAATTAAAGGCCTCAGTGTACACTGAGTTCATTTGTATTAAATTTTTCCATTTCTGATGTGCTCAGTTTTCAAGAATATTCCTCTTCATCATACCAGGTTGAGGAACACATTCAGACCCTAAGAGACTCTTAAATACGGAGAACAAACTGAAGGTTTCTGGCAGAGTTTTGGGTGGGGGGAAGGGCTAAAGGGGTGAGGGGCGTCATGGAGGACATTCTTTGGGATAAGCACTGGGTGTTACACGTTAAGTGATGAATCACTAAATTCTATTCCTGAAAAGAAAACAAAAGAATTTGGAGAGAAAACAAAACAAAACAAAACAAAGCCACTCTCCCATGCCACACTGCAAGTCAAAGAGAGATCCCAGGCTGAGGACCAGGGACTCCTATTTCCCTTTGGACTTCTTGTTTTCTGGGCCTTCGTACAAGTGGTATTGTAAAGGGACACCGATTTCACTACGACAATAACCCTCAACTACGTTTGCAATGACTTTCTTTACAGTGTTGTATTTTTTTTTTTTTCTAACATAGGAGGCATGTTAAAAATGACACAGAACACCAGACACAAGATGGAATCTGCCTGAGAGTTTGCTTCATTCTGGCCACAAAGGGCAAGGTGTTAGAAGCCAACAGTTCATTTTCCTCTCCGGCACGGGCAGCTCAAGAGCAAAAGACTGGGAAGAGTTGAGGACGATGGAAAGGGGGCACTTCCTACAAGCTTCGCTCGTGATCTGCTCTGGAAAATACCAACCCCATCGCCTGCACTGCAACCACTCCTGTTACTTAGAACACTGCCGCTACCACTAATGGCAACAGATTCCGTGCTCCAAGAACCTACTACATGCCAAACTCTGTTCTCAGCATATAGTATCAGTCAGACCCAAACAGGAAACAGTGAACACAAACTGGAATAACGTGACAAAGAGGTGGATACGGGGAGACCATCAGGGAGATGGCAATCACACAGTGTTAGTAGCAGCTGCATTGCTATTACCTCAGACCTAAAGAGATGAGAAGAGGGAGTGGTTTCTGGAACCTGGAAAGGTCAATAATTGGGGCGCCTGGGTGGCGCAGTCGGTTAAGCGTCCGACTTCAGCCAGGTCACGATCTCGCGGTCCGTGAGTTCGAGCCCCGCGTCGGGCTCTGGGCTGATGGCTCAGAGCCTGGAGCCTGTTTCCGATTCTGTGTCTCCCTCTCTCTCTGCCCCTCCCCCGTTCATGCTCTGTCTCTCTCTGTCCCAAAAATAAATAAACGTTGAAAAAAAAAAAAAAAAAAAAGAAAGGTCAATAATCATGAGCAAAAGCCGTCTTGAGAAGAACACTGACCTGTATCAAGACACTCAGCCAGTCCACAGTGACTGGCAGAGATGAAGACAGGAGATTAACTACCCTGCCCTCATTGTCCTTCCTCAACTTCCTCGGGGCTCGCCATCAGCCAAACCCAGGGGACTCGTGAGGATCCCGGAGCCCCCTGATATAATCCACCGGGAACAGCCTCCCTGGACAGAGAGCAGGGTCAGGAAGAGCGGCGAGTGGATCTGGACGGGCAGGGGACGACGACCAGCAGAGAAGTGGGACGGACAGCAGTGGCAGGAGCGGGCACCAGTTAGGGTTCAGGAGCGCAGGGGACAGAGTTGAGGCCCCGAGAACAATGTGCACAACGTTGGGAAACGGGATTTCTAACTCCCATTCCTCAGGCCTCAAATCTCAAGTTCTATCTAGGACTCTGGGTACATGGTGTATCCTCCCTCCTCTTCAATTTCCCATCTACAAAACGAGGCAATTGGAATAAATGATGCGAACTTTTAAAATCATTCCGTACTTCTCATCTTTACTAATATTTTCATTCCTTTAAGCTTTTAATCATACTATGATTCTAGGGGCGCCCGGGTGGCTCAGTCGGTTAAGCATCTGACTTCTGCTCAGGTTGTGATCTCATGGTTTGTGAGTCTGAACCCTGCGTTGGGCTCTGTGCCGGCAGCTCAGAGCCTGGAGCCTGCTTCGGATTCTGTGTCTCCCTCTCTCTCTGCCCTTCCTCCACTCACACTCTGTCTCTGACAAATAAATAAATGTCAAAAACAATTTAATCATATTATGACTCTAATCAACCAGCGTACAACCCCAGAGTATAAAACTGTGTGTGGGGCCATCCTGGCTTGAAGTACCCTCCCCTTCTTTCTGATTCGGTCATCACTGGAAGGCACCAGACCCAGCTGGCACCTAAGGACAACACCTTTATTTGAACCTGGAGGATTAGCTCAACGACGGGGTGCCGTAGACAGAAGTGAGATGTAGAACAAAGACCATTACCTCAGTCAACAACGCTTGAAGAAGCGCATGTTCTGTGCTAGGCACGGGGACACACACACACACACCGATAAGACACGGTCCCCGTCACGCACTTTCTGAACACTTCTCTGCCCCGTGCCTTCCCATATGGAACGTACACTTCCATATCTGGCATTGCGAAAAGTAATTTCCAGCCTATTAGAAAATAAACCTCAACCCTTAAAATCACGCATTCTGAATTTTCAGACATTTTCTACAATGCTCAACATTTTAAGGTCTTTTCCTCTGAGACGCCTAAGGCTAGGAGTGTGGTCCTTTATTACTATGCCTCCTATGAAAAATGCTTTAGTGCCACGTGGTAGGTGGAAATATTAGCTTGCAATAAGAAATACCTCCAAATGTACATATCGAGGAAAAACACCATTTTGATTTTTTTGTTTTACCCCATTGGCTGACAACTTGGCAGACTACCCTTTTATTCCACGAAGGCTATTCGGGGAAACTTCTCTAGGAAACAATGCTAGGTACTGAGGTATTTTGAGGGAGAAAGTCTGCCGTGACAAGTTTGCTGTGTGTCAATTACATCTCAATAAAAATTATTCGAAGTACAACTTATCTGTCTACATGTAGGACGCATATTTTCTTTCCAATTTAATTTTGTCCTGCTCTCAGCGGCCACGCAGGAGCTAACACAACACAACTCTAAGTCACTAGCACTGTCATCTGCCTCTCCATCCTTCCTCACCCCCACACCTCTCCACGGGAGAAGAGCTTCCTGTTGCTCCCATGGTTTGCATTCAACTGTGTCTCCTAGGTCTTCGAAACCCTAAACGGAAAGGCACTACCTCAGGGTCAGTTCAAAGACAGAGAACATGACACGCACCGTCGCCACTTGGCGTCCAGGGCGAACTCCCGAGGCGTCTTGTTCCTTGAAACGATGAGTATCCACCAAACGGCTTTTTCTTTTCTTTTTTTCTTTTGACTACAAAATTAAACTGTTTGACATTTAAAAAATCATTTTACCCATTTCTACAGCCTTAATTACATCGTACATTTCAGGAAATCATAATACCAAGCAGAAATGTCATAAAGCCAATAATAGCCAGGCCGGCATAAAAGATGAGCCCCACTGCTCCGTGCATAACCCACAACGCTACCGCGCTGTTCGCATTCAGCTTGGAAAACGGCTCTTCGCGCTTCCCACGGCTTACTTTCCTCTTCCCAACTGACGGCTACGTCGACTGCGCGCTTTGCAGACATCCACGGATCGATCAGACACACTTCCTTGATTAGAGGCTCTTGGGTCCACCACCTCAGTAACGTAAACATTGTAAGACGCGCTGACGATTTTTACAATTGCCTTTCCAATCATGACATAATACGCAGCTTTTTCCTGGTATTTACTTACACATAAATATAACATTTTGTTTCGTATAAGCTGTATATTTTCTAGAACATTTGTCCTTCATGAAGTATGCATTTCTAACACAGGAATACGGAAGCAGAGGAAGCATGAGGGCGGGGCCTTCTTTCACATCTACATTCACCACAACAGGCGCTATGACGTGCAGCCGGTGAACGCACACAGGCCTCCATTTCTAACGGGGCTGTTCTGTCCCCGCCGCAGAGGACACATTCCATCTCTCACGTGCGACTCACACACTCCCTCTGAAGCCCTTTCATTTCAGTCAAAATCGAGAGCTATCATTTGCAACGGTCGCCAGGATGTCATATGGCGAACCACAGACACCACACGCTCCGCTGGGGGACTCCAGGAAGAGGAGGGAAGTCAAGGCAGAGAGAGTTCCAGATTTCCAAAAACTGGGCTGAGAATCAGCAGAGCTCTCACCTGGCTTGAGCTTGGCTCTGGGATGAATGACAACCACTGGCAATGACAGGAAAATAGGATTTTCACTAATAGTGACTTGTTTGGACAAAAGCGTGCAGTTCATTTATCTTGTCCTTACATGAGACGATGTTTGCATCTTGCCAGGATCAGTATGATCATCAGAAAACTTGTGGGTGCATTTCTGGACAATAACTAGGATTACAAACGGCAAGAGAATCCCATGAGGTCAACACTAGACACCAGTGATTCGAGTCCTGAAGACATCTGTACCCCATTACTGGACCTTCGGTTGCACTTGCAACAAGAACTCATTCTACCCCTAGTGAGCCCTGCATCCAACGACCTCACCAGAGACGCTTATGGGAACGGCACAGTCCATTTCATAACACTTTCCCAGTTGAAGTCCCTGATCGTCTGCTGAGCTCCCATCCCGGGCCGGGCACTGAGCTGCGAGGGACGTACCGATGAATCAGATGCGGAGCCTCCACGGAAAACCTGATGTGCTACGGCATGAGCAAGGGAGAGCGGTTAGGAAGACATATGGGGTATCATCGAGGCTCAAGGAGATCACAGAAGACGGACAGAGTCTATGAAGGGGGTGGAATTGGGAAAAGACTTCTATGGATGGAGGAGATACTCTTTCGTGGGGAAGAAAGAAGCCACTTGAGGAGCGGCTTAGGGGAACGAGGACCCTGGTCAGGCCGACTCTCTCCCACATCCTCATAGCACCGCGCATCCTTCCACCGATCACACCCCTGTATCATCGCCCGCGTGCTTGTCAGTCTCCCTCAGTCTTCCCTCCCGGGAACCCGCGAGAGCAGGAACCAGCAGGTGTATTTCCCTATCCCCAACTCCAGCATAAAGCAGCCTATGGCAACTGTACGCAAGACGGTCATCAATGTTCGCTCGACCCACAGTTGCATAAGTAGAGAAATGAAGCTCCGAGGGACAAAGTGAGACGAGAGAGAAAGGTCGCCCACGCTCCTGAGGCGGTAGACCTGGGAGTCAAACACGAGTTCCACCAACTCCAGATCCTGAGGTGGAAAACACGACGTCACGCTAGACCGTGATGATCAGAGAGACGGGAAGGGAGAGAAGGGACAAAGCAATGCCTTTTCCTATCCCGTGCCCCAGAAATCACGAACGTCACACCATGTCATCTTCCACCGTTTCCTCATCATGGGGTAGGAGACGGGGCTGTCATAATCGTGAGGGCGGCAGAGGGGTGTCCTGCCACGGCCAAGTGTTCGTGTCCATCGAGTTCCGTGCCAAAGTCCACGGACCCAGGCTCAAACCCCAGGGAGGCCACTTGCTGCGTGCGCCCGGCAGCGCTCACTGACCTCTCTGCCTCTGCTTCCTCAGGAAGTACCATCTCCCGCGCCAGAGGGGTACTGTGAAGAGGCCCAGACGCCAGCCACGACCCACGCAGCCAGCCAGTGTCAGGGGTCATCGCCCAGACAAACACGCACGCTCTTCTTCGGCCGCAGCTCGGGAACGACGGCCGGGAGGGAGTCCCCGCGCGGGAGCCCACGCGGCGAGCACACCTGCCCAGCAGGCACGTTCTGTCAGAAGACGTGCCACGGGAAGGGGTCCCACGCTGACCTGATCTGAGGGTCACACGTGCACAGGACCGCCCCGGGGAACGCGAGGACTTAAGCAGAGCCCGGGTGGCCCAGGTGCCTGCTGGAGGCGGGCAGGACACGGGGCCGCCCGAGGCACGGGCCGCTCGGGCAGGGCTGCTGCTCAGCCGGTTCAGACCCGTCTGGCCCGACTCCGAGGTGCGGCCACGGCCACTCTGACCCAGCGAGGCCCGCGCGGTCCCAGGCGTCCCCTATCTGTCCAATCGCTCCAGCGTTCGGGACTGGCACCTGTGCGCTGACAAGCAAGGGGCCCAGAGCACCATGAGGTGGGTACCGGGTGTCCCAGAGCACCCTACGGATGCACAGCCTGGGGGACTGCTTCAGGGAGATGACCGTGACAACCAGGGCCGCAAGAGCCTCTAGAGTCTGTGATGGAACACAGACTCCCTGCCCCTTACCACGGGCCTTTCCCCAAAGGGGTGTGGCCCAGCCTACACTGGGCTCTTCTAACAGTGACACGACTCACATCTCCTTATGGGGCCTCCCTCGGGGCCAGGCACCGTGCCAGGAGCTTCCAAGTCACGTGTGTCATCAGCCCCCCCGCCCCCCGACAGTCCCTCGAACTAGGCGCTGTCATCATCCCCAGGTTACAGGTGAGGAAAGACACTTGGAGGGTACACAGCGATGCAGATCAAAACGACAGTGACACATCACCTCACGCCTGTCAGGATGACCATTACCAGCAAGACAAGAAACAGCAAGTGCTGTCAAGGCCGTGGAGGAAAGACACTCTGGTGCGCTGCTGGGGGGAACGCAAACTGCCGCAGCCGCTGCGGAAATCAGCATGGAGGCTCGTCACGAGGTCTCACGTAGAACCACACGACCCAGCAATGCCACCGCTGGGTGTTGATCCGAGGGGAGGAGAACGCCAACTCAGAAACATATCCACGCACCCCCACGTTCGCTGCAGCATCGTTCACGACAGCCAAGATGTGGAAACCACCCACGCGTCCACCCACAGATGAATGGATTTAAAAAAAAACAAAAAGGGAGATTACCGAGCCATCAGAAAGGATGAAATCTTGCCACCTGCGTCAACACGGGTGACCTTGAGGGCGTCACACTAAGTGAAACAAGTCAGACAGAGCCAGACAAATACCACATGGTCTCACTTGCATGTGGAATCTTCACCAAAAAAAGGAACTCCCAGATACAGATAACCAATTGGCGGCTGGCTACGGTGGGGAAGGGGGTCAAAAGGTACACGCTTCCAGTTATAAATAAGTCACGGGGATGTCACGTTCAGCACGGCGACTACAGTTAACGACACCGTATCATATATTTGAAGGTGCTAAGACAGTAAATCTTGAAGGTGCTCATCACAAGAAAAAAGAACGTATGAGTACGTGTGCTGACAGATGTTAACCAGACTTACCGCGGTGATCGTCTGTTTGCAATATATGCAAATGGTGAATCTCGTCTTACACCTGAAGCTAGTAGGTTACCCATCGGTCACGGCTCAATAACGAATTTAAAAATTAAAAAACCACGGCCAGCCTCTCTGTCACCTGTAACGGCCTTCGCAGGGGCGCCTGGGTGGCTCAGTCGGTTAAGCGTCGGACTTTGGCTCAGGGCATGATCTCACGGTCCGTGAGTTCGAGCCCCACGTCGGGCTCTGTGCTGACAGCTCAGAGCCTGGAGCCTGCTTCCGATTCTGTGTCTCCCTCTCTCTCTGACCCTCCCCCGTTCATGCTCTGTCTCTCTCTGTCTCAAAAATAAATAAACATTAAAAAAAAAAAAAAAAAAAAGAAAGTGGCTGTAACGGCCTTCGCACCCCCTCACCCCCTCACCCCTTTCCCCACCTGTAACGGCCTTCGCACCCCCGCACCCCTCTCACCCCTTTCTCCACCTGTAACGGCCTTCGCACCCCCCACCCATCTCACCCCTTTTTCCACCTGTAACGGCCTTCGCACCCCCGCACCCCTCTCACCCCTTTCTCCACCTGTAACGGCCTTTGCACCCCTTCACCCATCTCACCCCTTGCCAGTCAGAGCCCACTCCGCCAACCGAGATCTCCTCTGACCCCCGGGAAAGGGTCCATCAATTCCTCCTCCAAACTCCCATAGCTATCTAGGTTTATTTGTTTCTCATGACATTAGGAGGCAGTATCCTTGAGGAGGAAAAGTGGAGCCAGATGGGTTCTGTTTAAAATCCCGGGTCTACTACTTATTAGGAGTCTGACTTTGGGCATGTCATCTAACCGCTCTATGCCTTAATTTCCTTGTAGCAAATGTGTAGGATAGAAATACTCAAAGCGTATTTCCCTTGTTCATTCCTGGCGTGTTCCATGTGCCAGTGTGCACGCTCTCTCTGCACACGCACACGTGTATACATACACACGCATATAATATACGCATATATATATATATATATACACACACACACACACATATATACCAGAGATAGAGATAGGTACAATGTAGGCACTCAGTAAGTATTTGTTGAGCGAATAAAAATTAGGATATTCTCACTGAAGACTTCTCACTTGAACTCATTAATCCCACTGAACATCTGTACTCTGATCACAGGGTAGAGCAAAGGTACCAAAATGACAGAAATGTAATCCCCTCTCACTTCCAGTCCGGCATCCACCAGCTCTGTGCCGGTCATCACCGCCATCATTCTCTTCCTGCGCTCCTCTCCCTATGTGGCCTGGATCCCAAGGAGATACAAGCACCTAATTACCCTTCCAATAGTTCTATCTTATAATTAATCAAAACCGGCTGGGGAAGCAAGTGGAAAATTCCAATTTTTTCAAATTCCTTTCCTAAAATTGTCTGCGGAATGACTTCAGAAGAGGATCCATCATACTGAAGATGCAGATCCTGGATTCTAGAGATCACAGCTGCCTGACTGAGGGGCTGATGGCTATGGACACTCAAGGATGAGGCCTGGGGCACCTGGGTGGCTCAGTCGGTTCAGCGTCTGACTTCAGCTCAGGTCATGATCTCACCGTCTGTGGGTTCATGCCCTGCATCGGGCTCTGTGCTGACAGCTCAGAGCCTGGAGCCTGCTTCCGATTCTGCGTCTCCCTCTCTCTCTGCCCCTCCCCTGCTCAGGCTGTTTCAAAAATAAAATAAACATTAAAAAAATTTTTCAAAAAAGGATGAGGCCCATACTCTGTAAATGCTCAGTATCATAAGAGCAAATAAATACACAAGAGCCCATAGTTGATCCAATTCTGATGTTCATCATCCAACACATATGTCAAATAATTAGCAGCCAAAGACATCTTTACCTTTACAAAATAACTGCATATTTCTTGGTCAATGTCAATACCTCATGAAATAAAAACCAGGGCAGCACACAATGAGTCACTGAAAAGCTCATACCTTTTGTCTAAGTAATATAAATTCTCAGAGTTTCATACTCACAAAATCATTTCAAAACAAAAAAAAAGCCAATATGCACAGAAATATTTACCAAAGTTTTTTTTAAGCAAACATTGGAGAACAATTCAAATGTCCAACAATAGGGAAATGATTACTTTTAAAGGATAAGTTATGTTATCTCTCTAGGTCTCACTTTCCTTATCTACAAATCGGAAATAATATTTACTTGTTTTAGGGCATTAAGTTAATTAATACAGGTGAAGTATATGCATCCTAAATTGGGCTCCAAGAGATTCCCCTTATTAATAAATCCCCCTTTCACTTGAGCTCTTTGGCAAAGTTTCTCTTTCTTGTTCCTTGCAATCAAACGATCCTGGATTCAGCAGGGGAAGAGTGGGGGAGACAAAGACACAAACACTGCCCTCTCTGTACCTGTAAGCATATGGAAAACTAAAACGAGGGTTTTATCATAGGTGACATAAATTACCAGATAGGACACCAATACAAATTTCATTCCACTGTTTTGTCCACAGAGATGCATGCTGACAATGGACCACCCACTGGTAAGCACCATATGTGCAAGATCGCATTAAATACTTATTTTTCCCATCTTAAAGATGAGGAAGCTGAGGCTCAGAAAAGTTACAGATTGTCAGTTGAGAAGATGATAGAGAAAGCTTTATATAGGACTGGAATCTCCTGCACGAGTGTGTGTGTGTGTGTGTGTGTGAGAGAGAGAGAGAGAGAGAGAGAGACCGACAGACACAGAGGCAGAACACAAAAGTGAACCAGCTGAGGGTGGGAGTTGGCTAAAGGACTGACTTGTTTTGAAGTGAAATTTGCCCAGAAAGCTACTGTTTTTACCCAGTGGGTTTTTTGTTTTCTAAATTCTTTGGCATCGTTTGTAGAAGTTTCTTAAGATTCGAGTACTTGTCTTGAAGCCGTATCCCATGCAATTTGTCATTATTCATGCTTAGGTCTGTGTTCCTTTGGGGTGGGTTGTGAAGTACACAGCTGTTGAACCATCACATCTGGAAGGCTGAAGTTCTTACAAATCACTCTCTTCTCGCTGGCTCCCCCACTGATTAAATCCAGAATCACCCACATCTGCCAGACCCCCAAACCAAAAGACGTTACCACAAGGGTGACCTACCAGTAGCCTTTTACAGGGGCAATACCTGTTTTTCAATCTTACGTTATTTAAGCATCGAGTAGTTTACAAAGAAGTTTCTGATCTGTGATCTTATTTGGGACCCAACTTGCCAAGAAACGACACTCCCATTTTAATGAGCCTGACTTAAAGATACCTTAAGGTAACACAGATATCCCAGACCTCACCAGCCTGAAATGTTATTTTTATTTTTCATGAGCCAGGCATGGAGCTCAAGCCTCCACCAACCTGGCTGCTGGAAATCCAACCTCGATTTCAAAAATGTTGTCTGGATATCGTGGGTTCCTTTCCAAGGCCCCTCAAGAGACCTACAATGGCAGGCATCACGCAGGGTCGGCTCTGAACTTCCTCATCTCTCCCAGGTTGCTGCCCTCCAAGCCAGGGGGAAAGGCTTCCCCATTATCACTGTCCATCTTGCAAGGCCCAAGGTCCACACCAAGGCAGCCACACGCAGATGCTTTCCCAAGTTCCCATTAGGGCACAGCTGCAAGAAAAGCCTCCAAGAACTTGAGTTCAGGGTCTCAACATGACCCTGGAGCAGCTCAACTTGCAGCCTGTCTCAATGCACACAAAGAGGTTTGAGGACTTTGGCTGGAGTCTCACCGATTGCTCGCCCAGAATCTCATTATCTCATAAAAACACAATTCTATAGATTTCTGGTGCGCGAGCTTTTAACCAGAGGGGCTCAAACCCATCCAAAGGGCTAGACGACACATCGTCTTTGAGTGGTTCTCTGGAAACAGATTGTGAGATGGAGAGTGGCTTACAGGAGGCCGACTGGGGAAAGCTCTTGAAAGTGCCAATGTGGAAGGAACTTTACCTGAGCCCTGGGTTCCCAAAAGGCAGTGGCAGTTAGGAACAAAACCACCACTCTTCTTTGCTGTGGAAATGGCTAACCACAAAGGATCACCTCACCCTGGCCTACCTGCATACACCCAGATAAAACCATCTCTATTCTTCCACTGGGCCTTTATAGTACTCTTATATAAGGCAAATGACTCCCTTGTCTTTGGCCTTTATAAAACATCAGCCCTTTCGTTTTCTTGAGAGGTTTCTCATTAACGAATATTCTACCTATTGCAATAGCCAGCATAAAAGCATCTCCTAACTGCCCCGTACATTTTTTTTTTTAGTGTGATTTCATTTATGTCTTAGGTCCAGAACAAGCAAATTGGCAGACAGGAAGGGGGGTTAGTGGTTGCCAGGAGCTGGGGAGGGGGGTGAAAAGTGACTATAATGGGGATAGGGCTTCTTTTCGGTGTGTTGGAACATTCTGGAATTAGATGGTGGGGATGGTCGCACAACATTGTGAAGGTACGTAACGCCACTGAGTTGTAAACCTTAAAATGGTTAAAATGGTTAAGTTTTTATGTTACCTACATTTCACCACAATAAAAAAAAAGAAGAAGAAATTTAACCACAAGAAGACTCAAAGGAGAATGGTTGTCACTTACAGCTGTTGAACTTGGGGACTGTTCGTGAGGTTTGGTGCCACGCTCAGGAAGCTCGGGTTGTGCAGCGGGCCGGTGGTTCAAAGCCGCCGGCACCTGCGGTGGGACTCTCTCTCGAAGCCCGAGCTCCGCCCTCTTCAAGTTCAACTTGTAGGTCTCGTTGCAGGGCTCCAGCCCCAAAGCCCACCTGCAGCAGGCCACGTCTCAGCTTGAACTGGAGAGAGCGCGAGGCCCATGCCGCCGCGGGCTTTGCTACGGGACGGGTCTATGCAGTCGGCCGCTCACAGTCGTGCCGTCGGCTCCGGCCCCGTTACAGAAAAGGACGGCGTCGGCCAGGAAGTGCGCGGCAGCCTCAAACTTTTCCACTTTTCCTTCAGGGTCGGGGCGCTGTGCCCCGGCCGAGCGCTCCTCCGAAGGTGGAGTTTGCTCGCGAGCGCTTCACGTCCTGGGGCATCTCCTTGACCGCGGGGCTGTTTCAAATATTTCCGGAAGAGTCTGAGAGCGTGCGAGGCCCCTGCCTTCCACCGTCAGCCCAGAAGCAGTCTCCAGGCCCTGGACGGCAACCTCCGAAGTCTCCTGGGCAGCGGACGGGAGTCCCCCCAAGGGCCAGAGCTGGAGGAGCGGGCGTCGGTCGGGACCTTCTCGTCACCCACCTCAAGACAGGAAGAGACTAGGCCTGGTTTTCAAAATCTCTCAGGCCCTCGGCTGCGCCTGCGCACCGCGGTGCTGCCCCTCCCCCACCTCCGCGCTGCCCCTCCCCCACCTCCGCGCACCTCCACGCCTGCGCGGGAGCCCTACGTTTTGTCTTTGACGGACGTTGGGCCTGGGAGGAGGTTAGGAGCGTAGAGCTGAGCGGTGGAAGAGGCCCACCTGCAATGTGGTTGCAGATGGGGCCTCAGGGGATTCTATGAGGGCTCCAGAGTCGTCCCAATTCAAGCAAGGCTGCCCAGCCCCTGTATCCCTGAATGAGCCAGTTGGCCAGCCCCCAGGAGCGGGTGTAACCCAGGCAATTCCCAACGAGAAGAAGCAACTGCGAGCTACCAGCAGCGGGGCTCCAAGCAGCTGAGCACGGGGCCCGCCCAGGGGATCTGAGCCAACATACCCATTGCATTGATGGGAAACTACCTTTGATCCTCTGCACTCCTTCCATCCCAGACCTCAAGGACGATGCCTCCTTCCTCAACTCAAAATCAAAAGCTGCCGTGAATATCCATAAATCGAAAGGATGCAAACAAATCTGGGGTGGAGCTAGGATCCAAATGATAGGAACAATGGGGAAAACGGGTGGGCGTGCGTTTTAGAACTCTCGAGGGGTGTTTCTCAAGCTGTGGCTCACAGACTTTCCTGGGCTAGTACCTTAATGCATTAAACTTGTGTTAGAAAACAAAATTCAACTGAGTACAATTGGTTTCACTCAACGACTCACGAATCGGGCAGTATCCCATCTAGCAAGTGGAAAGGAGTTCCATAGAGCTGTACAAAATGGAAGGATTTTATAGCCAGATACAGGGTGGGATGAGGAGATTATCGGCAAAAGAAGAGAAAGGGTTTTCAAGCAAGGTCACCTTCCCTTCGGGGGAAGGACGTGGGGGTCTTACCTGCAGATTACCTCATTAGTGCCGATCAGGAAATTTCCGACGGATTGGTTTGAATTTCCACTCCCGGGAGAGGCTAATATTGCAATTAAGTTAGGTAGTAAGTCTTGGTGGGGCTTAGCAAAAGTGGCTCCATCTTGGGCCTTTGACTCTTTTTAACACTCCACAACTCACTCTATACTTTTGTTTCTGAAATGAATTCGCAATATACTCATGAATATTTACTGAAAATAAAATTGAAAAGTCAACTGACACCATTTGTTGCTACTTAATCAATGTCAGCCCACGTCCCTCCATTCTTTCCAAGAAAGGTTTCTCTTACTCAATTTCATGTGAACTTGTACCAGCTTGGGCTCGAGACAGAAATATTGCAAGTAACTCTTTTGTCATCGTGAGCCTAATTCTTTGTACATCTTCCTTCCTTCTTCCCAGAAGAATTTACTGAGATCTGTTCTGTGTCAGGTATTATTCTATGCCCTGTAGAGGAGACAAAACTTTTTTCTGTGTCTTTCTACCCTCGATTACTGCCACCATAAGACACAAATGACTTTGCTAGGGCAATGTCAATGGTGAGGGAGAGGCAAAATACAGACCACAGTTCACTGAGGAGCTAATGCCAATGAGCATGTGAAGACAACATTGTGCAAACTATTCTACGTTCTAGAAACCTGGAACCGAGAAGCATTGTTGTTCTGTGTTGATAGCTCAGTGGAGATACAGGATGGTGGGAGCACGCGTTTTTTTGGTTGGTTTTTGTTTTGCATTTTGTTCTAGAGTGGGAGAAACTGAGCATGTTTAAATGCTGGTAAGAAGGAACAAGGAAACCAGCAGAATAGATTGAAGATAGAGGAGATTGGATCATTTACCTGAAGAGGAGTAAGAAATGGGATTTGCCTCATCCCCTTGAAGGAAGAGGACCTCTTCAACTGTGATTGGGGTAGGGAGAGGTCAGAGCAGGAGGCCAGCACATTAAAGACAGTTGGACTGATGCAGAGTTATGGTTTTTCCAGATACACAGGACAGCGAAGAATCAAAGGAGTTGGAGGATTGGCCCATAACTAATTGAGGAGATACATGTAGCATCTGGATTAAAATAGAAGAGGGGGTGAAAACCAAAGAAAACTGATGGTTTGGGAGAAAATGGAAGAGTCTAGAATTGGGAGATATCAAACAGGTTTTAAAAAGCAAGTGTTGGGGTTCCTGGGTGGCTCAGTCGGTTGAGCGACCGACTTCGGCTCAGGTCACGATCTCACGGTTTGTGAGTTCTAGCCCCGAGTCGGGCTCTGTGCTGACCGCTCAGAGCCTGGAGCCTGCTTCTGATTCTGTGTCTCCCTCTCTCTCTGACCCTCCCCCCCACTCATGCTCTGTCTCTCTCTGCCTCAGAAATAAATAAACATTAAAAAAAATTTTTTTTAAAAAAAGCAAGTGTTGAAGGAGAAAGAAGAAACATAGTAGCAAGAGCTAGCACTTACTATGGGCCAGCCATCATTCGAAGTAATCAATTCAAAAGAATCCTAAGAGGCATATTCTATCACTTTCCATCTTTTATATAAGAGGAGACTGAGGCACTCAGTGGTTAAATCATGCGTGCAAGGTCACACAACTCAGAAGTGGTACGGCTGTGGTCGGTCTGGTTTTGGTCTCTGCTTTCTCTGCTTCCCAAGCAGAGAAGAGAGTTTGAATTTGTGATTTCACGTCAGTCGCCTTTTGCGTGATGCTGAGGTCTAGGATATGGTCTAGCGTGTGGCCTAGTAACTACCGTGCTACCGAAGTAGGATGGATGCTAGACCCAGTCCCCAACAGCTCCTCTGCCGTCTCCCGCTATGCAGGCAGGCCTGCAGTTTCCCAAGGACCTTCTCCTGGTCATTGTAATTACAGCCTCACTGGCCTCTGTGAGCAGCTGGGCTATGACTGGGGACCCACCAGAGAAGGTGACTGACCATAAAGCCAACCCAACAGGAGCTGCGTGAGGAAGTTCAAATGGAAAGATCCATCCCTGTTCAAGATGTAAGAGAACATGCCAAAACACACGGGTAAATCATAGCTCTGACCTACGCCGCATTTGCAAAAATCTTCACTGTGAGTTTTCTTTTCCTGGGTGTTTTCTGTGATTCCAGCTAAATGTTTGACATTGCTCCAAGAATGTCAGTCAGGGGCACACAACTAAAGCAGCCCTGCCTTCTGGTTGCATCATTAGGGGAAACCTAAAAAGTCTTAGTCACCCCAGCAAACGTGTGCTGCCCTGGGTTCAAAGTCCCAGACTTGAAATACGGCTAGAGAAGGTTGCTTTATTATCTGTTTTCTCTTCAGAGCCCTGGTGCTAAGAAAACTCAGCGCACAGAATCTCCTCATCTGCAGAAGCTGTTAAATAAATGCCTTAGAGCTTTCTGGCATTTCATTATGCCAGCATGGGGGTATGAAAAGAAATTGGGCTTGCATTCCAGCATGCCATCTACCTCCGTAACCCTGCCCGTGTTCCTTAAGCCGGTCGAGCCTCACCGTTCTCATCTGTAAGATGGACACAGTAATCATGTAAATGAGATGATCCCTGAGGAGTGCTTAACCGAGCCCGGCTCACAGTAACATCGCATTCGTGTTGGTGGTGGTAGTGTTGCTGTTATACTTGTTGGCACCTTCCTCACTGCCCATCCACTTATTCTCTCTCCTATACCTGCCCCTCCATTGAAAAAGCTCACACCCAAGTCATCACACCCAAGAAATGCCTTGCAGCTGGTATCTCCAATAGGGCCTCTTGCCAGAGGTCACAGAGCTAGTGAGTGATGGCCCTGAGACTCTGACTCAGACTCAGTGTTCCTCAATTACACGTGACCTGTGTAATCTTATCCATTTCCCTGACTCCAAAGGCCATGTTTAAGTGTTTATGATGTGCCAAGTACTATGTTACACGTGTATGTGGATGGATGGATGGATGGGTGGGTGGATGGATGGATTTTTTAAAAATCTCACCAACAGCCTTATGGGATAGATACTATGATTCTATCATTATCTATATTTACACAGAGAAACTGAGGCTCAGGCAGATTTAGTTACTCAAGGTCACCCTGCCAATAAATGACAGAGTCTTGATTGGAACCCAAGCCTATCTAAATCTAAAACAATTGCTCTTGGCCGTTACATTACACTACAATAGAGTTCCCAAATAGTGCCCCCTCCGACTTCACGTAAGATTAAAATAAACTAGACCTGAATGGAACTCAGATACAGAGTTTACTGAAATATCAACGTACTCAGGTGTAACGTTGCAAGAGTGGACCTTGATGTGCAGAACTGCTAGCCTCAAACGCTGGCTCTGAAATAATGAAGGCCATCCCCCGACCTCCTTCATAACCACCAGCCTCCTAAAGCCCAGGTGGAAACACCAAGGCTTTATCTGTGAGAGGTAGGGGCAGGCAGAAAACTGGGGTTTTCGCATTCATCCCGCAAATGAAATAAACTCTGGCCTCTGTTCCCTGAACATCAGGATACTCGATCATCTACTCCCTTCAGAAGGGGTGAAGAATGGGTTCTCCTCACCCCCAGCGTGGCCATAATTGTACCTACAATCCACCTATTATCTACTAAGGCAGAAGATAGGGCCATTCAAGGGAATTTGGCAATGATTGCCGCTGCCATAAATAATATCTACCATTTTATGATTCAGCATTTCTCTCTGCGTGATTCTTCTAAAGAGTATAAATAATTCACACTAAATTATAGTTACTACAAGGATATTTTAAGCCTAAAGTTGAAATTTATACAATTAGTGTCTAAAACCACCTTGAAGGGAGAAAAGCAAACATTTTGACTATCTAAATAGCACTTTATAAGGCTTTTAGGTAGCTTACTTAACATTCCTTAAGTTAATAGTGATTTCTACATGAAAGTGAAATATGTATAATTTTTACATTAAAGTGAAATATTATAAAATATAATTAAGAGGCTTATCAGCATTCTCACATTTTTGGGGTAGAATGCAAAGGTATGAATTCAGAAGCTTATTAAACTGGATGACTGATCGCTATATCTGTTTCTTAATTATGAAATATTTATGCCCCTGATGTCATAGACCATGCAGTATTTATGCCAGATGTGCAATGAAATCTATATTCAATATTTGGGCAACTTGACAGGGGAAAGAACCTATCCCCTAAATTGATTCTAAAATTATCTTCCATTTAAGGCATTATCTCAGAATTGCACATAAAGCTCTAAATTCAAGAGAAAGTAAGATTATTTTTACTTGGATTAACATAGAATTTGCTTCAGGTCTTTAGTCACTTTGCCAACAGAGATAGCCAGACTTTTATTAAGCACTTCTCCATCTGAATGATAATGGTGCTATAGACCCTTTCCCACCCCTACCCCCACTTGCCTATTTTTAGAAAGAAACCCAGTGCCAGGTTTGGAGGTCTTCCAACAGAGACCAGATTATAAACACGTGAAAAGGCAGCTTTCTCTAAGGGCCTTTGTTTTCTTTTGAAGCAGATAGGTGAAAATCAAATGAAGTCCTAAGGCACAGAGTTCTCAAACTATATCCTGTACAGAATTATCCGCAAATTCCTTGACTCACCCTCTGGATGCTGAATCAGGAGTAGGTGCAGGTTGGGACCCGGGAATCTGCATTTTAATGAGCTCCTTCAAATGTTTCAGATGTAAATTGGCCCCGGATTTCACTTTGTATAATTTGCCCTAAGGATTCTTCCCCCTGACACTCAGGGGTTATATATCTAGATGACCTACAGGTCATGTATAAAAAGAAAAGAGTTCGGGTACTGGGGCACGTGGCCTGGGTTTGACTGTAGATTCTGCCATTTACCAGCTCTGGGGCTCTGGGCAAAATCACTGCTTTTCCTAGCCTCCTGGCTGCAGTGAGCGGGGCCCTGTAGCTGTGTTTCGGCCAGTGGAAGGTGACATATGTTACTTTGCTCCAGACTCCTCACCACAACCACTACCTTCTTCCTTTTGCCATCTAGATGTCAGTTCTCAGAGCGATCTTGAGAGCCATGTGTGGAACATGCTCAGCCGTGGACTTGAAACACTGCTTGGAGCTGAGCCTCCTCTTTGTCTACCTGCACCGGACTGAAAACTGCACAAGCAGCAGCCTTTATTGGGTTAACCCACTGGACATTTGGGAGTCATTCGTTATTGTGGTTATTCTACTCTGTGAAATATAGTCACGTATGGATAGGAGACATGAAGTCAAAGGACAGCACGCATGTGCGGCAGTGAAAAAGCAGAAGTGATAGGCCAGGCTGGCTTTTCTAGAGTAAGTATTGGATCTGAGGAAGACGCTCCGCCCACGAATGCCTCTTCACCACATGTTCACTCATTCCATTGGGCCTTTTACTGACAGTGGATCCGAGAGACATAACAGGAAGCAGGATAGGAGAACAAAGACATTATTAGCAGCAGAGAAAAGTGGAGACCAGGTAAGGGGACGTAGTGCCTAGCAGACTAGGCTAGCACAGAAGCCCGAGGGCTTTGAACACCTTGGGTTCAGGGGTCAGCCAAACATCCAGGCATCAGCGAACACACAGGCGAGTGTCAAGAAAGGCAGCAGAGCAGAAACTAGGTACTTTGTCCTGAGCCAACATACGTGCAGAAGTGAGTTATCAGTAAAGTATGGGGTTGGAGAGGACAGGTTCAAAGACCAAGGAGAAGACTGTTCTTTCACACCGCTTGAAATTCTAGCCATTCTTCAGAACTCGCCTCAAATGCCACCTCTTTTATACGTACAGATTTTTTTGCCACCTCATTTATAAACCCTCCAACTAAATGAGGAATTCTCAATCTGGAGTCCATAGACCCAAGGAGTATAAGAATGAACTTCCGAAGGGCTCTTGACCCTCTGAACTTAAATGCAAAATTATGTGCCCATACTTTGGGGGATAGAATCCTCACTTCGATAGGCTTCTTAAAGGGAGTCTATGAAGCAAAAAATGTTTAACCATCGCTGGTTTTGTGAACCCATGAAATGCAGGTGTATGTTCTTATCCATCTCTTTACCCTCGTGCAGAGCACAAAGTAGGTGCTCAGTAAATGATCATTGAGGGGATACGAGTGTCTTTTCTGATTCTCCAAGTTGAACTTGCTCTCTCGGTCTCTGTGTTTCCCAAACCACTTGGTTTTTATTTCCCTTGTGGCATGCTAACAGACTGCATTTCGGCGAAGTTCATTGTTTACTTGCTGTTTTCCCCAACCTGTAATCACTTTAAGGGGAAGCAGAGTAAGATTCATCTTCATATTCCCAAACATTGTCCAAGACAACAAATATCATAATTCAAGATACCCATCACCTCAGTTGATTTTCACAACAATCATGAAATCATATGTAGTGTCATCAGCCCCATTTTACAGATAGAAAACTAAAGCTCAGAAAGGCAAATAGGTTTATTTAAGGTCATATAGATACGAAGTTGAGAGTAAAATTCTTGTCTGTCTGATTCTAATTTTTTTAATGTTTATTTTTGAGAGAGAGAGAGAGCGAGCATGAGCGAAGGAGGGGCAGAGAGAGAGGGAGACACAGAATCCGGAGCAGGCTCCAGGCACAGAGCCTGACGCGGGGCTCGAACTCACGGGGTGTGAGATCATGACCTGAGCTGAAGTCGGATGCTCAACCGACTGAGCCACCCAGGTGCCTTTTGTGTCTGATTCTAGAGCCTTGTATTATGTCCATATTATATTATAGTTTACAATATTATCATATGCTGCTGTAGCTGTCCCTCAAGATTATTGGACTGGACTGGCTTGAGCTGATATAAATTTTATGGATATGAAATAGGCAGGGACTATGAGGCAGTCAGAAACTCTCAATCTAGTCCAATCATCTCGTTCTATAGGTGAGAAAATAGACATTTGCTAGATAGAAAATAGGCAGGTGAGAGAGGGACTTGCCCAGTCAGGCAGCAAATAAGTGGCCAAGCTGAGTGTCTTGCCTGCCCGATCGGTGCTCTTTCTTCCATTATGTACTGTTCCTCCCTTGTTTCCTTGGTTCACGCTGCACTGGAGTGAGATCAGAGGGTCAAATCCAGGTAAATCTCTATAAAAAAGGATGACATGTCTTTGTAGCTTAATTTAGTTCATTAGATATTTTAAGATATCCTTTGACAGCTGGCAATGATCATGGTTCTTGATTAGACAATGCATTTTCATGCATCTAATTTTCTCCATTTTTTTTTCTTTCAGATATTCTTTTTTAAATGGAAGTAGAAATGTGCCAGATCTTATGATGAATGCGGTCTACTTAATTCATAGCAATTGCAGTCCCTCATTAGTAATAAATTAAATATTGAAAAGACCAGATCATTTCATGTGTCAAAAAGAGCCTTGTCACTTGGCATAATTTAAGAGGTCAAAGTGTGCATTCTATAATGATCATCCACATCCAGTATTTCTGATTCAGCTCACTCAACATCTATGACTCATAGGACTTACCCAAGACACTTGTGGAGTTACAAACAGAGCCAAAAATGAGGAGCAAAATAGAATTATAATTTGTGTCTGAGAATTGTTGGGCAGATATTCAGAATTGATGCACATCATTGAACTAGGACTTTCACCAGGAGAAACTGCATTTAACTGTTTCTATGTGACTTCAACACATCCCTTCATATTGGCAGCTATAAGAAATCAGACTATTTTGGTAGTGATTTTACCAAAAACAATTCCATTGAAAAGCAAATAAATAAATATTTTCAAATCTCAAAATACCAATTCAAAGCCTTGGCTTATTTTTCATTTATTTTTGACCTAAATACTTGATAATAGTACCATTTTTTGTCTCCCTTAACTGACTGAGGTCAACCAACTGCTGAGCTAGTTCAACCAACAGTGAAGTCAGTCATAAAAGATGAGTTTTGATAAAGAGAAACAGAAAAAAACAGTGAATTAGGGATCAAACACATATTGCCTTAGTTTAAACACAACAAATCAAGTCCCTCACATAATAAAAGAACATGGCGTTCTGCGAGAAATTTACTAAATGCTTTTTTGATAATTTTGTTACCAAATTTAGAAGAGTAGGGAGTAACAAGCAGTTCTTTAGCAGAAAGGCTAGTAGACAAATATTATAATAACATCTTTTTAATGATGAAGCCCTATCATCAAAGGGAAAGGGTGTGATCGAAATGCAGTGTAAGTAAAAATGTCTATATATAATATTCATTCATTCAACACACACTGCCTCGCAATTGAGTGCAAGCCAACAGGCCCAGTGTGGCATAGATTGGAGAGTTGACTAAGGCGAGAGTCCTGCCCTCCAGGAGCCTATCACCTAGTGGTGGTGATAGCAGTACAGAACTGTAACAAAAGGTGCCTAAGGCAAGAGATAGATGAAACATAGTGGGAGTTCAGGGAAGGACAAGAGCGATTTCGGCAGGGGAGATATATTTGAAATCACCTAGTAAGTATCTAGAGCTAACACACCAGTGAAGAGACAGCTTATCTTCTAGACATTCTATTCTCTCTAATGCAGTATGACCATATTATGCCAGTGGTCTAAATGGAGTATTTACAGGAGCAGAGGGAGGTCTGGGAAAGATCTTGAAGAAAGTCCTATGTGAGCGGGGCGTACAGAACAACAGAACATAAAGATGGAGAGGTCAGTCGGGACTTGATCATTTAAGGTCTTAAAGACCATATTAAAGTATTTCAATTTTGTCCTGTGGCCAATGGAGAGCCATCAAAGGATTTTAGGCAGAGGAGTAATGTAGTCATATTTGCACTTGAGAAACAGCACTCTGGCTACAATGTAGAAAATAGATTGCAGGGGAAGGGGGCAGGTAAGGAGGCAGGAAAATTCATTGAATTAGTTAAAAAAATTTTTTTTTTAATTTTAGAGAGCGGGGGGGGGGGGGGGGAGGAGCAGAAGGGCAGAGAAAAAGAGGGAGAGAGAGTATTTTAAGCGGGCTCAACACTCAGCGTGGAGCCCAACACGGGGCTGGAGCCCACAACCTTGGGATCATGACCTGAGTCAAAATCAAGAGTCAGATGCTCAACTGACTGAGCAACCCAGGCACCCTAAAATTGGTGTGGTTTTTTTGTTTGTTTGTTTGTTTGTTTTGTTTTTAATTGTTTTTAATGTTTGTTTATTTTTGAGAGAACTAGCATGAGTGGGGGAGGAGCAGAGAGAGAGAGGGAGACACAGAATCTGAAGCAGGCTCCAGGCTCTGAGCTCTCAACACAGAGCCCGATGTGGGGCTCAAACTCACAAACGTGAGATCGTGACCCGAGCCGAAGTCGGACACTTAACCGACTTAGCCACCCAGGCGCCACCACCCAAAATTCTTTTTTTTTTTTTTTTTTTTAAATTTTTTTTTTTTCAATGTTTTTATTTATTTTTTTTGGGACAGAGAGAGACAGAGCATGAACGGGGGAGGGGCAGAGAGAGAGGGAGACACAGAATCGGAAACAGGCTCCAGGCTCCGAGCCATCAGCCCAGAGCCCGACGCGGGGCTCGAACTCACGGACCGCGAGATCGTGACCTGGCTGAAGTCAGACGCCTAACCGACTGTGCCACCCAGGCGCCCCCCAAAATTCTTTTTAAGTTAAAGATGATGAGGGCCTAAGAAGGTAGTGGTGGTGAGGCTGGAGAAAGTGAAATTTATTTGACTGTAGAAATGGAACAGAAATGATAAAGTAGAGATACTACTAGGTAGAATTGGCTAAACATGATAAGTGATTGGGTTTGGGGGTATAGGAAAAAAGGAGTCAAAACTACCCCTTAGTTTTTAGCTTGGCTGACTATACAGTGAGCAATAACATTTTATTAAGATATGAAACACAGAAGGAACGCATTTCAATAGGAGTGGTGGCAGGGGTGGAAAACTGGGAAAAAGAAAGTTGGAAACTGATCAAACTCCATGAAACCATGAATTGCTCTATTTTTCATCATTATAGCCCCAGTGTCTGACTCAACAAATACTAGAATGAATGAATGAGTGAAATGAATTACTGTATTTGAAGTGCCGCTGAAGGTATTTGAATCTGTGAACTCTACTATAGGGTAAAAAGAAAACTTATTTCATTCATTGGCCTAATAATCATTGAGCACCTCTTATATGCCAGGTAGAATTTTAGGTACTGGGGATATGTCTGTGAGCAAAACAGTAGTGGACCTGTATTCATAAACTTATATATATATATACATATATATATATATATATATAATTTTAAGTAGGCTCCACACCCAACATAGGGCTTGAATTCATGACCCTGAGATCAAGAGTCAGACACACTACCAACTGGGCCAGCCAGGCACCCCCATAAACTTATATTTTAGTTAGATATAATAAAGACCAACAAATAAATATATAATTTCCCGTTGATGATAAACACTATGAAGAAAAATAAATCAGCGTAATGGGGTTAGAGAGTGATTGGATGCTTTTACAATAAAATTATCTGCCAGAGTCTCTCTTAGAAGATGACCCTTGAACAGAGAATGGATCAAAATGGTGTAGGAAATGTGGCCATCTGGGAAAAGAGCATTCCAGGCAGAAGGAATGGCAAGTGAAAGAATCCTAAGGCAGGAGCATGCCTAACAATGTTCATATTCAGAGAGTAGCAAGAAGGCAAATGTGACTTGGGGAAAGTGAGGAAGAGGAAGAGGGGTAGATGATGAGGTCAGAGAAACGAAGTATGGGGTTATGGAGAAGTTTAAAAGCTAGCGTAAGGACTTTGGCTTTTTCTCTGAACGGTATGAGCTCCAGTGGATGATTTTTAGCAGAGAAGTGACTTGGTCTGACACATTTTAACAGGATCACTCTGCTGTGTAGGGCACAGTTTATAGAGAGGCAAGGATGGAAGCCAGCCGATTGGCTAGGAGACTTGAGACTCTTGAAACCATCTAAGCAAGAGAACATAATGGTTTCCGCAAAAGTGAAAGCAATGGAGATGGCGTGGTAAAAAGTGGCTGGATTCTGTTTTTGTTTGGTTTTTATTTGATTTTAGTCTACTTTTTGAAGGTAAAACTGGCAGGATTTAGTAGAGTAAGAAAGGAGATAAAGCGGATCCCAAGGCATTTGGTTTAAACAACTGAACAACGATAACATTGCCATTTACTGAAATGGCAAAAACCGTAAGTGGAGCAAGTTTTAGGCTAGAGTATCAGTGGTTTGGTAGTGCATGTGTTAAATTTGAAATGCCTCTTAGTGCAGACATATAGTTGGCAGCTATGCATACAAATCTGTAGTTCAGGTAAGAATTCTGGGCAGGAGATAAAAACCTGCGAGTCATCACTCCCTCTATAGATGGTATTTATAGCCATGGGACTGGATTGGATTGGATTACCTAGGAAATGAGTATAAACAGAGAAAAGCATAGATCCAAGGCTAATCCCTGGGATATTCCAATCTTTAGTTGGCAGCAGGATGGGATAGATCTAAGCAAAGGGCAAAAGAGATCAGTAAGATAGGAGAAAACAATGAGAAACAGTGATGTCCTGGAATCCAGTGATTCAGGATTTTACAAAGGAGAGGGCAATTAACGTTCCAAATGTTGTGGACAGGTCAGGTAAGGGGAGGGCTGAACACTGATCTTTATATTTGGCAAATAGGAAGTCACTTGTGACCTTGACAACAGCTGTTCATTGGAGTGGTTTGGATGTAAACACAATTAGAGTGAGTTCAGGAGAAAATGGGAAGAGAAAAAGTGGACACAATAAGTGGTAATTAATATTTCAAAGATATTGATGTAAAGGGGAGGACAGAAATGGGCGACCTGGTCAGAAATAGAGTGAGGTGTGCAAATCATGTAGGGTCTTGTAGGCCAGTATTAGGACTTTGGGTTTTACTCTTAGGGAGATGGGGAACCATCATCCTAGAAGAAAATGCTGAGGAATCCAAAGATTTAGAGATATGGGAGAGAAGAAGGAAACAGCATAGGAGATTGAGAAGCTGTTAATAAGGTAGGAAGGAAAACCAAGAAAGTATTTATGCAGAAGCCAAGACAGGAGAGGACAGAGTGGTCAACTATATCAAATGCTGCTTTGAAGTGGGATGAAGTCTGTCCATTGGGCTTGAAAAAGACGGAGACCGTTGCTTTCCTTGCCAGAGGTATTTCCATTGCTTCAATGGAACAGGAGGGAACAATATGATTTTATAGTGGGTTGAGGAAAGTTGAGAAGATCCAAGGATAACAGTAATCAGGTACATTGATCTAGGAAAGAGGAGGTCTGCTCCAATGACATATACAGAAGGAGAAAACGTGTGTGTGTGTGTGTGTACCATAAAATGCATAATAGTTCTTTTAAAAAACTGCCACCACGGATTGAGGATTTAAAGACTTAAACACGGGCTTTAGGGAACTAAGGATGCTAACCATCAAAGAAGATTTGGATGAATGGCCAGTATAATTCTGACTTTTATAAAGGTAGGAGATTGGTGATTAAAACCAGGAATGAAGTGACTGAATTTGAAAAGTAAGTAGAATTCAGATCTTAAGGACTTCAAAGCTAAAATCAGTGGATAATTACAATAATTATATCTTCCCTTTTTCCTGGTACAATTATCTCCCCTCCCTCTTTGGGTTTGAACTCTTCCTGATATTTATTTAAGTCACCCTTTCTGAATGTACTTTTACTATGAGTTTCTGCATAGTAAATCTCTTTTGGAAACATGCAACTACAAAGAATACATACCTTAGGAACTAGTACTGAGGTAGAAATCTTGAAGAGGAAGTAATCCTAACCTGTGTCCTACGTAAGAATGGTTCTTGGAAAGTCTTCCAGAGAAGTGTTTGGTAAATGTGGAGCTGGCCCGAAGGTAAATTAGTGCTGAAGAATTTTAACAGTGTAATTCAACTTTGACAGACTAATGTATTAGGGGCTGACCTGGTAAGGAGAAGAGAACCTTTGTGGCATACCTTACTTCCCTCAACATTTTAATCTCCATTTTATAGAAGAGGAGATTGAGGCTCAGAGCAAAGAATCAGTAAGGTGTCGAATCAAAGAATTTCCATGTAAAGCCTGTCACTCTTTTCACACTTATAAAATACTTGATATATTTAGAGCTTACATTTTCCTTAACTCAGTAATTGCCAAAATGAGTTCCGGGGTCTGTTTCAATAGGCATTGTTAAAAAAAAAAAAAAGTTCCATTAGCAAATACTTGGGGGAATGCGGGGTTAAGAAAAACTAAAGAGGTATTTTTTTTCTATAGGTCTCTTCAGTCCCTTTGATACGATGACGTACCTTTTGAAGCTCTTGGGGGGGTGGGTATTTAGCAACTTAACCATGTAATTTGTTTTTCTCAGGGCGTCTTACCAGCAAGTGCATAGAACATACTTAGTCTAACTGCATAACTACATTCCTGAGCACATGTATACTCTGCTGACCTTAATTAGATTGAAAGACAATCTGGTTTCTGCGTTCAATTAAAAGACACTGATCCTCCTGGCCGAGATGCAGGACGTGGTCCTTTCTCAACAACACCAAATCTGCATGCCGTTCGCTATGGCAAGTTATTTTGAAGATGTCCGATCGATATTTGTTCAGTTTTAGAGAGTGGTATTTTCAGATATCTGGGTCCTAAAGTTCTAGGGGGAAGTCTTTATTTGCAGGCATCCATGCCCTACATACTGACAACCGTCTTCAAGGGTGCTGACAATAATTTATGATATAATTTTTTGGTTTCTGTTTATGTAAACCTAAGTGCATACAGGCCACTCACTTCTCCCAGAGGTGTCTCTGCAGTTGAATGAGTTACGCGAATAGTAACCAAGATAAGAAGTAAGAATATTTAAAACACGAGAATCTGATAAATATGTTTATTGGTTTTCATCACATTTTACCTCCACTAAGGTGACACCTAAAATGATACCTCCTTCAGTGATGACACAAAAGTGATTATAGTGATGAGGCGGTCTCAAGCCAGAAATTATGCCACATTCCTATTATGACATCAAATGGAGAAATGGTATTGTGGGAGAGCACTGACCCTGGAGAATCTACAGGAAGGTGCAACCTCCCCAAATTATAAATAAATGTAAAAATGTATCGTGTGCCAGAAAAGAATAAGCTAAAATGCAAATGCTTTTCTTTCCTCAGGGAAGTCATTAGGCATAAAGGCCAACAGTCAGGTCATTGTGACATGTTGCCAAATTTCAGAGGTGTTTGGGAAAGAAGCAGACCTCTGTTTTCTTAAAAAGACCAAGCCAATGTCCTTAGAAAACAGATATGTTTTAGGCTTAGAAAGGAAGAAAAGGAAGAACACACACACACACACACACACACACACACACGTTTTGCACTTGGGTTCTTATAGCCTGTCACAGAATCAGGCAATCGTAGAATACCAGAGTTGGAAAAGACCATTCATCTATCTGACTTACCAATCCCACGTACAAGAGGTCCCACAAGTTGATCAAATATTTGCGTGAATGAGCCAATGAGATACTCTTTTTCATTGTTTTTTTTTTTTTTTTAAAATTTTTTTTTTTTTTTCAACGTTTATTTATTTTCGGGACAGAGAGAGACAGAGCATGAACGGGGGAGGGGCAGAGAGAGAGGGAAACACAGAATCGGAAACAGGCTCCAAGCCATCGGCCCAGAGCCTGACGCGGGGCTCGAACTCACGGACCGCGAGATCGTGACCTGGCTGAAGTCGGACGCTTAACCGACTGCGCCACCCAGGCGCCCCACTCTTTTTCATTGTTATAGAACTTCTACTGGCCATTTAGGAGGCCTTGTATTAGAAAAAAGAACACAGATTTTGGAAGGAGAATAGATTGAAGTCTGACTCTTCTGCTTACAGGTGTATCAGCCAGGATGGGCTAAGTTACACTACAGTAGCAAATAACTCCCAAGTCCCAGTGACAAATAGGAAGTTATACAACAGAACATGTACAGCTTAGACCACGGACATAGAATAAAGATATGTATACATAGCAGCCCTCTCTTGGGTCTTCATGGCCATTGAGAAAGGTTTATGTCTTACTTATGTTATATATCCAACCCCGATCGGCAGTCCCTCCCCTCTGACCTTGTTCCGGTTTGTCTCTGCTTCCTCTTAGAGTGACGGTCATATCTGAGCACAGTGTCCTACCCAGTTCTAGTCTCACTGGCATAGTACCAAGTTGATATAACAGGCCTCATTCCTGGACACCATGCTTCTCTTCATATAGTAAGGACATGTTTTGAAGTCATGTCACACTCAAAATCCAAAGATCTCATTGCTGGTGAGAAGTCATTTAAACCAGTGGTCCCTAAGTGTGTATCTGGGACCCAGCAACATTAGATTCATTTGTAGCGTTTTTCACAAAAAGACATTCACAAGCCCCACTTCTCTGGTTTCCAAGGACTCTTCAAACTGGTGCATGGACAAGTTTGACGACTTCTCTATAGCAGTTCTTTATAGTTTAGGCTCCTTCCAAATGTTCCCCGTGGAGCAAACATATACTTCAGAACAAATGGAGCCCTTGTTCAAAATGGTGTCTAGAGCCTTCCCCAAAAATAGAGAATTAGAATTTCTGGGAATTAGGCCCAGAAATATACATTTGTAACAAATACCTTAGTTGAGTCTGATGTGCAGTTAGATTTGGAACCCTGTGATCCAGTTCAACCTTCTAGGTAATATTTGAACTCCCAATAACGTTTCCAAAAAGTTTTACAGAAAATATCACCTCGAGCTCAGTGAAGAACTTACACAGTAGGACACTTAAACAATATTAATTAAGCCAAGAACATAGGATAAGGACGCGTATACCTAGCAGCCTTCTCTTGGATCTTCACAGCCTGTAACAGAATCATGGAGTGATATATACTCAGAGTTAAGAAGAGACTTGAGATTCAATTAGTCAAGATTTCCCAGAGTGTGTTCTATGGCACATGAGACTGTTAAAAAGAGAACTGCAAGTTAAATTAGACTGGGAAACACACGGCACTCCATCACGTGTCTTGGAGTATTAAAATGCACATTAGCACAATAAATACTCTGAGAAGTGCTGCAGCAAATAAACCTGTTTAACTTTAATAAAATCAATATTTCCCCAAAACTATTTGAGCACAGAACCTATTTACAAAAATCACCCCTCAGCCTAAAGGATCAGTGTTCCAGGGAACGATTTTGAAAACAGTGATCCAGGGCATTGTTTATCTGATGCATGAATGTCCTATCCAACGTTCTGGCAGGAACTCCCTAAAACTGGAGGCTAATAATTCTATTTCTGACATCTCTAATTGTTCACACATGGATCAGCATCTTGTCTTCTATCTCTCTGATAACCTAACTCCAGGCCACATGCTTTGTATCTAGAGGCAACGTAACACAGTGAAACGCATGTGAAATTTACTGTCAGAAGTCCTGGGCTTGAATCTTGGCTCTCCCAACTAGTAATTATTTGGCCTTGGGTACTATTTAGTCTTCCTGAACATAATTTTTCTCATATACAAAATGCTACTCATCTCACCAAGTGTTGTGAGAATTAAATGAGATAATGCACGTGAAAAGCTGAGCACAGTGCCGGGAACACAGTAAGTACTCCAAAAATAGCAGTATTCATTTTATTTACAGATGAGAATGGAAAGGGAGTGCTTATTTCAATACTGGGGGAAGGAAATGCTGTCTTGTTCTCGCCCCGACGCACCCTGCCCATATACAAATCTCCTCCTTTCCTCAGTGCTTTCCCTCCAGGTTTGTGTGACCTGTACAGGTTCATATCAGTCTGAAATTATCATCCTGATCAATTTTGTTTTCATAAAAACAATTCCATTGACCCTATTAGTCCCTAATAGGTTATTGTCAGAATACCAAGAAATGATATACAACGTGAGCATATTAATCTCCCCAGAAGACCTGATAGATAAAGAAACACTGAAACAAAATAAATTTTGTGGGAATATGGGGAGGTGTTGAAAATGCTATTATAGGAACCAGTGTGGTTTGCGAGAAGACTTTTCTTGGAAATATTTCGTGGTGACTGTGGTGGGATTACTTACTCATCGACACTACACGTTTATAGGAAAGCCAAGTCCATAGGACATTCCACATACTGACGCATATGGCTGCCTTACAGGGAAGCAGAGTGTGGTATTAGCAAAGCAAAGATGGAAAGTGGTATTGTTTAAAAAGCAGTGCAGCTGTTCCCATTAGAAAAAGAAAAAGAAAAAGAAAAACAAGGAGGTGTTAACATTCCAGCTCTGTCATTACCTAGCTCTACTACTATGTTAGGAATTTAAATTTTTTGAGACTTGGTTACCTCCTCTGTAAAATGGGTAGCGCAGAAGGTGTTTGGGTTTTTTTTTTTTTTTCTTTAATTTGGCGTCAAAGTTCTAGAAACTTCCATACAATGGGATTGATTTAAGATAATTTTAAAAACCGATAGCTTTAAAAACCGCTCAATTGTCAAGAACATAAACAAGCAGTTAATATAAAAGGAAGTATAAATAGCTTATAAACATAAGAAAAGATGCTTAGCTTTAATCATAATTAAAGATATGCAAATTAAAATAGTAATACGATACTATTTTTCACATATTGGAATGGTAAATATATAAAACAAAATTAATAGTTCACAGAGGTTTTTGTGGCTGTTGGGAAACTAACACTCCCATACAATGTTGATGGGAGAATAGATTGGTATCACTTGCTGGAAGTCAGGCATTACAGATCAACATTTTAAGTGCATATCCACTTAAACCCAGCCATTCCTCCCCTCAAACATTATCCCAACAATACATTTGCCTGTGTGTGCAAACGCAGTATTTGCAAGGAATTCCCCTGCGGTAACGTTTTTAACAGCAAAAACCTGGAAACTACTTCAAGGTTCATGAGTAGGTGACTGGTTATATAAATTTTGGTTCAACTCATATAAGGGCAAAAATGTATATGTAAGGACACTAAAAAGAGTGGCGGCGGATAGGGAGACTGCTCACGGGCAAGCTGCTCTGTATACGTTAGATGCAAAGCAATAAAGAGGTAGACTGACTCGCATTTAATGATTACTTACCGAGCTACTGGAACTGGCTCCTTATTTATTAATTCATTTAGTCTTTACATCAACCCGTGCGAGGTAAGCTCTGTTATCATCCCGATATGACAGATAAGGAAGTGGAGATACACAGGAGGTTAAGTGGCAGGGCCATGTTCAAACAGCTGGTACGTGACAGAATCCTGATGTAAACCCAGGTGGCCTGGCTTCCCAAGACTGCACTATATGAAGTGCTATGCTTTTCTGCCTCTTCCTGCAAAGAGGCCTGTGTATTCGTCCACTGGAGGAAAACACAACAGAAAATATGTACACATGCCTGGAAATGACTGAAAAAGGTCCTGGAAAGATATCCAAGAAAGTCTTAGCAGCCATTGACTGTGGGGCGGGGGGCTGAGGCTCCAGATGGGGGAAGACCTGCTCTGGGTCAAAAGCATCTCTTTGCTCTTGTTTGTTTGTTTGGTCTTTATCTTTTGCCTGAATGCCGTTTCATTGATAACTACAAAAGCAATTAGCCTTTAAGGGTAAAAATAAAAGAAACTAATATCCTCATTGGATAGATTGGGAGACTGGGAACAAAGAAGGGAAGGGACCCACTGAGTTCAAGGAGGTAATTAATAGATGAGTTTCTTTCAGCTTTCTGATCCCTCTTATCCCTGACCCTCAGAGACTCTGTGGGTCACAGATAAGAAAGAGACTTCAGTTTCATTGTTAATCTTTTTACCTTTTAAATATTGTATATGTTTTGAATGAAATACTTTGTTTAGAATTCCTTTGTAATATTAGCAAACTGAATTCAACAGCACGTCAGAAGGATGGTTCCTACACACCCATCATATATGTCTGGGATCAATTCCAGAGACACAAACATGGTTCAGCATATGAAAGTCAATTAATGTGGTAAACCACATTAAGAGAATGAAGGGTAAAAATCACATGATCATCTCAATAAATGTAGAAAAAGCATTTGATTACATTTAACAAACGTCCATGATAAAAATTCTCAATAAACTAGGAATAGAAGGAAATCACTTTGGGGCTCCTGGGTGGCTCAGTCGGTTGAGCATCGGACTTCAGCTCACGTCATGATCTCAGTGTTTGTGAGGTGGAGCCCCGCATCTGTGGAGCTTAGCACAGAGCCTGCTTCAGATCCTCTGTCTTCCTCTCTCTCTCTCTGCCCCTCCCCCACTCATTCTCTCTCTCTCTCTCTCTCTCTCTCTCTCAAAAATAAACAAACATTTAAAAAAAGAGACAAGGAAATCACTTCAACATGATAAAATCATATACGACAGGTCCACAGCTAATACCACGTTCAATAGTGAAAAGCTGAAAGTTTCTCCGCTAAGATCAGGAAACACGAAAATATGCCGCTCTTACGACAGCCACCTCCATTCAACCGAGTACTGGAAGTCCTCGCCAGAACGATTAGACAATAAAAAGAAATAAAAGGCATCCAAATAGGAAAGGAAGGAGGAGAAGCATGTACAGGAAGCCCTAAAGACTCTACCCAAACACTGTTAGAACTGATTAACAAATCCAGTAAAGTTGCAGGATACAAAATCCACATACAGAAATCCGCATTTCTATACACTGACAA
The DNA here is from genome assembly GCF_018350155.1 of Leopardus geoffroyi. Classification (NCBI taxonomy): domain Eukaryota; kingdom Metazoa; phylum Chordata; class Mammalia; order Carnivora; family Felidae; genus Leopardus; species Leopardus geoffroyi. Next base: position 118,769,018 of record NC_059343.1, read on the forward strand.
CGAATTATTTGAGGAGGAAATTAGGAGAACAATCCCATTTCCAATTTTATTCCAAAGGATAAAACACTTAGGAGTAAACTTAGCTAAGGAGATAAAGAGACTTATATACTGAACACTACAAAAACGCTGATGAAAAGAAAGCTTAAAAAGACACAAATGGAAAGATACCTTGTGTTCATGGATTGAAAGAACTGACACCGTTAAGATGTCCGTACGACCCAAACCAATCAATGAATTTAATGCAATCTCTATCAAAATCCCAAGGGCATTTTTTACAGAAATAGAAAAAGCAATTTTCAAATTTTGTACAGCACCACAAAGGACCCCAAATGCCAAAACAATCTTGAGAAAGGAGAACAAAGCTGGAAGCATGACGCTTCCTTACTTCGAAACATATTACAAAGCTACAACGATGGAAACAGTATGGCAGTGGCATACAGACAGACCTACAGTCTGACAGAGCAGTGTCACTGAATTTTTAGAATCCTTGGTGCCAGAGCTATGTGGCCTTTGCACAGCATCCCAATAGACTAGACTTTTCTAGAGCTGCTGACACTTTTTCCCACCTTGACCTACCAGTGCCGATAAAGTGGCTTACTTTGCTCAGACGTGGGGATTTGCCAAGAAGGTGTTAGCCTCTTCGATGTGCTGGGATGCCCTTGAGTTGGACAGCGTAATGTACTTAATCACAACAATGGACAGCTACGTCACCAGATGGAGAAAAGCGTTAGCCACACTTGACCTTTCAAGTGTTATATTCCTGTCTTCTAGGCCGCATGACGGGCTGTCTCTGTTGGGCAGATGACCGCAGCTCCGGGTGGAGACAGACTGCATGTGTTCCATAATGAAACCTATCAGGAAACTGAAACAAAGGAGCAACAGTGTCTGAACATATAGGGTTGTGAAGCGAAGTCTGAAGTGTGTTTCTGGTGTATTCATATGGAAGGTGAGGGCAGACGTGGGGAAGGTGAGAGTAGAAAAAAAAAATCCAGTTCCATTTTTTTAATGAAAACATAACACAGGAAAGGTCCTCTTTTAAAATTTTTATTCAACTTTTCTAGGATGATGAGTCCTTTGACTCTGTTTAATTCAAGTCATTTATAGTCAGTCTCTTTCCAAATTAATTTTGCTCCTCTTTTCTGACCTTTCCCCTGTGAGGAAAAACTAAATTCAGCGCCCTGTGAAATGTCTCAATTTTTGCTGTGTAAGTGGGTAATGATGTTTCATGCTGGCAAATGCTATTAGGTTTCTTCTTTCTACCTGCTCCCAAAAGTTTTCAGCCTCATCGTGGGCTGCTATGTAGGAGATCATCATGACTGTAAAATAATTTTGAGTCCTGCCACACAAGAAAGTAAGAAGGAAGGATAACAGCGGCTGACCATAACATGACAAATGCGGGAATGCTTTGAACATTGAAGCTATTCTTTTGAAATTCACATGGCAAAGAGTGTAGCAATGACTTCTTCTCCCTCTATTCCAAAAGAGAAAGAAAAAAAGAAAGAAAGAAAGAAAGAAAGAAAGAAAGAAAAGAAAAGAAAGAAAAGAAAGAAGGAAAGAAAGAGAAAAAAGAAAGAAAGAAGACTGGGCTTCCTGCCTTTCTTTGCTGCATCCTCATTGAGTGGAGAATCGTCTGTAGAGACTCCTCCTCCCCAAGTCCACTTCCCGTGGGGCACAATCAACTCTACCTCTATGAGTAGAAGCACCATGGCAGGAAGGATGGGGTAGACAGTGAATTTTCCTTAGTAAGAGTGGCTTTTGGGGGGGGGGGGCATTTTTATTTTGATACCAGTGGAGGCTGAAATAGAAACCCAGTTTTAAGTCAGAGAGAGTACGCTCCTTCTCTTCACTCTGTCGCTATTTCATCCACAGGGTTGTAATCACTGAGACCCAAGTGCAACCGACTGGACCACCCAGCCTGTCGCTTCAATTCCAAGATGCACAACAGAGCCACGCTCCCAGCATGAGCTCTGTTCACGGAAAGGTGACAGTTCGCCAAGAGCCTCCTTCCTCAGATGGCAGAGCAGACACGCACGCAAAGCGACACGGAAACGGACTGTTCCTTATAGAGAAAGAAGAAAACTGGGCAAGGGAGGCAAAGAAAGAAATGAAATGACACCGTCCCTGGCGCCTGAAACCTGCGGCTGGGGCGAACTGGAATCCATAAAGACTTCATGTAGAAATTGCTAGGAGGGTGCAGAGACTTCGCCTGGAATGGAATGGTTGAGAGCTGTTTTTACAAACCTGCAGTACCCAGTTCTTTCATCCTTGAGATGCCTGAAAAGAATGAGAACAGCACGGGTCTCAGCCACAAAAGCTGCGTCTGAGCTTTAGGAGGGTGCGATCGCCAACAGAAGCGACGCCAAGGCCTGCCCAGCTTTCAAGGTTTCAAAAACAATAACCCCAAACTCCCTCAAGGGCCCTGCTGAGCTACAAGGAAATGCGAACTCTTGCACCTAATTGAGAAAACACCTTGACTTCCTTCCTTTCTAATTCAGATTGGAGATCAACAGCCAGGAATGCACGCCAGTGCATGGTTTAGTCTCACTCTGTGGCATAACCACGAGGTGAGACTTTTGCCCCAACAGGGCCCAACTTCTGCATTAAGGGAAACGTTGCTGCCATGAACCATCTGAGCGGCAAGATCTTTGAAGGAAGGACGAGGTCTCCTTGTCCGTTCACTTTCCAAGCATGTACCTCAGCACCTGGCACGCAGTGTTTATTCACCCTCGCGTCCACCTATTGGAGAACTTACTGGCAAGCGTGGCGGGGTCCGAAGCAGGCTCCAGGCTCTGAGCTGTCACGTCAGCACAGAGCCCGACACGGGGCTCGAACTCCTGGACCTCGAGATCACGACCTGAGCCGAAGTGGGACGCTTAACCCACTGAGCCACCCAGGCGCTCCTACTTGAATTTAAAGAATACACTCTACCGAGGCAATGTTGCCCTGGCGGGAGTAGAGTTTTCCTGGCGGAATCTGCTCCAATTCAAAGCCCACAGCAAACAGCTGAAGCGCCAAGATCCCCACACTGGTTCCTCATCCCTGGGGCGGGGGGGGGGGGGGGGGGGGGGGGCAGCACCACTGGGCATAAGGCCTCTCAAAAATGGCCGGCGTTTGGTGACCCTCCGTGACAGCCCACCCCTCCTGCCCCAGATATGACCTTGCTGCTAGCCTTGCTCTTCGCATACCTTCCCCCCCGGAACCCCGAAGTCTTCCTTGCACTGACCTTTTGCCACCACTTTGCCCAGCGTCCTGGCCCTCGTTCTCGTCTCATTTCTCAGACTATCTCCATCTGTGGATTCTGTGTTCTGTCGGGGCATGGAGTCCCACAGCTGTTCCGACATCTGCCTTGGATGCGATCCAAGTGGGACTGGTACCAGCAAAGCCTGGTGAGACAGCACTGATGTCTCTCGGCAACACCGGACGCGGCCGGTCACCCCATCCTTCTTGAAACACTCTTCTCTGCGCTCCCGGGGCCCCACAGCCTCCTGGTTTTCCCTCTAGCTGTCTGGTTCCAATTTCTCTTTTTGTCTTGCAGGTGCTTTCTCTTCCAAGTGGCCACAACAGGAGAGGGTCTCACCATTTAATATAAATAAGAACAGCCCGGAAAGCGTAAAATGCACGTTCTCGGGCCCTGCCCACAGATATTCTGGTTCAGAAGGGGTCTGAGAGTCTGAATTTTTACAAGAAGCTCAGGCGATTTGGACACAGTTGATGCACGGATCATACCGAAAGCCGGAGCTTGACACAGCTACAATCGTTGCTGGGCCTTGTTTTTGCTTTCCTTTATGATTACTATTTTTGGTCGGGGGAGGGCTTGTTCTTTCATTCTCTGACCCCCTTCTGTGACCTCCGGTGTCAATGATAGCAATGCTCAAGTCTGTCTCTGGCTTAAGCTTCTCCTCAGAGCCCCTGTGGGCCCGAGGGACCCACCTACCTGGCAACCGGAAGGCTGCAGCCGTTTCAGAGTCCCCCAGAGTTCCGCGTCGCAGTGAATGGCATCTTCCTCGCCCCAGCTGCTCGTGGCAGAGGACTCTGGGAATCCTCCTTGCCTCCCCTGTCACCCTTGACTCACATATCCAGCGTATTGGTGAGGCCCACAGAGTCTACACTCAGAATACAGCCCACAACCCACTGACCTCGATGCTTTGTGAACCTCCACTTACTTTCCAAATCCCCTGTTAGAATCCTTATTGGCTACAGCCGCCTCCACGCGACAGCGGCAGGGTGGACCCGCTTGAGCAAAGACCACGTGTGGCCCTCGAAGCCTCACGTGTTCGCTCTCCGGCCCTCTGCGCGATGAGTCTGCCCGGCCCTGGTCTGGTCTCTGCCTACCTCACCGGCACCATATAATGAGCTAATTCCCACACTTAGGGTCTTAGCCTGCGTTGCTCGCTCAGTTTTAAATATTTGTCTTTGGGAGAGCGTAAGCAGGGGAGAGGCAGAGAGGGGGGGGACAGAGGATCTAACAGCGGGGTCTGCACTCACAGGCCGACAGCAGTGAGCCTGATGTGGGGCTCAAACCCACAAGCTGCGAAATCATGACCTGAGCCACAAAGTCAGCAACTAAACGACTGAGCCACCGGGTTAACCCGCTCCCTCCATTGTAAATGCGCTGCCCCAACCCCAATCTTCAGTGACTCATTTGAACTCTCTCTTTAGGTCTTTAATTTTAATATCCTTTCCACAGGACGGCCTTAACCGATTCCCTCTCCTCCCCACTTTGGTATGAATAAGCTTGAATGAATGAAAGCCACTTGCGGGACATCCATGGGTCTTTAGGAGAGTAGGTTTCAACCAGTCTGCCAGTTCCAATCGATCTGAGCTACGCGTCTGACTGATACAAAGGGAGGTCTCAGTCCATTGTTAGTTACAGGCCTGAAATGCCACCGTTCGTTCCGGTAACATGGTCTCCTCCTCTGCTCCTCAGTATCTTCTCTTACAAGAGTATTAACATACTAATATACATGTGAATTAGCTGCAATGTGGATTTGGTATGTGAATGTGAATCAGCTGGAAAGAAAAGCATTAAACAGCATCAGAATTTTACTAGGGGTGGGGCGGTTCCTCTTGGAGCACTTGGCCACCGGCACGAAAGAGGATGTTTGGATAAGGAGCCATAGGGCTGCACAGGGTGAAGTGGGGGCATCGATGGGCATGGGGGGAAGAGACAGGGGGAGGCCAGAGAAGGTCAACGGGCTTTGCTCTAATAGCCGTCGTAACATGCCAGCAACAAATCAAACTAAATATTTTTATTCTCGTCTATTCTTCTCTACTTAAACATTAATTAGGCAGAGGTGGTTTATACACTTAACAATGTGGCCATTTAGAACTGAAGTAGGATTCTTGGGGCCCCTGGGTGGCTCAGTCGGTTGAGCATCCGACTTGGGATCAGGTCGTGATCTCGTGAGTTCGAGCCCCACGTCGGGCTCTGTGCAGAGCCTGGAACCTCCTTCGGATTCTGTGTCTCCCTCTCTCTCTGCCCCTCCCCTGCTCATGCTCCGTCTCTCTCTGTCAAAAATAAAATAAACGTTAAAAAAAAATTTTAGAAGTGAAGTAGGATTCCAAAGTGTAAAACTGCTAATTTTGACCGGATTGCTAAGCAGTACCTGAAAGAATACTCTTTGTGATTAAAGGGGTCAGCAAATGCACCGTGCCACTTTTAAGGGGGCCCTGGCTTATGGTACCAAACCTGAGTTGCATTTCAGAGTGATCTTGGATGTATTTGAAATCTCTAAAAACTAACAGCACCCAATAAACAACCAAAACCCTTGAGGTTTGGAGCTTTCTTTCTTTCTTCTTACTTTCTTTCTTAAATGTTTACTTCTTTATTTTTGAGAGAGAGCAACCAATCAGGGGAGGGGCAGAGAAAGAGAGAGAGAGAATCCCAAGCAGGCTCTGCACTGTCAGCGCAGAGCCCAATGCGGGGCTCAAACTCACAAACCATGAGATCATGACCTGAGCCGAAATCAAGAGCCAGACACTTAACCAACAGCCACCCAGGTGCCCCTACCACCTTCCCTTTCTTTATACTCTCTTCTTCTTCTTTTTCTTCTTCTTCTTCTTTTTAAACAAAACTTTGTCTCTATGGAATGAAATTGAAATGAGTATTTCTGAGAGTATTTTCTTTTGTAATTCAGGTAATTTGTAGTTGCTATTCTTTATATAGTCTGTTGAGCTGTAACCTGAATTAAAATGCTTTTAAATACTTTTCAATTCTATCTAATTGAGGGTAAAGAGGAAAAAAATAGACCCAACCCTAATCAGAGAAGATGATGTCACAAAAAAGTAACCCTTGTGTTGCACTTGGCAGGCTCAAGAAATAAGCTCAAAATTGAAATGGAGGACTGAAATAATAAATACAAGCACATCTTATCATTGCTGCTGTGAGGTTGTTACTACAGTGCCGTCTTCAGTGCGATGTACAAAGGAGGCCGCTTTTCCCTTTGGGAAAAAAATCAAATAGCAGGGACTATGCTTTTTGGAATGCTGACGCAAAATGAAAACACTAAAAATGAGGGGGACACATATGTCTCTTCTAAAATGATGCTTCATCCCTAACCAGTAATTGGGGTTATTGATTTGTTATTCTAATATCCAGCAGATATCATCTATTTGTAATTAAGCTACGATGGGTCAAGGATGTGAATGTTGGGGACAAAATACATACTTGATGGTTTTGACTCTCTTGACAAATGACTTTTAGTATATAAACCGGAGAAGAAGTATCTTCCTCCAAGATCATCTAGTCCAAGCTTGCGTTCAAATACATTTTCTTGAATAACATCCATCCTCCTTGTCAAAACCATTCTCACTTTGGATGCTTGTACGGATAAAGAACTCTGTATTTTGAAATCTAGCTCATTCCAGTTATGGGCTGCTGTAAAACCTTATGGAAAATATCCTTATGCTACGTTGGAACGCCTCCCTGAACCTCACCCACAGATCCTCATTCTCCTCTTTGGAACTTCCAAATAGAACAGCATAATGGAAATAGCATGATCCTGTGAGTCAGGAGAATCAGGCTGTAGACCAGACTGGTCTTCGTATGTTACTTGACCTTGGACAAGTCACCTGCCCTCTCCAGCCCTAGTTGCTCTTCCAAAAGAAAAGGAATGGGGATGAAATGATCTGATTTGCAAATTCGTGGAGTAGGTATACACCAGTCTTCCTGTGATGGTTCTTAAACTTTGGAGATGACTATTTACCTACAGGCTTTTGCTTTAACCCCATTCTAATAACCTCTAAGACAAATAAAGACCGGTTCATTCTACAGCAAGAACGCTGCAGTAGAAACTGGCCTTCTCTAGTATGTTTATATTCAAATGAGCAGCTGAAATCAGATACGCATTTGAGATCAAATAACCAAGTGAGTGCTCACGCATTCTACACTGCAACCCCATCTAAGCGACCGAGATGATTGTGCAGAGAACGGAAATGTTGTTTAGGAACTGAGTCCCACTTCCCTTACAATGCACATACTGAAACCTACAAAAAGCCGACAGGTTCAAAGCAAGGTAATCTACCTTGATGTCATTTTAATAAAATGCCTGCATTTTGGTTCTCTCACAAACCCTCTTCTCCTGAGGACAGACTACTTCTCTTCTTAATCCTGATGGTTTTATCCAGTTTCCAATACACATCTCTGTGTAACTGCTTAGTTACATATAGAAAAAAAAAATGCTTTGTGAATTTTCATGGTGAGAATTGATACAGCAGCGTTTCAGCAGCTGTGCCAAATCTGAGCAAACGACTATTTGCTGAAATAGTGCAGGAGAAAAAAAACAGCCATGTTTACGGCAACACATGGCAAACCTGCCCACATGTCAGCAATAATGAACTTCTTTAGTTATTGCGGGGACCCCAGAGTGCAAGCTGATTTCTTTGAGTCCAGCTCAGGAGTTAAAACACGGTTCTCCGATTCCAATGCAAAGGCGATCCAAAACGCAAGACATATCTTCCTAAAGTTGGCTCCCCCCGCCCCAGATAATTCACTCTCATCTCCTTATAATTATTTTTGTGTCAGCAGGACTTCCTTTTAAATCCATCACTTACTGTACTAAATTTTCTATATTTCTGGAAGTTATAGAAGGAAATGAGCAGATAGAAGTGTGATGATTCTTTCTATAAATAACTGTGAGTTTCCAGGATGGAATGATATTCCACTCTGAAGGGGAGCTAGGCATAAAACAACTAGTAGCTGTTGTGGGCTGGGAGACGACTCGTAAAGAAAAACAAAAGAGAGCAACGTGGCAAATATATTCAATTGAAAAGCTCCCTGGGTGTGGTAATCCTATAATGGCAAATATATGCTTGGACATAGGATCCTGGATTATTCTGTGTATTGCCACTAACGACCAAACAGCAGTGAGAAAAACATTTCCCTGAGCTAGCCTGTGCCATAGATGATGCTGGCTGTTCATAGCAGCAGAAGAGAAGAATTTCCAGCAGGGAGGAGTTGGCAAATGTGATACATCCTGCTATGGAACAAGGAGACCCATGGCAGAGACATGGCTTCCCGGGGGGTTCTTGCAGGAAATGGCTTTTGAAATATGCACTTGGTAATTTGTATTGAAATCCAATTGCTGAAAACAAACCAAACGGCTTAGCAGCTTTAGGAATGTCTGTATGTCTGTATCGATTTATTTTGCTCCCTATCAAAATTCATTATATGTACCACGCGTGTTTCCCTTCTTGTTCTTATTAAACACAGATACTGCTTTTTGTTTTCTACAGCTAGAGCTCTACCAGGAGGCCCCGATACCGGTTACCCCGTGATGTCAGTTATCCCAGCAAACTATTCCATGGGAGTGGAGAAGGTAAAGGCTGGCCAGTGAATTCCTTGAAAACATGAATTCCTAGTGTTGTGTTGATACGTCCCGGATTTCACATATATTTACAAGAAATAAAGCGGAGACAGAGAATAAGGAGAAAGAAGTCTCAGATTTCATATATATTGCCGTGATTCTTGTTCAGTACTCGGATTCTGAGTTCTGATAAGCTGACATCGTCTCGTTTTTTTCTCTGAATACTCCTTTGGCCTTATGTTCCCGGATCTTAACCCAGGCACAGGCCTCTCTGGTCAATAATTTGCATCGGACTTGTTTTTTTTTTTTTTTTTTAACTCCCATGTTTCTAATCAAATCCTTACCCCGGGGTTATTTTGGATCTAGATGTCTCTCCACAGTTCTCTGAATAATATTGGTGGGTAATCATATTAGCAGCAGCATCGATATGTACCTTGGTTGGCTACCTGGGAATTACATACTTAACAGATTAAAGGATGATAATGAGGATAAAGTTAACAAGGAAAATCAAAACCAAATCTCAAGACACTGGATACTACTGAAATCCCAAGTTTCCGTTTAAAGTGAAGAGAAGAAGAAAAAAAAAAATAAATAAAGTGAAGAGAAGAGTAAGACACTTATCGTTTGGGCTGCAGTATCTACTTGGATTTGGTGCATCTAGGTAGTCAAGGCAGAGACCTTTTATTTGTTTATATCACCTAAGTAATTCCCTTAGGGCATAATTCACTATTTGTGTGTATTCCTGTGCGTGATTCCTGTGTGTGTTGTGGGGGGGGGGGGGTTTGGGGTGGTGGTGGTGAGGGAGGGACTTAGACCCGGCCTATTGTTTTGTTTTGCTTTGTTTTTCTTGTGGACCTGGCCTATTGTATAAAACTAACAAAACAACGGCATCAGCTAAAAACCAAATCATTTGCATTTCTTCTTGATGTTGAGCTTTGCCAATTTCGCACTAATAAACACACTAAATGGCTACAAATATGACCTATTAAGAAAAGACTTTTATTAGTGAAAACAGCATTAAAATAACTGAATAGCAACTCCAGAATTTTACCACAACGGTTCGGTTTACATGAAACAATAATGGAAATATACATTGCAATTCTTAGTCGGGAGAATTGAGCTTACTAGGATTTTCAAAGGCTTCCACGAGCAGTAGCCACTGCACAACATGACTTCCTCGGGTTGTTAAACCAGCGGCCTAGGACACGATCCAGTATTTGCCAACCAAGAGAAATGCGTTGTTCAGAAACTTTGGACGACGACTATTTCCTTTCTATAGCTAATGTGAAATTCTTCCCTGGATCTCGGCGCTACAGTCAATGGATCTGATAATTATTACGATTTAATGAAAAACCTGAATCTTTTTATTCTCGATAGCCAGTATTTGGCCCTTTCATATAAATAAGGGAGACAGCACAGTTTGCCTTCCTTGATTCCCCTTCTAAAGTGCAATCTTAACAACCAGTGGAAACTAAGACAAAACAAAATTCCAAATTAGATTAAGGGCAGTTTTGTCCAAAAATGAGGTTTTAAAACTCACTTAACCTCCCGTTTGCTTTTAATTTAACAAAGGACAGAGCCTCAGCATATCCAAAGTCGAGGGTTAGCAATTATCGGGTGAATTTGATATGTGTTGCCAGTTATTCCCGGTAAGTGAAGCCACAAACAGGATATTTTAGTTCAGCCCATCTGACCATAGTGACTAATTGAATGAGCACTGGAAATGAAGCCAAACCTTCATCTGATACGGCTTGTCCACATAACTGAGTGGCTGGGACCCAAAGCCCCTATGCTCAGTAACTCACAAAGAACTAAAAAGTCACACAATCACGGGATGTATATCCTGTGACACGGAAAACATTTCGCCCGAAAGCACTTGTACGTGCTATCCATGCTGTTGACTTCTTCAGCATAGCTAGCTATAGGCTTAAGGCCACAATACTCTTCGTTTATATTCTGTTTCCCTCTCTCTTTGCATCTCTTCCCCTAAGGAAACGTGCCTCCAGTTCACTTTATTGGTCTGTTTATAATCTTTGCTGGACATGATTGGCCTCAAATTAACCATAATGCACTCAGTTCATTTTTTCTCGACCATAAAACTCTGGTAAAGTGATGGATTGGTGATTTTGATCATCTTTGAAAGAACCAAATAAAAATCACAATCCACCCCATAAATGGGCAACTAACTTGTAACCTGCCAGGCTGGCCGTGGATTATAGAGGTTCTGAAGTTTTTCTAAACATATTTTAATAGTTAAGACTGAATATTAATATCTGCTTATCTGCAGTTATGTCAGATTCCAACTGATTCATGGGAATGGGCTGTCGGGAAAGGAATACAGATTGCAAAGATGTTTGGGGGGGAAAAAGCAACTCTTAACATAGATTTGTCAATTAAGTTTAATACAAACAGTTTTCTAAAGCTTTGTATCTTACCCTCAAATCTAGGTGAAAAGACCAATTTGGTTACTACTTTATTTCCTCTGAAAGATAATGGAAAGATAAATATATTTCACAAACTGTGGCTTCAGAAATACCATTCTAGCAAACAATTTTATTAATACTTCCATAAAAATGGCATTTAATAAATTCTGTCTAATACCTTGATGCTATTAAAAGCAAGCAAAAGTCATTAAAACAGTTTCTTTCTGTGATTTACATTAGCTTTTATAGAACTGCTTGATTTTTATCTTATAAACTAACCTAAAATACTAATAACCAAATCAGGGTAAAAACAATACAATGTGTTTTCTTTACTTTATTTCAAAATAGTGATTATAAATACATTCTTGATATATTTTCTCCCCAGCTCTTTGGATGCGACAACAATAACAAAAAAAAAAAAAAAAAAAAACAACAAAAAAAAAAACAAAACAAAAACTCACTGTGCTCATTTCATACAATGTCAAAGTACAAATCATGCAAAAGATATCATAGATTAATATTACTGCCATACATTTCTAGATGTGTTCTGTTATTTCTGCAGTACCCACTGACGTTACTCATGAGGCCATGCCCTGTGTAATTTATGCATCCTTATGGCTTAAAGAAATGAAACATTTTTAAAAAGCAACAAAAGAAAGCCGGTCTTAAATGATCTTCTAATTAATATATTTATTCAGAATGGAAAACTAAATATAGAATATAAATCGCCTTATAGACTTGAATCACTGTATTTTAATAGCTGCTTTCTCATAAAATTACACAAAGATTTACTTTTCAAGAATTGAATCATCTTTATTGATTTCATAAAAAAATAATTTAAAACTTGATTTATATTACACAGACATAATATATTATCTCAACCCCTCCACTAATTTCACAGGATCTAATCTTCTCTGCAACCGTTCTAACAGAGTCCGAGCACGATACGATGCCAAGAAGCCCATGATGTGTCAGACCACATTAGAAGTGAGCACTTCTTGGATTTTCTAGATCAGAATCAAATTCTACTAAAGATGCTGTACTGACGTATATATCACTCCTCAAGGGGTTAAACTAACATCAAGGTTATAGTTGAAGCCAACAAAATGTAGATACGGTATTTTAACTGCTCTTGTACTCAACTCAAAACTTATGCCTAACTACATTATCATAAAATGTACAAGTAGAACTAATGAGAGGCAGGTGCAAAATAGTATACACTGTATAATGTAGGCACAATGACTTCAGTTAAGGAAAATAGATCAGCCTTAACCAAGGATTTGTTACTGTCATTCACTTACAATTAAAACCTCCAAATAATCACACACATTTAAATTACTCTTGAAAGAAAGTGGAACATTTATACCTCTCAGCGGAAGAGTTTGAGATAGCCAATATGCTACAGCAAGCTTTAAGATGGCGGCAGGTCCTCTCGCCATTGACAATTGCAGAAACCTTGAAACATCTTCAAAGCCTCACCACACTGAATAAAAGGCATCGTCCCAATGACCTATTATCCCCAGATCATGGATTGAGCTTCCGGTTCCTCCTGTGTCTACTTAAGATTCCCCAATCCATACTTTATTGACAGGATAAACTAAAACACTTTCTTTGAAGCTTTTGCATCTTTATCCTGTCAGTATGCATTAGGAGCCCTTTAATCCATGGATGCCTTACGAAACTAGATGAAAACACGCTGTTGGGCACACATCTTCGTGTCTTTTCTTTCAAGATCAGAAAGCAAGTATTTGTATTTTTTTAATATTCATATAAAGTTTTCACAGACATCGTCATGAAAATTAAAATTACACGTTAAAGTTTTAAGAGCACCAGCACATACATATGGGGACGATTTTTTTGCTATTTAAAAAAAAAAAATCTCCAAATTATCTATATGTATGCACATACACTCAAATACACACACACGTGCGCGCACACACACACCGTCTAAGAATGCCAAGTTGTTTGTTTGTTTTATCTCAGAACAAACATATAAAGCCCTGAAATTAGTACTTAATAAAGGGACTACTGTTACAACTTTAACCACAGTATCATTTTGGAAGCTGCACCAAAACATCTGCCACTTGAAGTTCGCGAAGAAGAATGTCTATGTTTACCTTCTTGGTCATCTTACTGATTAACACAGTAATTATACATATGCAGGCAGGCCAAGAAGGTAATGCATTTCAGGATGTCACTTTGCTAATTGGGAGCTCCTACAAATGTTCAGATGTCTCCCATTACCAAGTCCTCCTCCGTTTCTTTGACCAATTTTGACTTCGAAGTTAACAAGCAAGTTAACACAAGTTTGCACAAGCAAACACAGTGGCATATCGTTTGTAGTTGCAGACTGTGAACCCATCGGAGACCAAGGAAAGCATTTTCCAGTGTGGCTCTGATAGCCGACACTACCGTGATGTTCACGGCTCTACTGGATTATCTGATCGTAGTCGAACGATGACAGGACAGGATACTGATGCGGACAGGATATCGCGATTAACCTTACTCATTAATTCTGTCAATATTTGTAGTGAAAACTATTTGATGTGAGCTCGTAGAATCCTGAAAAGCAAGACAACTGATGGCAACTAACAACTGCCCCAGACACGATACTATAAAACTAAGGAACCTATTTTAAAATGCACAGTTGGTAACAAATCTGCAGATAATATGCTGAATTCTCAAGAATAGCACAGAACTGGTTTTTATTTTTATTTTTTTGTCTTTTTGTGTTTTTGTGTTTTTTGTTTTGTTTCTAAATGATACCTGATCACAATGTCCAGAATATTTCTGTACACATAAGCTTCGATTTCAGTTTGGTATATTTTTTTCTGTCTAGATTTATACTTACTGATAAATTCCCTGTGATCAGGAAAACAAGTCAGGCATATTAAATACATATTAAGGAGTACATATTTTCCTATTTAGTATACAAAGTACTTCATAAATATGAATTATGTTACAAAAATAGCTTTGGGTGCGCTCACACGGTAAGCACTTTAAGGATTGTGGGTATTTCACAGAACCGAGAACAAACTCTAATGTTAGTTTAATTTGAGCCTTGTTTAATTCTGATAAACATCATGTATTTCTTCAGATCACCACAAATGCTACGGAACTCACGTTGATTTTTTTTTCTTTTAGGTTTTATGTATAGACAGGTAATGCTTAAAGTGTTCAAATTTATTTTATAGTTATGTAATGCATGGTATATTTTAAACAAATATTTGCACAATTTAACATTATAAATCCAGCGGTTTCAAGATGCAGGCCATAAAGTTTACCAATTTTACAAATACTATCGAATGTTCTCTCTTTGCATGCTTTTTTTTTTGTTTGTTTTGTTTTGTTTTGTTTTTGTCTTTTTTTGTTGTTTTTTTGTTTTTTTGGTTTTTTTTGTGTTTTTACTTTTCAGATCATCTTTACGCAGAATTGTTACAATGCCACGAATCGAAAGGATTATTCCAGTTCCACCAACTTAATCTACGTGCAAAATGAAAGACCCAGCTGAGGTACAAACACTGGTACCAGTTTTCTTGAGTCTGCTTTACAAAGCACAAAGAGACGAAGGTTTTGCATTGGGGTACAAAACAGATTTGCCTCTTGAGGTTAAATTCAGTGTTTTATGTATATAAAGCATCCCTTTGGCAATAGAGTTTGCAGTATCCCCACAGGACTCCACAGTATAGGTTTTATGTAGTAAAATCTATTAAGGAAATTCTCTTCTACCGGACACATCTTTTGCAGCTACAGTTAATGAGACACCCTTGGAAACACCTGCCTCTATGCCTATTGATAATATAGTATTTGGAAGTCAGGAGTCAACAAAAGGCACTTTCATCATTAAATAAATGTCCTCTGTGTGAAGTAAGACTGCATGACCTAGATCTTGTTCAAAGCTGTCTGCTCCTCAAGGACCTGTAGGTAGTCGGGGGAACTCTGGAGTTTTGCCTTCAGTTCAAAATACTCGCTGGTCTTCCTTTGTTCCACGACAATTTTACTGTGGTTGCCGCCTATCAGCGACTTCTTGTTTTTTTTGTCTTGTTGTTTTTCCGGATAGCGGATCTCGAAGCCGCTGACACCTATGCTGTTGTACTCCTTTTTGCTTTCAAGAAAATTCTGGATAAACACATTGGAATCCCTGCTCGGGAATAATTCATCCAGCTCGTCGATGGTGCTCAGTCTCTTCCTACTGTCTGCATGTAACAAATCTTTCTCCTTGTCGGCCACGTTCCTCATAGTGACTTTCTGTCCCGGCGGGTCCGAGAACATGAACCCGGTTTCGGACTCTTTCAAACCACAGGTGTGGCTCTTGCTCATCTGTTCTATGGTTTGTGGAATGAAAGCTTCTGTGCTCAGTCCGTCTTTTTTGTTGGTCTTGTGATCGTGTTTCCTGAGCTGCAGCTGCATGGAGCCACACTCCGGGTTCCCCAGGCCTTCGTGCTTCACGGTGGGCTTCTTGTTTCGTCGCAGCACAAAAACAAGAAGGCAAAAAGCAACAAACACTGTTAAAATGAGGACCACCAAGATGCTCAAGATTAAAATAGACAGAGGCACTGGGCCACCGGGAGGACTTCGAATGGGACCCAGTGGGGTGGTGAAGGTGATGGCAGGTGCGGGGCTCGTGAATGGCGCGGATGGCTTGTTTAAGAGTTTGGGACATAAGATTTCATTTTTGAGGGACTTCAGTTCAATGTTGGCAAACTGGACGGGTGTCTCACACTTCAGTTCCTTCACCACGATGCCGTCATTCAGCTTCTCCAGCCACAGCTTTAATGCCACCAAGTCACAAGTGCAGTCCCAAGGGTTGCCCTCCAAGTCAATCTGCGTCAGAGACTGCAGCTGATCGAGGACCCCGCTGACGGGCAAGTACATGAACTTGTTGTTCCGCAGGTTCAGTCTAGCCAGGGGCGCTCCAGAGAAAATGTAAACAGGCAGGCTCTTTAAGAGATTGTTGTTTAAATACAGCAATTGCAAATTGGGCATGGAGTCGAAGGTGCCTGCTAAGATCTCCTTAATCAGATTGTATTCCAAATACAGATACTGCAGGTTACGAAGGCCCGAAAATATTTCGGGGTAGAGTCTCTCAATCTGATTGCCGTTGAGATACAGCCTGCGTAAATTAGTGAGATTGTGGAATACGTCGCCCTTGATCACCGTAATCTGATTGCTGCCTAAATGGAGCAAATCCAGTCCTTCAAACTCGGCGAAGTCTGAGACGTCCACGTCTCTGATGCTATTGCCGTTGACGTGCAACTTCTTGGCATTTAAAGGTTTCGGGACCAGTTCAGACATGGACTGTATATTTTTCTCTTGGCAGTTGACGCTCAGTCCCAAGTCCGAAGGATGGGTTTTGCAAAAGCAAGGTGCTGGGCAAGGCGTAAGAGGAGGCACCCTCGTTTGGTAAGACACGATCTGACTGAGATTGCGGTTGGAGAGGGATTTGCCTGCCACGATTCCAGAGATCTTGGAAGGGTTTGTCGTTTTCGGCGGTTTGGTCACTAATCTGTGTAAGGACGTTTGGGTAGTGTGGCCATTGGGAGTGGTGAAGCCATTCTCCAGCTGAGACGGAGGCAGGATTCGTACATCAAAATCACTGCCCGTGCCCATGGGGCATAATTCTTGTTTGTTGGTTTCTTTTAAAAGCCTTCCATATAAGTCACTGGGCGTTTCGCAGATAGCTTCTCCTATGTAAATGTTATATGGCATGTTCTCCAGCCAGGCTTTTAAAGGCAACAAATCACAGCTGCAGTTCCAAGGATTGTCTTCTAGTTGCAGTTCGACAACGCGGCCTATGTGTTCCAGAACCCCGATATAGGGGAGCTTCTGGATCCTGTTCCCTCGTATATCCAGGTGGGTCAAAGATGCGAATCGGAAAATATTATCAGGAAGGAATGAAATCAGATTGTCATTAAGAATGAGAACTTTCAGTTTGTGGAGTTTATTGAAGGCTCCTCGTTCAATATACTTGATTAAATTGTAGTCAGCCTGGAGATACTCCAAGTTCTCTATGCCAAGGAAAGTGTCAGCTCGGAGAATCTTTAATTCATTGTTGTTCAAGTGCAACTGCTTTAATGCACTGAGCCCAAGAAAGGCTCCTCCCTCAATGTTCTGCAGTTTATTATTTCCCAGCTGCAGGGATACTGCGTGTGAAAAATTCAAGAATGTATTCGGATAGAGGATGTTTAAAAAATTGTTTTGGAAGTTGAGGTGATAAAAATTAGACCAGGGTGGTTTCAGCTGATTTGGTCTGTAGACTGAAACCTTCTCACAGTTGACATAGAGCACGTTCTCGACTGACACGCAGGAGCACACATTGCAAATTTCCACCGATATGTCAGAATCTGCATTTGTCGAAGAAATCAGGGCTGACAAAATCAGAAAGAGCCAAAGAAACATCTTCTGGCAATCAGCAAACAACTTTATGCTTCTGAATAAAGAGAAACAATCTAAAAAATAAAAAGAAAACATTTTTTCAATGATCATTACTTGAAAGATTATTTGTGTCTACATCATACCATAGTGAACACATGGCTGTAATCATCAGCTTTGTATTTTTCTGCAAGTACTCTCACTCGGTTGAACAATAATCAGCAGAAATGCCATACGTTTTATTTCCATACGTGGGGTTTATACACATTTTACGTGTGCAGAACACACAACAAACAACAGGAAAAAAAGCCTCGATCGTACGTAAACCTTAACAATCTGAAAATCTTTCCTCTACGTGGACCATCACATTCTGCCCCCCGAACACAGACCTGTGGCAACTCTACTGACCTATCCCAGACCATCCACTGTGCCTTTTGAAGTTTGCACCACAAAGGCATTTCCACCTGTAGAAGTCTACTCTCTGGGCTTCAGTTAGATAAGAGGCCAAACAGAGGAGATATTAGACCCCTGGGTTCGGTGGAGGATGGCCAAGCCAGGATTGGGTTGCAGTAGAGGGGACAGTCACAAGATCAAGGTAGAAGGAGCCCTAGGAAGAGATCTGCCTGAGCTTCGGCCCACAGGTAAGCACACTGCCATGAATCAGTTCACTCTTGTACATGGCTGCCTTAAAAAACACGGATGACCCAGTGAGGTTCTAGAAAAATAACCCAGTAGGAAATGACCAAAATTTTAATTTCAAGTAAATACACAGTATCTAGTCTTTTGTCAGTCATCTCCCAAACTGGGGAAGGGCGGGGGGGGGGGGGCTTTTGTCCCTGGGTCCCTGAAAATAGGAGAGAAACCTGCCTGCTCCTGCACTGCCTAGCTGATGTCTAGACAGCTCTCCCACCCCAAGAACAGGCTCTCCTGCCTACCTGGCCCACTTCTACTCCTTTACACGCCATTTTGAACCCAGGTCCGACTGACACTTGGCTCAGATGCTTATCTCCTTCACTTTGACCACCGACTAGCACTGCTGAGGAAGAAGAGTTTACAGGCTACAATCCTTGAGTGGGTTTATCTGCAGCACCAGATACATTTAGTCCAGTAAATGTTTCTCCTAAAATCATCACTTCCCAACATCCCCTCCCAGTCTCACCGCTCCATGTCTCTGTCTATAAACAAATCACGAATCGCTTAGTGGAGTTTAATGCTTCGCAAATTAACCCGTTGTAGCCAATTCCTGAAATACTGCATGCATGTACACACATATGCAATGCTTCATGGAAAAGAGTGAAAGGAAAAACAAGCACCGTGTATTTTATTGATGCAATTTTAGCCATGTGTGTCTTTTCCATCTTGCATGGGAAGCTGGCTGTAATTTCAATATGGTTACCACCAAATATTAATAAAATAAATACATTACCCAGGAACCCCCCATGAGGGAATGATACAAAAAAGTGTCACACAGAAACTCCTTTGTTTATTTTGCCCACGAGGAATCAGCTAGTGGTAAAACCAAGCATGTCTCAAGGTAGGCAATCCATTAGCCACGACCCAGAAAGATGTGCATTTTAAATAGTTTGGTTCAGGATACAGCCAGCACCGCCGAGATGATCCTCGCTTGCCATATAGACACGCATTTCCCCTATTCACCCTGAGAGTTTGACTGGCAGTGCAAAAAGAAGTCATAAATTCTTAAGTATGACATCATCCAAGCCAACTTTCATTGTAAAATCAAAATTTCACATGATCGTTTTGCCTTCCTATAGATGTGGTTTTCAACAGCTATTCTGGTTCAGTTGAGTCATTTCTTGTTACTACACCCCCCCCCAACCAAAAATCAACCAAACTAAAAACAAAACAAAACAATAAGAACCCCGAATAACCTGAATTCAGTACAAAAACAAGAACAGGGAGCATCAGCAGATCTGAAATTGCATAAGGAGCTGCCCTCCTCCTCGTAATTTCTACTTTAAGTAGCATGGGAGAAAAAAGGCGCAAGGACGACCTAGGAAGTTCCCCAATGCATCTCCTGTGAAACAGAAAGCCGCAGGCAGCTGGACTGGCAAGCAAGGGAGAGGGGAGTCGATCGCCCAGGAAGAGGGACCGAAGGGGCAAGAGACCGTGGAGAGAGGAGGAAAGAGAGCTAGAAGGGAGCTAGAAAGAGGGGAAGGGGCGCTGAACGCAAGCGAAAGAAACCTCACGTTCACAGGGCACCACTAAAACATGCACATTTTAAAATCAGGGATAAAAAAAAAAAAAGGAAATAAGAAAAAAAAAAAAAAACCCAGAAAGTATGAGTTGGGTACCAAAAGCCATGTCTTGGGCTGCCGAGAGCGGCGCGTCTGCCCAAAGCGGCCCGTGTCCCCATCTCCCTCTCGGTCTCCGGATCTCCGCGCCCCGCAAGCCGCTCGGCTCCCGCGGCCGGCAGGACCGCACAAAGCCAGCGAGCCTTACCACGGATCCGGCGTCCACCGGCGCTCGGCGGGCCTGCGGGGGACGGACGCCTGCCGAGGGTGGGCCGGGGTGGCTCCCCGGGCGCGGGCAGGAGAGACCTCCGGCCGCCCGCCTAGGCGGGGGTGAGGGGCTCCGCGGAGAGACGCGGTCACTGCCGCCCCCTGTGCGCTACCTCGGGCCGGCGGGGACGCGGCCGGAGGGGCTGCCGGCGGTGGCGCGTACCGCAATGCTTTGCCGCATCCCGGAGCCGACACGCAGCCCCCTCCCGGGTCCCGGGCCCAAGCAGCGGCCTCGTGGGTCGGGCAGCGGAGGCGGGGACCGCTCGGGATGTCGCGGGGGGCCTTCAGCCCCGCTGCGCACACATCTCTCCGCGCGCTCCCGTCCCACAAGGGGCAGCTATTGGAGTTTCCGTCGGCCTCTAGACCCGGGCGTGCGGCGGTTGAGGGGTAAGAGACCGCCAGCCCAAGCCACGAGGCCGCGGGCCACTGGGGCGTCACTGGCCCGCTTGTCACACAGGCAGAGTGACCCGGTGGCTCCGTGGCCGAGAGCGGCGGTCCGGGCACCCCCCCTGCCCCCCCACCCTCCCACATTCCCCCTCCCCCCCTCCCCCCCGCTGCCCAGGCACAAAATGCTGCTCTCACCACGCCAGCAATCAGCTCAACATTTGGGCATCTTGCAAAGTCGCGCTGCCAGCACTTGCCCGGCTTTGCAGGGCTTTTAGAGTTAGCTACCGGCTTCTCTCGTATTCCCAGTGTTGCAGGGTGCCAGCAGTCTCGGGCCAGCTCCCGGGCCACTGCCGGGAGCCCCAGACCCACGTCCGCCTAGAGTGCTTGCGAGGGGGGCGCAGAAAACAAAGCCAGCGCAGCGGCCCCGACAGCCCGAGCCTCCCTAGACCAGGACACTTTCCCCGCCAGGGAGGCAGCGATGTTAAGGACACCGGATTCTTTGGGTCCTCGGGGACCCGCGACCGCGCCGTGGGCAGGCAAGCAGGGTGGTGCTGGAGTAGCCACTGTGGTCGCTTTGGCCACTCCGCCGGCCCCAAACCAACACGACCCAAACTAAAAATAATAAGCTACCTGCCCCCCTCCGCGCGCACGCGCGCGCGCGCACACACACACACGCGCGCGCGCGCGCGCGCTGCCGAGCCAAGCGGGAAGAGGCAGCGAGTGTCGGTGCAGCTCGCGCAGCCCCGCTGGTAATTCACCCACCTCCGGAGCCCCGCAGCTCTCGCAGGGCCCGCGGCGCCGCGATCCGCTCTGCAGTTTCCGCGATGGGCTCTACGTGATCCCGGATCCAGCTCCTCCGCGCCGGCTCGCCCGTCAAACCCAGCGAGCAGCCCTCGCAGGCAAGCAGGCGGGCAGCGGCGCGCGCGCGCGCACCCGGCCAGACACCGCGCGCGCACCCAGCCCCTCGCACACGGGCTGCACCTTTACATACACGCGCCGAATCCCCGCCCCCGGCCCCCCCACCCCCCGCACACACGCAGCCTCCCTCCCGGCACTCAGGCACCTCGACCCCCGCACACTGCCGAGGCCCCCTGTCCCCCATCCAGACACCTCCACTTGATTCCTCTGCTGCCCACACGCCGAGAAAAGCACTTTCCTCCCGCCCCCGCCCCCTCTTTATGCCTAAAACACCCCCTGGGGAGGAGCGACCCCTTTCCTCACGCGTAGAGACCCCAGTCCCCAAACGCGAGCGCGCCAACCTCCATCCTCCCACCACATACACGCACACTCGAGTCCTTTCTCCTCCTTCAGCCCCCCAAGAACGAAGGCACAGACAGACAGACACACACACACACACACACACACACACACACAACCGGGGCATTCCTTTGAGAGAGCAACCGAGAACCCAGGCAAAGCCAAAGAAACGTCGGAGGGGGTGGGGGAGGCCGAGGGAGGTAGATAGGGGCGTCGAGTCTACGCCGGATTGAATAATTCCAGGACCGAGGGGGGTGAGTCAACAACAATGACATTCAAAGGCAACAATCGCACTTGGGCTTTGTATAACGGGTACGGTACCTTTGGCTAATTGTCACCTCGCAGAACGGAGGGCTCCGGGAATACTTCTTCGGTAGCGGGCAATCCTGGATGGAGCCTTCTTGGGACCAGTTTCCCGGGATCCAGTAGTAGCCTCACTCCCCCTACCTGTCTGCGCGTAAGGGGCCGGGGGCTTTAAGGCAAAAGTGTAAAGCTTTAGCCCAGAGTGAGACTTATTTAGTGGCTTTAGGAGGAGACGGGTTAATCCCCCGCATCTTAGAACTCTGCATGCCTTCGGTGTAGAACGGGTTAAGCAGGACGATTAAAGAGCTGGGGGTGGGGAGAGGGGGATAGGGATAGAGGAAAGAGAGGTGTGGGACTGGGAGAGATGCCGCACTTGCGACCAAAAGAAGGGGGAAAAAAAAAAAATCTGCTTTGGCTACTGAGCATGCCCAGTTCCCAGCTCGAGCCCTATAAGAGAGGCATTGTGTGCGTTCCACTTCTCCGGGCTTTGGTGGTGACCGGGAGGGGACTTTGGTCGGGGAGGGTGTTGGTGAATGAGAGGCTTTAGGGAAGGGGGACAAGGTTTGGCGCTCTGGGGCTGTGCGGGAAGACACCCACGGGATACCTTGGGGAGTCAGAAAAGGAGACAACGGAAGGGACTACGGAAAGTCACTTCAGTAGCCCCCTCACCGTCTTGTCTATACCACAGAGGCTTTAGCAATGGAATCTCAAATATCCAGAGGCTGCAAATCCAGCGCGGGGATTGTCGAGGCCCCTTTCTTGTACCCTTTTGCTAGTGCTTGCACAAGAGAGTGGGAATATCCCGAGGAAAAGCTAATGTTCAAACCAGTGTCGTGCAGACTGGGAGTTGAGTTAATAAGCTTGGCAAGAAAGCAGACGTACCTGTGGGGCGGGGGAGTTTGGCTATCCTCTGTGTATTTCCCATACCTGGCTTTTCTAAGGAGGAAAGGCTCAAACGGTCATTTCACACCCCTCCCCCCAACCTTGCTGTTTTTGTAAGCAAAACCAGGCTCTCTCTTTACTTTGTCTCGGTGGGGATAGACTGGCTGTAGGTAAATAGAGCTAAGTTATAAATGGCAGGGATTTCCCTAGCCAATTCTTTGCCACACTTCGGGTAATGCTGCAGGGCCCATTTCTTTGGGACCTAGGTCCTGCCTAATCCACTTATTCAAATTCCAGTGGCTCTAGCCACCATAGGGTATAGCCAGTACCCAGAAATGCTTGTACTTAAAAATGAAAAACTCTTTAAACTAAAGCTAGCAAGAGCTTTGAAACCAGAGTTTGGCCGTCTGCCTGAACTCCTACAGTTAAACATTTACCATAATTGGTGGATGTTTAAAGGCCTCAAATCTAGGCAAAAAATCCGATGAGCAAAGGAGTTATTACATTATTTGTGGACACCGTCCTATTTTCGATATTATCTCTAGTATGTGTTCATATAGAAGTTCAGATTTTTTCATTCTTGTCATTTCATGAGGCTGCCTTCAGGTTATATTGATGCGACTGTTTGCTCGGTGCAGCATGTCATGTATATACAGATGCATGTACGGTATTTAAATGAATATTTAAGTAGATATGTGTACGTAGGCATATTTCTTATGACCTTGGTAAATACTGCATCTTTCGTAAAGAATCCTTTCTCTACCCCCACTCCTCATTGCCCTTACAACTTTCGTCTCCTTCTCTTTTAAAAACCTAGAGGCAGAAATTGAGTGGGCAGCAATGGCAAATTTTGCTATATATTCCATGTGAAATCCCTTATGAAAAAGCATTACTTAAGGAAACACTAAAGGATCTGTCCATAACAACACATGTACTTATTCAGCTCCTCTTAGTGGGGTGAAATTTGTTTCCTCCTTAGGTAAACAGCTGCAGTATGTTGAAAAATCCCTCTACTGTTGTACATTTCAACAAAACAGATCCTGCTAATTAAGAACTCACATTTGCATTATATTGTGTAATGCAATTTGAAAGTGGCAATGGATACCAAAACAAGTTGGCATTTATTCTAGATGCAAAGGATTCGGGAAGCTACAATATATTTTATCAGGATAGAGGAATTGTTTGTCCTTTACTATAAATGTTAACAAGATTCAATAGAATGAGCAAAAAATTTTTACCTGAAAATATAATGCACATTCCAAGTACTGTGATAGCTGAAAAGGCCAGATTTGGACAGTAAATATCAGACGATTTAAATGCCTACCTTTGTTCAACTTTAGAAACTGTTCTGAGAGTTGACTATATTTGACTGCAATAACTGTGAAACGTTCTTTTTCGTATGGGTATGGAGGCAGAAATCTGAAAACAAGTACGGCTACAATGTGAATAAACTACAATGAATAATACTGCTAAAAACTTATCGGTGATTAAAATCCAAGTCATGAGAATGAATGCTTTGATACAGAATATTTTGCTGCTTAAAAATGACCAAGTGGATACTCCTAAAAATAACAGAAGTAACAGCTTCCATGCCTTCTGTTTCTTTAGCTTTCAAAGTAATTTAAAAACCCAACCCTTTAGTCCTGCCGTCTCTCTTGCAGCGCCTAGAATGACACGTGATATCCATATAGAACAATAGTAAACTAAAGGAAGTTGCTAGCTTAAAAAAGGGAAGTAAATATATAAATAAATAAAAGCGTTAAGAAAACTCCAGCACTATTTATGGCAATGGAAAGAAACACAAAGTTGATGTTCTTCCTAAAATACACGAATGCAAATATTGTGAGACAGATTTGGCAATAGCCTCATGGGTTTTCTACAAATGTACGAGTGAAGCCATAGGACCACACCGATGTGCAAATGAACAACTGCACCAAGGCATGTCACCAACCTCCTGGAGAGCCTTCATTCCCGAGGCACTTTTAGTCAGGCAAACCCTACCAATCGCAAATGAATAAAACGCGAACGGAACTGGGCCCTCATCAGGGGTCTCTCACTCTCATATTCCTCATTTGCCCTGCCTTGCTGGTTTTGTTTTGTTTTTTTTAATGTCCGTAAGTAATCTCTACACCCAACGTGGGGCTCAGACTCACCACCCTGAGAGCTGGAGATCAAGAGGCGCATGCTCCACCAACTGAGCCAGCCAGGTGCCCCTTGTCTTGTCGCTATTTAAAATCAGATTAGCCTTGGCGCGCCTGGGTGGCGCAGTCGGTTAAGCGTCTGACTTCAGCCAGGTCACGATCTCGCGGTCCGTGAGTTCGAGCCCCGCGTCGGGCTCTGGGCTGATGGCTCAGAGCCTGGAGCCTGTTTCCGATTCTGTGTCTCCCTCTCTCTCTGCCCCTCCCCCGTTCATGCTCTGTCTCTCTCTGTCCCAAAAATAAATAAACGTTGGGAAAAAAAAATTAAAAAAAAAAAAATAAAATCAGATTAGCCTTAATTTTGGTATCCAGGTACCACACACAGATCTTTCAGCGTGTCTTAATTTTGAAAATGTATTTATACCCTGGTATTTAGAGAAATTACGAATATGGCATCTCTCTAAAGTGGAATGCAGGAAACTTCTGAGGATGTTAACATATCTTCTGGGAAGAGACATTTCTAAGATCAAATAAGTTTAGAAGACCTTTGCTTCCATAAAGCTAAACGGTATTTTTGTTACTGTTTATTTTTCAGAAAGAGAGCGTGCGCGGGGTAGGGGCAGAGAGAGAGGGGGACAGAGGACCTGAAAGGGCCTCTGCCCTGACAGCAGAGAGCCCTATGTGGGGCTCGAACTCAGGAGCTGAGCTGTGAGGTCAGGACCTGAGCCCAAGTGGCTGCTCAACCGGCCGAGCCACCCAGGTGTTCCAAAGCTAAACAGGTTTTTAAACTTTGGGATTTCCCCGCACATTCAGTTATGTTAAAAATGAATTCTGACTTACAAGGGGGAAAGGGATATAGCGCGTAGTCTTTCCCAAACTTATTTGACAATGGACACTTTTTTTTTTTTTTTTTGGTATCATATACACTTTGAGAAACCTTGTACTAATTGCTCACTTTTGCAAATTTTGTGGAAATCGGTAGCTTTCAGATTATAATCTGATCCATACCATAGTAGCTTCCATCTACTGAGTGCCCCTTCTTAGCCATATTGCCTCCAAACGTTATTTCATTTAGTTCTCTGAACAATACTACAAGGGAGAGATTCTTCTTTAAAAGTCAAGGTTCAGGGAAATTAGTGATTTGCCCAAGGTCACAAGGTAGTAAGTGACAGTCAAGATTTGACCTCAGGTCCTTGAGGTTTTCCAGGTACTCCATAGGTCCTTGTCCACAAAGGAATCAAGGCACTGGTAATTTTGGAAGCATAATAGATTTTCCCCCCCAAAGATGAACACTTGGGACATAAATGTTTGCAAGTGGTAAAGTACTGATACTCAACCTTTGGTTAAACCAATAAAGGACATGGAAAACAGTTCACATCAATTATATATGACAGGGTCTCTTAAATCAGCTCGTTTCCCCCTTTGCCAATGGTGGACTTCTTCCATTCGTCTTGCTCTTTCGACTATCATACTTGAGTTGATTCTGAACGTGTGATATGTCTCAGTTGTCTCTTACTAGAGACAGTTGCCTTTGCTGCTGCTAAATGGAGCCATGCAAAGCGGTAGTGTTCACCTGTAAATTTATTCCGTCATCCAGTAGGGCACCGAGGAATTGGAGAAGGTGAGATTAGTTGATTAATTGATTAGATCATACCCAGCCAACCCGATATTCCATTTTTCCGGGGTACTTCTTTATATTACAGCAGGTAACGTGGTTTTTTTTTTTTATCCCCCAGAATCTAAGGTGTCAGCTATTAATGTATTAAAGTCTGAGTGCTCCAGGCATTGGCTGATTTTTCACAAATTATTTCTGGAGGATTAATAAAGAAGAGTATGTTGTTTCAGAGGCTCTTTGTAATTTTGGCTCCTAACGAGTACCCGTTCACACAGCTCACTCATACCACCTATATTCTCTAGACTCACATTTTTCTAAGCCGATGCTGATATAATAGCATGTGTTTTGTTTCCTCATTCTCTTTCTGAGCATTCTCTAACTTGAAAAAAATATCATCTTTCTCACTCTCTGTCAAAGATTAGAGCCCGGAAACAAGCTCCATTGCCCTCGGACAACTCAAAGATAATAAAGATCGTGAAATAAAAAATAGGAAGTTAATAGCCAAACAATCTACTGTGAGAATTACTCCCATGGGCTGTACAAGTTCCAAAACACCAACCAAAGCTTTGTCAGAAAGACAGAAAGGGGATGAGAATCCTTCCATTTTTACCATGCTCAATTCTATCTGAGGAGCCAGAGTCCTATCCCCAGCCGGCAAACCTTTTTTTTTTTTTTTTTTTTTTTTTTTGCAAAAATATTGAGGGTCTTTTTTGTCCCATGCTTTTAGAAGAGTGCCATTTTTCCTGAGAAATTTAAACTTAAAACTTTCCTTCAAAATTGTTCTTGTTTCCAGTCCCACATCTTTTGTTGTAGAGATTCCCTTTGGACAGTTCAAAACGTGGGTCAAAATCAGGGACATAAAGCAAGGCTGAAAAGGCATAATCTGAAGATATGAGTTATGGTGTGACTGTATCCCGATTACTATATCAAAAATACAATTTATCTCTTTCTGAAGCTCCAAGGGTGAGTCAGAGGAAAGCAGGACATCTGTATAAGCCAGTGTCATGGATCTGTGATTGACTATCTTCTTTTTCAGTTCAAAATTGGAGCTCTATTTCCCTGATCTGACTCAAATTGAGTAATGTCTACTCACATAAGGTCTTCATGAGAAAACTGGCCTCAGTCTTGTGCCAGGGGATCACAGTATAGGAACAACTGTCATCACAGAGGATCCCCTGTATAGCTGTTGTATGTGCATAGCATTGTTGTTAATCACAGAATTTTGGTGTTTAAAGGGACCTTACAATTCTTATGGTTTAACCACTTCCAGTCAAAGCTGAAATATTCATCGATAAACACCCAATGCTGGAATAGACTCAATGATGGGGAGCTCACAGAGAGTAGAAGCTCCAGTGAATCACCTAGAAAATTAATTATGGAATTTTTGAAATCTTTACTGATGTGTAAATGTGAAAGAAACATAAAATTAGACGTATGAGGATTTTACAGAATACGAAATTTGGAACCAGAAGGACTTGGGGTGAGATTCTTGGTAAATATTTAATAGCTCTATGATTTAGGGCAGTTAACTTTTTAAAAAATGTTTATTTATTTTTGAGAGAGAGAGAGAGAGAGAGGAGAGAGAGAGGGAGGGAGGGAGAGGCAGAGAAAGTGAGAGAGAGAATCCCAAGCAGGCTCCATGCCATCAGCACAGAGCATGAGGAGGGGCTCGGACTCATGAACCATGAGATCATGACAGCCAAAACCGAGTTGGATGCTTAACGGAGTGAGCCATCCAGGTGCCCCGCAGTTAACATTTCTGAGTATTCATTGCCTCCTCTGTGAAATGGGTATATGACAAACTCAATCTCCCTGAGTTTTATGAGGATTAACTAAGATAATGTTTACAAAACACCTAGAAGGGTGCCTTTCTGGCACAGACAATTATTACTTCCTTTTACTCATAAGTCAAAGAAACTTCGAGATATAAAAAAAAAAATGCAGATTGTATATGCATTTTCTACCTAAGTCTCCATAAGGATGATGAGTAGAAGAGGATGATGGGATTATTTGCTTGTTTTGCTTATTTTTAATTCTTTCAAAAGCTAGGAACCATTATGTTAAAATGAATCCATGGCTGTTTATACTTCCTGGTATCTTTTAGTTACTCTTCTATTTTCATCAATTATCCGGTTTTTAACCACTAATGTCAATAACAACCTCTACAGAGCTGAGCATGACAAACACCATCATTGTTTTTTAAAAGAGTCTTGCTTGCTAGATGAGATTCCAGTCTAGAATTTCATCTTCTGCACTCCAGAGCCACAAGAAGTGGGAAATACCATTGTTTCAGTGAGGTTCCTCATAATGGCCCAGGAGAGAATATTAAAAATATATTTTCCTGAATCCTGTTACTGAATACCTTTTTGGGAAAACAGAGAGGGAGAAAGAAAAAGGGGGAAAAGGAACCACAGTATATGCGGCTGTTATTTGTACAATGTTATCTGTAGCATTATTTGTACCATATGTGCAAAAAAAGTTCAGGTGACTTAGGGGCACTAACTTTACCATTTTATCTGCAGAAAACATCTATTTTTAGAAACTTAGTGATTTAAAGAACTAGCATTCTTCTATCCATAAGATTATTTTGTCATGAGAGTGGCATGTGTTGTGTTTAGAGAAAAGAAATTCAGATCTGACAGGATGTGATGCAATTATATCTAAGATCACAATCGAAGGATAAATTATGTATAAATTAATTCAATCCCAATCATCCAATAACTATTCAGACAGATACTACAGGCACGTATCTGCACTACTGCTAATTGACCTTTCTTAGGATACTCATTGTTGGAAATGTTGAACTCGAACTTATATTATCTGGATTCTGTTTGTATTTCCCCGTGGTAAAATAGTCTAATGTAAAAAAAAAAAAAAAAAGTTCAACGTATGACCTCCAACTTTTTCACTGAGTAAAAGTTCTTGGGCATTTTACTTCTTATAGCTGAAGCTACTCAATAAAATTTCATTTTTATTACCTTTATGGATGAAAGAATATCCAGAAAACCAAATCTATAGGATCCAAGTACTCAGGGCAATGAGAAAAAAAGTACAAACGGACCGTATAATGATGACTCCTCTCATTTCTCTGCTTGCGTTTCCAGAGATGTGAGTTTCCTGAACCTTGAAGGGAGAGGAGGCTCACCGATAGACACTCTCACTTCTCCTTGAGAATCTGTCCTGGGTGACAAGTAGCAGGGCTTGCCTGTGTTGGAGTAGCGGCCCGGGGAGCCTGATTTTCCATTCCTACCCCTCTGTGGCCACTTAAAGAGGGTTTCTGGTCAAAAGTGTAGGACATGTCATTCTCCAGTTTAAAATTTGGTGAATGGTCAGACTTGCATTGGTCAGTTGGCCAGTTGTGTCGTGCAAACCAGAGACCTGTACCAATGGGTTGAATCTCTCTAAGCGCTAACATTTCAACCTGAAATTAAACATATTGACCAAAGCTTCCATTTTGTTAATACGTGTGTGTAAAAAGTTGAAGGATTTTATAAAAGAGAGATTTCTAAAAGATGTCCTGCAAATAAAAGAAGTTGAATTTGGTGAACATATTGGAAACTACAAGGAAATAATTTCATACGTTAATTCCATAGTAACAAAGGACTGGCAAGAACTGGAAAGTGGATTTTAGCTCCAAAGGTAAATATTTTGGGGTCTCTTTTTCAGCTCATTATTAAATATTATTATATAAGATGTCTTCAATCCATTAGAGACTCGGCTTTTATCATTTATTGAGACTAGTGGCAAGAACAGATTGGCCTAGAGGGGAAGAATGGATGAAGAGAAACTAGCATAGCTATGCATATAACATATAAATTACACATGACCGACCCTCAGGTAGGTTTTTTCCTCATTCAAATCATTACCCACTTCAAGTAATTCCGTTCTTTTTAACCATGCATTTTCCCCTCTTTCAGGGTTCCTAGAGAGCCACTTTTCATCTAATACCGCACAGACAGAAACTCTCCAAAATTAAAACAAACCAACACCACTCCCTCTTCCCATCCCCATCCCAATTGTTGACTTGGTAGCTGCACATTGAAAGGGTCAAAATGTGTATTGAAAAATAAATTAACATATTTTACTCAATCTGTCCTGGGGATAGAACACTGCCTTTCCTTTCAGATTCCAAGAACTCTGTGAATTCAGGAACATATGAAGTTGAGTTAAGATATGAGATAGCCCGATGGCAAGTAATCTGCTCAACCGTAAAGTTTAGTTCATTTTAAATCCTTATTGACTATCTGTTACACATCGAGGCTCTGAATACCAAGGTGAAAGGCACTGCCTCTGTCCTCCCAGATCTCTTAGTTTAGCGATAAAGCAGATGAAACCACATTGTAATAAATAATATTCTCGAATGTATTGAAGGGAAATGCCCTTGAACCACCAAATGCTCATTTTTAAACTTTACCAAAGTTCTCACTTTCATTAGCACTGAAATCCTATAGTTGAAGGCAGTCGTGGTAGGCTTCCATGGCGCATATTCAAGGAAATTAAGAAAATCGGAACATTGCCTTCCATCCAATGGCAAGGTCAACAACTTGTATGTCCTTCTGGAGATGACATAGTCCAAAACCTTGGTATTCCTCCAGAATACAGAGTCAAAATTTACGGTGTGCCAGACATATTTGGAGAGGACATTAACAGGAAATGTTCTATAAAATAAGAAATTAAATCATTTGGAAGGGCCAGAAATTGAAACACCCAGTATAACCAAAAGAAACAAAATGAAAGAAGACACCAAAACAATAAGAATCTTTTCATATTTGATGTCCAAACCGTGAAAGCTGCAAGAAGAATGACACACAAAAGAAGAGAAGCTCATGTTGTTTGGCTTCTCAAGTGGAACAGAGAACACAATATAACTGTCATCTCTACTTAATATATATATAGAGGGACTGATCAGGACACAACCACCAAAAACCCCCAACTTCTTCTTGGGAAATAAGAGGTGCTGGAAATGATATCCTAAATATAAGCATGTCTGGTTTTACGTTATTACTCTTAGTATTATTTTTTACTGATATACACAAATTGCCACAATATTTCAATATTTCAATGGGTCATTTGAAAAACATTTCAAGAAAGAGAAGAATCTTACTGAAATTGTTTTACCAAGGCTGAAAAGTGGGTTCGTTTATATTTTTGGACCATTTTAGTAGGTCAAAACACATTGTAAATTGACTTTTAAAAAAAATACTTATTTTTGAGAGAGAGAGAAATAGGGCAGGGGAGGGGCAGCAATTTTTTGAGAGATAGAGAAATAGAGCAGGGGAGGGGCAAGGAGAAAGGGGATCCGAAGCAGGCTCCACGCTGACAGCGGAGTCAGATGCAGGGCTTGAACTCACAAACTATTGAGACCATGACCTGAGCCAAAGTCAGAGGCTTAACGAACTGAGCCACCCAGGAGCCTCATG
This sequence comes from Leopardus geoffroyi, assembly GCF_018350155.1. Classification (NCBI taxonomy): domain Eukaryota; kingdom Metazoa; phylum Chordata; class Mammalia; order Carnivora; family Felidae; genus Leopardus; species Leopardus geoffroyi. The sequence continues at coordinate 118,801,138 of NC_059343.1, forward strand.
TAAATTTGCTTCTTAGAGAGCTGTTTAGCCTTGGGACTCCTACAGCAATCTGACAGTGATGCCTTCTAATTGTTGTTTATGGATGTCACGGGGCTTTACACCTTTCTTCTTTTGTTTTTGTTTTTGGTTTGCTCTGATTCTCTTTTCTAACATGGTATTTAAATCTGTGCTTTTGCTCAGTCCACCACCAATAAAGAATTCTTGAGGGGATGTTGCATTTGGATTTGAGCAGAGATTCATTAGAACTCTGAGAGTCAGGATTACTGAAGAGCCATTACTCTTCTCCTCTCTGATGCTTCATGGCATAAACAGCCCCCACCCCACCCCTACTTGCTCCCTCTTCCAGAAAAGAAGAAAGAAGGAAAGCCAGAAAGGCAGCCATTGGCATCTTACACTGAAATCCTGTTTTGCTATTCAATCTACTTGAGGTTTAAGTTTTTCTTCATGAAATCATTTGGGAAGAAAAACAACACATTTCCCTGCTGTGCTGCTGTATTATTATTTAACTGATTTTCAGTTTATTAGTCATTCATCTGGATTGGTGCCTGTGTATTTTCCCAAAGGTTTAATATGGAAAATTATTTCTCTGGCCATATTAAACCTTAGCCAAAACTTATATCTTTTTTCATAGCTAGAAGCTTCACAGATACTTTCTTATCAATGCTCCTAGTACTCTTGTAGATCATAATAAAATACACTGCAATAACACAGTTTATAATATAAGAAGCAGACTAAAGCAAACTTGATTAAGGTGACATTGATTGATAAGTCAGGAGCTAGGAAAGAACAAAAATAAACAAACAAAAAATCCTGGGTGTCCTGGTTCTCTCAGTCTGATGCGCTGTGATGTTCTTCTGTGACTCTGTAAGGCAGGTAACTGTAATACTGTCATCATGGACGAACAGAAGAAGGGTCTTGGGATGCTGAGAGCAGGTGGCTTGGGAATCAGCTGCTACTGTCAGGGTCAAGAGCGGTCGTTGGGCACTGCTGACAGGTTCAGCGATCCTACGTCCCTTCTATCTCCTCCCAACTTGCAGTCTCTCTCGAGCAGAATTCAACCCCTTGGCGAAACTTAAGAGGGTGCCCGCTAGCAAAGGAGAAATGGAATTCGCAGAGTCCCAGGGCCAGGGTCAGAGAGCGTGTGCATTTGGACCACCCACTCTTGGGTTACTTAGTATCCACATCCATCCTTCTACACCTGTTTACCTTCCATACAACAACACTCTATGCTTTCTGTCCTTCCTCAAATGAAGTTGCTTCTTCCTTTCGTCAGTGCAAAGTTCCAACAGTCATGTTGTCCATCTCTAGCTGCCATCAAATACTCTTCTAATTGCACCTAAACAGGATATAATCTAAAGACTAATTGTAATTAATTTCCAGCGCTCATCCTTATATAAAACAACAAGGGGAGAAGAGGAGAGGGCGAAAAATTGTGTGTGTGAATCTATGTACAATTGTTACTACGCAATATATATTTGTGTGTGCGTTTATACACACACACCACAAGCAAGGTTGTTATGAAAGCTGCTACAGTTTTTTTCTTTCATGAGGCTGTAAATAATATAAGTACTTTCTACACCACCCCTTCCAGGTTTCCTTTGCTCTAAGTCGGGACTCAACTAGTTGTTCCTTCCCTGACACGGTGTCCCAAACCTCCGCTCTTGAAAACTCTGAATTCTTAGTCCTGTCCCTCTCCTTTTTTAAAAACATTAGTTTTCCATTAAGCGTTTCTTTCTTTTTAATGTTTATTTATTTTTGAAAGAGGGAGAGAGAGAGAGACAGAGACAGAGACAGAGACAGAATCTGAAGCGGGCTCTGCACTGACAGCAGAGAGCCCGACAAAGGGCTCAAACTCACGAACCGAGAGATCATGACCTGAGCTGAAGTCAGACGCTTAACTGAGCCATGCAGCCGCCCCTCCATCCATCTTTTCTATTGGTCATGAAAGTCTTAAGAGGCATCATGGTAGTACTAGGAAGGCAGGTCCAAACATAAGGCTTTCTACTTATGTTGTGTTACGGCCATCAAAATGATCCTCGGTAATCAGGATTAATCTTCTGCAAGGGAGAAGGTGTAAGCGTCAGGTGACTTTCACTGGCGTGTCGTTCCATAGTATCAGCTAATTAAATCACGGCTGTTTTTGATCCAGCGTTCCAGATCTCCTGGCCTGTTATGGCCACAGGAGGCAACATGAACTGTATCCTGGAGACGAGTAGCACACGCTGTCCTGGGCACCCTGGTGAAAGATGTGGGTAGCTCAGCGGATTGATGTTGGTTAGACTTTTTTTTGGTAAAGATTGAAAATAATTGTAGTGATTTCCAAGACTACATTCACCTCTCATTTGTGATAATAAGACACTAAGACTATGTCTAGTCGATTACAGGACAGCAGGTAGATTTGACAATTAAATAATGGGTCGGTTTAGGGAAAACCACACTGGCTTTCCACACGTTAAATACCTTTGGCCCATGCAGGTTGTCTGAACCTTCCTCTCTTTTCCCTTACAGAGGCTTCACGCACTACGTTGCGTTTCTCTCATCTCTTTTTATGTCTGCCGTCCCCTGTAGCCCACGAAGGTCCTCGTCACTATAAGACTAGCTGCAGAAGAGGATTTAGCAGTTTCTCTCCTTTTTGTCCCCTCGAATATCCTTCTTAATTAAAGTGCTTTCCTGTTAATTACTAGAGAGAAAAGATTGACGTAAATCGAAGTACCATCGCTTCAATTCGTTTAATCATTTTTGAACACTTGCTTCGTGCCAGGCACTATGCTAAACACTAGGATTTTAGCAGTAGAACCAAACAGTCCAGGCCCTCATGGAGATTACAGCTTTGGGAAATCACATGATGGTGGTTAGATAGATCTCAGATATCTTTCAGCTATTATCGTCATTGTCCCTGTTCTGTAATTTCTTGCTCTCCTGCAAGATGACGATACTATTTATGTAAATCACCACCACCCAGTTTGATATCAAAAGATCATTTGAAATCAGAACTGTCTCAAAAGAATTGTAACCTATTGTCATTGGCTGTCGGGCTTAACTGCTTAGACTCCGGTCCAAAGTGGTAGGTTCAGGTTTGCGCCATCATTATACTTAGGAAATTTGGTTATAATTTTGAGTTTGTGGAAATTTCTCTGTCTTTCCAGGATCATTTTCGTAATCTCAGAGTATGTCCCTGTCTGCCACCTAAAGTTTGCTTTTATGATCTCCTTGCTTAAGGCAAGTGGCTTCCTGCCTGCCTACGTTTCTTTCATCTCTCTGGGAAGTCTCCAAATCCAAGAAGTCTTACTCTCTTTCCTGTTTCTGGCCTCTACACTAAATGAATAATTTTTCCTAAAAAAAACATTAGGTAACCATATTTTAAGACTGGTTCTGTATTCAAGCAAACTGCGACTTCTTTCGCTTCTTGTTCTAGGTTAATGGACCTCCATCCATTGTCTTGATCTCTCTATGCCTCTTGTGCATTAATTATCATTGAACTTGCTTTGTATCAGGCACCGTTTTAGGTGTTTTTGTCTGATGTGTAATTCTACCTTATCCTCATAACAACCTGATGAAGAAGGTGATTTTACTATCTCCATTTTACAGAAGAGGGAACTGAGGTCCAGAGAAGGTGAGATGAGCTGCTCTAGGTGATCCTAGTGGCTGGTGTATTTTTGTTTTCAAGGTCTTGCTCCTTCCATCTTGTACGATAATCCACAGCTGTAGTATATGGATTCTTTGTAAAATTTAGCTGGGTACAAGAGCAATGTGAGTCAACAGTACATGTGGTTGCCACAGATACAAATAGGCTTCGTTCGTGACAAGCGGTGCTTGTAATAAAGAAGGCGATCATTTTGTTCTGTTCTCTGTTGGACGTGCCACTCTGACTACTATATTTCCCGAGGGATATTAAAACTAGAAAATATCCGGGAGGAAACCTTTAAGTTTGGAAAGCACATCAGATGAGAAGCCACTGAGGAGACTGACGGTGTCTCACCTGTAAATCTGGAAGGGTAGTTGTCTAGAGTCATTTGGAGGCATATCTTATAGGAAGGGGATTCAATTTCTGTACATTTACAGAGGGGAGAACTATTCACCGTAAAGGCGTGCCAGAGAGAAGAATGTGTTTGAACTCACATTGAGGTAGACTCTTAGGATTCGAATCGTCCACAAGTGGAATGAATGGGCTGCAGCAGCAGAGTTAGTTACCTGTTTGTTGCAGGATTCAGTCGGCTGAAACATCACTTTTGGGGAACACTGAAGAAGAGATCCAGTATTGAATTAGTCATGTCTAATGAAATGCATTGATACATGATAAATACCTAGCATATGGGCACACAACAAATGCACCGTTCATGCCCACTCTTTCCAGAAGGCAGATTGACAGTTCTCGTCTTTACTCACTGCCTGAACCTTTCCTTACCCTTTGACCAAACCTAACCACTTCTTACCTTTTTCTTTTCTTTTGTTTTGTTTTGTTTTTCTGCATCTCTAGGTATTTGCCTCTGTTGCTCCCTTTGCCTGGAAGCCTTACCTAGTCCCATCCATGCCTTTGGAAATCACGCGAAAATGCTTCGAGCTGGATCCCACATGTCATCACCTCAACAAAAGCCTTTCCCTGAGCTGTTTAACCGACCGTGCTTCCTCAAAACAGTGTAAGTAGTCACTACCTTTTAGAGTCGATCGTACCTAAGTCTTTCCCCCATCAACTCGTAGACTTCTCATGGGACCGTTGTCTTAATCCATGTTTGTATTTGGCTCCTCCTCTTCTCCCCGCCCGGCAGCATATAGGTTATATATCCCAGTACCAGGCGCAGTCTGGGTGCTCGGTGCATGTTGGGTGAATGGAATGGAATGACAGGTCATCGGGTTAAAAGGTTAATACGAAAAGACGTGGACCTGACTCAGTGGTAACTGGTCCGAAGTCCTAAGACTGAGCCTCATTCGGGGTGAGCAGCTGATAGACATCTGGGGACCTTTCTCTGGAAAATCCATCTCAAGGTACACACATAAAGGTCCAGTAAAAGAACTGGAAAAATAAAGAAAAACAAGTCGGAGCCAGTTTAGGTTTTTACACCCAAACTGCTCACACCTAGAAGCAAGGGCTTGTTTGTCTTCGCTTGGATTTCTTTGCCAGTGGCTGTGACCTGCAGGGAGTTTTTCTCTTATTCCCTTTGCCTCTCAGTGAATAATTACAGCCTCCGTGCTCTGTACTAAATCAAGGTATCTCATAAGAGCAGGCTAAACCACTGTTTCCTAGATAACGTCTAATACTTATCAGTGAATTATGGTGATGACAGCATCAGAATTTTAAATGATTTTTGTAGCCCCTCAAAATACATCCCGTTGTAGCTCCATGCAAATTATCGTAGAAGGTTTCTGGTGGTAAATTCAAAGCAGTTGAATCAGCCAACTGCTGATTTTTAAATAATTTTTAATCAGCCAACATTATACAATCTTGCGTGCAATTAAAAATGTCATAGGTGGTGGCTGAGGGACCTTTATGTTTCAGCAATTTAAAAATCTATGTCTGGCTTTGAGTTGTTCTGTTAAATCCCAGCGCTTTTGTTTTTCATCTGTTTCGAGCTTATGATAGGCATCTAGGCAAGACCAGTTGCGGAGATTAGCAACTGTTGTAGGTAGAGTTAAGCCCACGAATTACTACTGCATGTTCATTTGTATTTACTTTCATTTAGGCATGTAAAATCACAACATAATTTAGCAAAGGTTTTTTGTTTTGTTTTGTTTTTGCAATAATCAGTTCTACCACGATGCACAAAATACTCTTTTTTCGTATTTGCAACAGATCTCATTTCATTCTTTATTCTCTGTCTCTATTTTCCCTTATCCAGGCTTTTTTTTACATTAAATGTTTTTGGCCACCCTAGCCCACTAAACACCCCCGAAGTTCCACAATTTCTGCTGAGTTTACCCAGATTGCTCATGGAAGAGCCAACCTTTCGCTCTTCCAGCCCGGTGGGGTCATACGGCTTCTTCACATGCTTCACAATCCACCTACTCGTGTAGTTTTCTCAAATGCTATTGGACGGTGTTTTCTTTGTGATCATTTTTCTCTGGACACGTCTTGGTTTGATGATTTGATTCCATGTTTGGGTTTTTAATTCTTTTTTTTATTGTCTGATAAAGGTTGCGAGGTTCCAAGAAACCATCTGCGTGATTCACTTTGTATAAGGCCGTGCAAAATTAGGCTCCCAATAATTTTTAATGATGAATGCTCCCTTTTAAAAGGCAAACAAGAACTGTGGTTCTTTCCATTTAATATCGATTGCTGGCTAGGTTTGCTTCATTGTGCTGTAAGGGATTTGACTGGATTAGTATTTGTCCTGTTATGACTTGTTATGATGTGTTTCCAGAAAAGAGAAGAAAGGGAAAGGAAGATGTCTTCATAGGTTTCTTGCATCATTTGTTCTATGGCTGACTCAATATTAGGAAGCTCGCTTCCACTTTAGTCGTATAACCGTATCCTAGACCAAAGATGTATATGGTCAGGTCAAAGAACGTGTTATCGTTGAGTATGCTCCGATGTTAGCGAAAGCTGTGTTCCAAGTGTATCGCACTATGTACACTAAGGTCATGACCGCTCACAGCAACAGTGAATGTTATCGGGCACTTAGAAAAGAGTGCACATCACATAACTCGTCAATGTACTTAGATGGTTAAAATAAACCCAACGCCTCAGTCTTGGTATGTTGCGATAGTCCACGCCAAGAAGGTAAACAAAGTTTATAAAAAGTTCCTTTTCACGTGTTCTGTGTGAAATCTGCTGGCACCTTCAATTCTGACTAACTATTTCAATACAGCTTCCTCTATCACAGCTGGTTGCCTGTGAATGAGAAATATTTAAATACACTGCTAAATTTTCTAAATGGAATTTTTAGAAATTCCACATTATGCATCTGGATATGCAATTTCAGCTAAATCATAATACAGCATAGTAGTAATATATTTCTTACTTTTGGTAATTACTTTATTAGCTAATTAGTATTAAAACAGATTGCCAGAATACCTAATATGATTTCTTAACTGCTGCTTAGTGTTAAAGAGTAAAACTGCTACCACTGGTAATTCACTGGGAGATTTTTAAATGTTCTTGTCACAGTAATAATAATTATAAATGAGTTGAAGTTAGATTCTCATATTCTTACAGCATGGCGGTGGTATGGGCCTCGCAACCTTTGCGAGAGAAATGAATGACTATAATATTTAACCACCCTAACCAGTTACCTGGGATGAATTTGACGAGCCTAGGACAGCTAGGAAATTTTCAAGCAAGATCAATAGGTCCAATAGTATAAAGAGGCCACATTTTTAATTTAATTTTTTATCTTTGTCTACTTCCTACTGCCCTTAGCACAGTTCATTGCCCATAACAGGTAGTCAGATAAGGTTTGCTGAATGAGCGAATGGGTCTCTAGGGGTCCGAGATCTGTCCAGAGCGGGGGTAGGGTACATAGATGCTAAGTGTTTACGTACCTTTTTCTCTATCCCCTGGGAAACATGAACGTTTGGGCGGCTTGCATACATTTTACGTAAGCCAGAGATCAAGTCAGCTGTGTATCGAGTGGGGACCCTGCCCTTAAAAAGGTATATTTGGCTAAAGTGACAAAAAATATAGAGTGTTCGAAAAATGAGTTTTCTATATGCAGATACTTGTAATAAGAACATTCATGCTGGAAATCTTTCACATATAGCTTCCAGAAACAAATTTTGAAAACGTTCACCATCGGCTTGATACAGGACTCCTCAGTCATCTTGCAGCTACATGGGTGTCCCAGCGTCTTTTTCCCCCGAAAGCTATCCGGTAACCTTTGGTAGAGCGCTCACAGACGTGGGTTTTAATCACGGCCCTTCATTTTACTTGCTGTGTGGCCTTGGCCACGCAGCTACACGTAATCTCTTTGGGGTTCAACAGCTTCACATATGAAATAGGGCAATAATATCATCCATACCACAGGCATATGGCGATCATTAAGTGAAGTCACATACGTAAAGCACCTCTCACGTTATCATTGTCCAACGCATACCAGTTTCCTCGCTCCCGCTTACCACAAAACGTCTGCGTGAGCGGCTGTGAGAGTCTCTCACTCAAGCCCATGAACCTTTATCTCAGTAGCATTGTTTTGTTTTCCACAATCACTTTAAAATCTATGTACGTGCTTCAAAACCTGATGCAGTTCCGTTGTTCAGAATCGCTTCGTTGGTTTTTAAAGATTAAAGTTTTTTTAAGAGGTGAAAGTCGTGTATATTTCAAGTGCACAACCCGATGATTGGCTATCCATATACACAGCGAAATGATTGCTACCGTCAAGCCAATGAACATGTCTCCTCACATAGTTGGCATTATTGTGTTTGTGATGAGGGCACCCGAAATCTACTTTCCTAGCAAATTTCCAATATTCAATGTAGTGTTATTAACCGTAGTCACCATGCTGCACACTAGATCTACAAACGTATTCCTCCTACATAACTGCAACATTGTACCCTTTGGGAAGTATCTCCCTATTTTCCCTACCCCTTCACCCCTGGTCACCGCCATTTTTTTTTTTTTTTTTTTTTAGAGAATCTCTTTCTTGTTAGTCGGTATACTGTTTGCCAGCCAGTGATCTCACCACCCAAAAGGAAGCATTATCACAACTTGTTTACTTTTGTTAACACATCATCACGTTTACATGGCGGGTCTAGTTTATTAAGCTCCTCAAACGTAACAGAACAGCCAGGGAACACTCAACTAAGTTAAGTTTTTAGATAAAATGGATGTCATTTCCGCTATTCACGGGTTGGTCTCATAAGGCACAACAAATGGAACTTGCAAAGTGTCTTGATCACATCTGGAAATCATTACATCGCTGCGTTCCGCAGATGCATCCTCTCAAGTAACCTCAAGGCATTTACCAATGAACGCAATGGAAGAATAAGGCTCAATCGGCCTTCGGACCCTGCTGCAGGCAGATGCAGCAGACTTGACTGAGTTCTGAGGAAGGGGCCAATGTTCACTCAGTTCAGGGGACCATACATTTGAAGACTGCACTGCGTAGTACAGTGACTCTCTCAGATATTATATTTGGTAGGGGCCAACTTTGTGACGCTCTCAGAGAGGGAGAGTGTCCAGTTGCCTTAGGGCCAAAGCCAGGGTGATGAGGCATAATCCCCATGAAGAAAGCTTTAGTGGGTTAGAGACTGGTTTGTTAGTTAGTGAAAGATTAGTGATTGCCTAGGGGCATAGAAGATAAGGCACAAGGCCAGCTCATGGAGAAGGAACTGGGTGGCTAATCAGAATAAAAGGCACACGTAGAAAATAAAACGGGACAGTGCTCCTAGGGTATAAGCCACTGTAGGGAAATCCCATGGCTACAAATGGGACGATTAACTATGAATGATCAGTGCTAGAGATCTTTTTGAAGTGAGAGGTGAATCTGCTCTGGTCAGGTAGGAGTTCAAGTGAGGGATGTGGGTGAAGGAACACTTACTGCAACACATCAAAACATAGGTATTTATGTCATATTGTTCTGGGCCCCTTGCTGGAATAGAAAAAAAATCCAAAAATTCATATGGAATCTCAAGGGACCTTGAATTGCCAACCAATCTTGAAAAAGAACAAAGTTGGAGGCCTCGCACGTCCTGATTTTAAAACATATTACAAAGCTAAGATAATTAAAGTGGTGTGGTGCTAAAATAAAGACAGACGCGTAGATCAGTGGAATAAAAACCCTAAAAATAAACTCTCACATATATAATAAAATTATCTTCAACAAGGGTACTAGGACCACACAAATGGGAAAAGAACAGTCTCTTCAACAAACGGTGTGGGGAACACTGGATATCCACACATACCAAAGAGTGAAGGTGGACCCTTACCTTACACCATATACAAAAATTAACTCGCAATGAATTAAAGAGCTAAACTAAACATAAGACCTAAATCTCTAACACTCCTAGAAGACAACAGAGGGGAAAATCTTCATGGCACTGGTGTTGGAATAGTTTCTTGGGTATGATACCAAGAGCATAAGTGACAAAAGCAGAAACAGATAAATGAGACTTCATTGGGCTTAAAAACTTCTGCACATTAAAGGAAACAACAGAGTGGAAAGGCAACCTATGGAATGACAGAAGATAGTGTATCTGATAAGTGGTTTAAATCCAGAATATATAAAGAACTCCCACAATCCAACAAGGAAAAACAAGTAACCTGATTTTAGAAATGAGCAAAGGACCTGAATAGGAATTTCTCCAAAGAAAACATACACATGATCAACAAGCGTATGAAAATATGGCCAACATCACAATCATGAGAGAAAGGCAAATCAAAACCACGGTGAGATATTACCTCACACCCATTAGGATGGCCACTATGGAAAAACCAGGAAATAACGAGTGCCGGCAAGGATGTGGAGAAAACGGAACCTTGTACGTTGCTGGTGGGAATGTACAATGGTGTCGCCACAATGAAAATAGTATGGGGGTTCCTTAAAAAGTTAGAAATAGAGTTACCGTATGATCTAGCAATCCCACATCTGGATATATATCCAAAGAATTGAAATCAAGATCTCAAATAGATATTTGTACACCCATTTCACGGCAGTATTCACAACATCCGAGAGGTAGAAGCAGTCCAAATGTCCATTGTCTGGTGAATGGATGAAGAAAAGGAATATACATACAACGGAATATTAGCCTTTAAAAAGGAATGAAATCCTGGAACGGCTGGGTGACTCAGTCGGTTAAGTGTCCGACTTCGGCTCAGGTCATGATCTCATGGTTCATGGGTTCAAGGCCCGCGTCGGGCTCTGTGCTGACAGCTCAGAGATTGGTGCCTGCTTCGGATTCTGTGTCTCCCTCTCTCTCTGCCCCTTCCCCACTCACGCTCTGTCTCTCCCTCTCTCTCAAAAATAAACAAAAAAAAAAAAAAAAAAAAAGGGAAGGCAATCCTGTCATATGCTACAACATGGATGAACCTTGGGGACATTTTGATGAATGAAATAAACCAGTTGCAAGAAGACAAATACTATATGATTCCACTTCTATGAGCTATCCAGACTGGTCAACACCTTGGAAACAAAGTCGAATGGTTGGTTGTCAGGGGCTGGGGGAAGAGAAAACGAAGAATTGTTTGACGGGTTCATTGTTCCAAGCCTCTGTGGCTGCAGTTATGACTATAGCAAACAAAATCGATAGTAAAGCCTCAAAAAAAGAAGGGCTTGCCTATGTGCTCTGTGTGAACCAGGTTGCTTCACACTATCCAAAGGTCACACAACCAGTTAGCTGTGAGCTGGAAGCCAGACCTGATTATGGATCCAAAGGGTTTTCCTCTGGAGTTTCTCTCTCCCACCTTACCCTCTGCTAGCGTGGCACCTGGCACACAGGGACTCCTCTAGCAAAAATTCTGGAAGAGATGAATGCCTCCCACATGACCCAATCACTTCCCTCCTTTGGTAGCTGAGGGAAAAGAAAATATTTTCCTCGGTCTTCTGGAAAGGTACCAGACCAAGCAATTCTGTATGTAAATAATATGGCTGCTGCTTAATAAAGTGCACCTGACATAATGGCACTAAAATATTTCAAAAGACAAAATTCTGGAAAGAGATAAAAAAATGGAGCGTCGTCATTACATGTCTCCATTGGAGACAGCGTCCACCGAATGTGTAGTTTTGAACCTGTGGGATTTCCTACGGTGTGTGCCTTGCCCCCAAATACGTGTTTGCTACTGATTTAGAAGCACATTCAACGTGATAATTTTGGAACCTTTGGCTTTCCTCAGAGTAGTTCCAAAATCTATTATGTTATATATTTCTTTCAGCCACCAGGTGGCATGTGCTTTGTTGCTGAAATATACAATTAAAATGTATAATCAAAATGTATCCTGAAGAGAGAAATTATAGCAAGTCTTACATATCTAACAAAAAATAATGATAGTGGACTTACCAAGAATTCAATCAGCAAAAACCTATATGCTACTCAATTTGACAGTCATGAGCATGCTACCTGGAGACCTGAGGAACTTTAGCATAGACCTTTGTCCTCGCAAAGAGCTCACAAATAAAATTTTAACTGATTTCAAATAGCTGAGCATAATTATCTAAAATTATACTTTCTTCACTTAAGGCATTGATTTCGTTAGTGACCTGGTCTTGTAAGACGGAGGTAAAAAAAAAAAAAAAAATCTATTTTCTCAATTCTATTATGATTTGTGACCCTGCTTATCCATGATAAAACCTCACACCAGTACAAATAAAGGCAAAGATAGGCTTCACGTGAAGAAAACTGCCCAGTATTAAGAAAAAAAAATAGAAGGCAATTACTCATTTTATTTTCAAAAGCCATTCTACACAAGGATTCACAGCAGCGTTGCCCAAAAGAGAGAATTTTTTAATTTAACTCCTCATCCGACATCACGAGGAAGGGAAAGAGGCCAACCAGGGGCTTATGAAGTTGTACCAGCCCTCTGGGGCTGGACGAGTCTTTGGGAATGTGGCAAGATACAATCAACCGTTTTTTCCCCCTCTCGATAGTTTATTTTTCTTTCTACCTCCAATCCCAAATGCAAGTAGCTAAACCTTTTTGTATTCACCATTCAGGAGAGCCATCTGCCAAGGCACAAAGCAGGGGAAATGGTTTTCTTAGTCTTGGTTTCCAAAATCTTATACTCCTAAAGAATGGCTGTGACTACTGACATAGGAAAAAAAAAAAAAAAAAAGATACACGAGGGAAAAATAGCATTGTATGAGCAAGGGAGCTGAGGAAACAGGTTTTTCTCAGAGGCTAAAATAGATCTCCATGGGTAGAGAGGAGTGAGGCATTTGCAGCTCCCAGCGAAGGATGTCGATACTCCGCTTCCCAGGTAGAGAGCTCTGGGGAGATGCCACACTCCAAAGAGAATGAATGGTTTGGGGTATGTTTAGACACAAGGCGCCTTAGAGACAGCTTCACACACGGGGATTTGTCTGCCTCAAAGTAGCGGGGAGACAGTGGAAAGGGTCCTGTGTGCTAAGGGAAAACAGTCCTTTTCCATGACATAAAATATTTTCTAAAATGGGCAGACAGTTGGGTCAATGAGCATGCACAGAACTTACTATAATGGAGTCTGAGAAGTGCCCAGGTAGAGGATATTGCCAAAGCGCGTGAAGGAGCAAGGGAGCTACGTAACACCCCCAGACAGAAATAAGCCTCACCTAGATAGGCTTTTATTGTCTGTAGTCATCAGTACTCGTGGGTGGGCGTGTTCACGTAGCTTGGTGCTCTTCGGTACCCGATTTATTCTTGGATGTAACCAGGAGGGTCTCCTCAACCCAGGTAGCTATTTGTAACACCACTCAAGGGGGGCTTGAACTTGAGGCTTCATGAGAACAAGAATGCCCGTTGGGACTGTGCCCACACTCTGGAATTAGAATCTCATGTCTACATAATTATGTATAATAAACTCTGCAGGGACTGCAGAGGGCTCTGATCCTGTTTCCAGAATGGCGAGGAGAAGAGCTCTCATCCTTTCTAAATTGATTCTTCTGGCCCATGAATCCCGGTTTGTGTTGGAATGTCTATATCTTATTTGGGCTACCTTAATTACTGATCTCGGACGGTTCTTAATCTTTGCTCACCAACACCAGGGATGGCTACCTAATGTCATGGGTCTTCATGTCTCTGACCTGAATACCTCGGATTGGTGGCTCTTTTCTTTGAAAGCTACAATAGTGGAAAGAGCTAACATTTGTTGGGTATGAACTATGTGTGAGAATCTCTTCTAGGCATTATACGTGTATTACTTATTTTAGTACTCATCACACACAACGTGTGGTTCTCTTACATGAAGAGTCTCCCTTAATTTCAACCGAAACTGGAAACAGATCCCTGATTTTGCTGTCGTGGCATTTCGTAGTCAACACCATTAAAAACTCCCACAAGCAAGCATGGGTTTAGGGCTTGACTGTGTACCTACTTCACGTTCAACATCATGGAGATGATACCAGGATTAGCTATTCCTGGAGGAGTAAGAGAAGGCTTCATAAGTAAAGTTACGCTTAAACTTTGACTTATAAGGTGACTAGCAATTTGATGTGAGGGGTAGGGATGAGAATAGCCCACCAGAGGGAGCGGTATGTATAAAGAAAGATCTCTAGAACGGGAGTGCTTGGCTTATTTTAGGAATGGCAAAAATTTGGTTCATCGTGTATAGTGAAGGGGATGTGCAGAGGCATGCACCTGAAAAGCACACCCCCTGGGACTGATGAACCAAAGCAAACCACTCAGCTAGTGAGCGAGCCTAGGCGGCTGTCCAGCCTCTCCACGCCCCACTGGTGGTTCCCTACTCACTGTTACTTAACATAATAGCTCCCAAAGAGTGGTAAAAATAAAGTTTCTTTATGGAAAAGAAAAAGGCTGGAAAAGAAAGTCAAATGCTAGAGCTGTTGAGGGAAATGTAGGATCCAGTCAAGTCAGGTTCCTTAGTCCAAAAACAGAAATTGTGAGCAAAAATAATTAATGATATGTAGAATTTAGTAGCCGTTTGAACTTATGGCATAAATAGGCCCAGTAAATGCTCAAGACGGGAACAAGAAAAAGTAATTCAAAGAACTACTCATCGGCACCCCATTAACAATTCAGTGAAAATTTTAAAAATGGCAGTTAACTTCCAGCTAGATGTTTTATAGCATGTTAAGAGGGAAAGTATTTACAATAATGGCTTCTTGCATAGTTGGAATACACTAAGTCTTAGACCTGATTCCTCCGAAATGTACAAAGGTCCATTGTAACCCAATTTTGTGTCCCTCTGTGTCTCACCAAATATTAACTTCAAGTTCTTTTCCAAGCTTTCACATCATTCTCAGATGTATTCCTTATGATAACTGCTTAATCTTATGCCATACCAATATAATTCTTGCCATATGCTGAAATCTCTGGCTGAACATTAAGTTGTTTACGGGTTTTGTTCCATTAATAAAAAAGGTGACCATAGACATTTTAATAAAACAAACTTCTACAACTTTGTTTTTCTGATTAGTCGCTTAGAATAAATTTCCACATGCCGAATCGTTGGGCAAACGGGTAGGAATATTCTGTGTCTCTTGACAGGCGCCACACATTCTCCACTGAAAGGGCTGCATTCACGTGGTGCTGGCCATAAATGAGCACACTTCTCGCAGCCTGCCCAGTGCTGGGATTTACCATTATATTTATGTTTCCTTTTTTATTATATCAAAAATATCATGGATTTCCTTTTTTATTATATGTGAGTCTCATTTTGTTAAAGTTTGCATTTCTTTTTTTAAAATGTTTATTTATTTTTGAGAGAGAGAGAGAGAGAGAAAGAGAGAGGGAGACACAGAATTTGAAGGAGGCCCCAGGCTCTGAGCTGTCAGCACAGAGCCCGACGTGCGGCTCAAACTCACGAACCACGAGATCATGACCTGAGCTGAAGTCAGATGCTTAACTGACGTAGCCACCCAGGCACCCCTAAAGTTTGCATTCCTCTAACTCCTTAGCCAAGTTGAACTTACATTTTACGTATATTTGCTTTTTGTGTTTCTTGTGAGAACTGACCCTTCAGGTCAATTGATAATTTATTGGCCTGAGATTTGGGGGTCACTGCCTACCTGTCTTCATCCATATGGCTCTCGTCTGGGTAGTTACCACAGTTATCCAGTATACTTTGCATTCCCAGACACGGTTTGACGCATATCTATTCTCCACTGGCTACTGTTGCCCATTAAGCAAGTCATTTGTGAAAAGGAAAGAAGTAGAGGGGTGTAGACTTAAAAAAAAACGCCATCATTAAGGAAGTTAATAAGTGATGAACAATAATCACCGACCTTTTGTGATTCAAGAAAACAAAGGAATATTATGGCAACAGTGTAAATAATTATGACATTACTATAGCAACTGGGATGGACCACTGTAGAGCTGAATATTCAGATTCAGTTTCTGTAAATATTCAAATATTCAATTACTTATTTGAAGCTTAGCTCAAATGAAGATTTCTTTGGACAATTTCAAAGCATGCTCTCTGTGTTTTTAGAGTCATGTAGGTATAATTGAAAGCTTGGATGTTGGCTGTGAGTATTTCATGAACAGACTTTTCGTGGCTATTTCGGCAATTGTGGTTGGATAGGGTCAGTTAAGATTTCAAATAATGTTAATATTCTTGGATTTTGTAGACTGACTTCAGGTTACTTTATAAAATGTGTAAGGGATTCTTTTCTACAGAATATCCTATACTACTACTAAGAGTAATAATATGTCAGAGGCATTGGGTCATGATTATGTTAAGTAAAAAAATGGAATTACATATAAAATATGTGTTATAATGATATGTAAACAAGTTAAGATGCTTAAAGATAATATCCAGTGTGATGAGCACTAGGCATTGTGCATGTGTTAATTTTTTTAATACTCATCCCAGCACTACAAAGTAGTGTTGGGGGGGGGCAAATAATTTTCCCTCTACCCTTTTCAGTTATGGGCTGAGATTCCCTATAGTAAAAGACAGATTTGGGGCACCTGGGTGGCTCAGTCGGTTGAGTGTCCGACTTCTACTCAGGTCATGATCTCGTGTTCATGGGTTCGAGCCCCACATCGGGCTCTCTGCTGCCAGCTCAGAGCCTGGAGCCTGCTT
The DNA here is from genome assembly GCF_018350155.1 of Leopardus geoffroyi. Classification (NCBI taxonomy): domain Eukaryota; kingdom Metazoa; phylum Chordata; class Mammalia; order Carnivora; family Felidae; genus Leopardus; species Leopardus geoffroyi. The sequence continues at coordinate 118,817,744 of NC_059343.1, forward strand.
CAGATTCTGTGTCTCCCTCTCTCTCTGCCCCTGCCCCACTCGTGTTCTGTCTCTGTCTCTGTCTCTCTCTGTCTCAAAAATAACTAAACATTATAAAAAAAAGAGACAGATTTACAGAGAAAAACAAACAAATTTATTAGCATGTATACTTCAGGCATACAGGAGAGATAGATATCCAGGAAAAATGAGTAGGTCAAAGGGATGCCTTTAGAATTCAGGATTAATACCATCTTAACAGGGAAAGAGGAGGGGGGAATATAGGCCCTTCAGAAGAGGGTAAATAATATTTAGGGAAGTTGGCTAGGTCCTCAGAAGAAGAATGGATGGCGGGGCGCCTGGATGGCTCAGTCTGTTAAGCCTCTGACTGGCTCAGGTCATGATCTCATGGTGTGTGAGTTCGAGCCCCGTGTCGGGCTCTGTGCTGACAGTTCAGAGCCTGGAGCCTGTTTCAGATTCTGTGTCTCCCTCTCTCTCTGCCCCTCCCCTGCTCATGTTCTGTCTCTCTCTGTTTCAAAAATAAATAAAACATTAACAAAATTTAAAAAATAGGACTTTCTTATTAAAAAACAGAAGAAGAAGACTAGATGGAAGGTATGACGGTCTGTGACAAAGTTTATCTGGGTGTTAGCGTTGACTTCTAGTCTCCTCTCCTGTGATAAGAGCCGATCTTCCCTGGTTGATGAAACTCCCAGGGAGAGGGTCTATGACAACTGAGTTCCTTTCGGATGATCTTGTTTTTAGGCACGTAAGGGAAGGTCAGGGAAAGCCTCTTCTTGCACTTGCTGTTCTCAAGTGCCCGCAGCCCAAAAGAATCAATATGTCAAAGTGGCGTATTTTGGGGTGGCATATTCTGCTACCCTTCCGTGGGTATTGTTACAAGTCCGTTCTGTAGGCGAAGAAACACCGGCATAAAAGGTTATAACAGATGCATTTAGATGGTGGGGATACTCTCTTATTTTCCATTTTTCTAGATTTTCAAATTTGCTATTATAAACATGCATCCCTTTTATACTGGTAAAAATAGAGTATGCTTTTAAAAGCTTTCGCATCTTTCATGCTGACTGGGACACACGTTCAGCCTCGCACCTGCTCGTAGAGACGACAAGTGTCAGCTTCAGCCATCCAGATGGGCATCCGAGTAGTCACCGTCTGTGTCTTCAGTTCTACCCACAGGACACAAAGGCAGAACAGCCAACATCAGAAAAGGCTGTCCCTTCTCTTTATGAAATAATAAAGGATAAAAACGATGTAAGACACGATTGATCTCACAAGAGGGGTGTGCAAACAAACAGCCTCCTGGTGAAACCAGCGAGAACATTGTGGTTTTGGTAGAGTTTTTCTCGGAGAAGAGGAAAACAATAGTTTGCTGCAAACTCCAGCTGAAAATATAGGATGTCACAAGGATTTTTTTTAGACCTTATGATGATGTCAACTGCAGTGAAAATACGCCCCCTTCCATTCTCAAACATGAAAGCTTTGAATTCAAAGCCTTTCTTACAACACAGTTAAATGTAGCAAAGGAAAAATGGTCACCTCAAAAGGCGCCCAAATAACGTGATAAAAAGCAGTTAAATTCCATTCATCCTGACACGCATTTATCGAGTGCGTGACATGGACGAGGGGCAGGTAAGGCAAGGCGCTAAGAATACAGAGATGAATAAACCATGCTTCTTGGCTCATCACAGGTTTGCACCTATTGGGAACGCAGGCATGACAACAGTTCATTTGGTATGATGGGAGAAGTATAAGAAATGCTTTGCAAGGCACTGGAGTTGCTACGACCTACAAGGACCACCCTTATGTGGCGGGCATGTGTCTAGTCTGTAAACTTTGTAAAGGCCAGGGCCATGACTGTTTTGCTCTCTTTCCACTGTATAATCAAAGCTTGAGCCAACCACCTGGCCTTAAGTGAGAGGAAGAGCGGCCAGAGTCCCCCTCTGCCATCCCGATGTTTCTGCTAGAACAGGGGCTGGAAATTTATGGATCAAGTCCTGCCATGTTTTCGTATGGCCCACAAGCTGAGGATGGGGTTGACATTTTAAATGGTTACGTAACGCCCATGTTTTACCTCTTAGCTTACAAAAGCTAACATATCTCCCATCTGGTCCTTTACAGGCAAAGTTTGCTCCCCGTGCCAGAACTTAAGAGAGCTGAGCTGGTAGACAGGTCGTGAACAGCTTCATTCCACATCGCCAGTCTTTGCTACATGAGACGAATTAGATCTCTGGTATATTTAGGGGGATCTCTAGCAACTCTTAGAGGAATTATCGAGACCGACGTCCACCTCCCGTAGAGGCTCAACGTAAGGCCGTGACTAGACTCTGAACTTTGTAAGTGCAAGAAAGAGCACGAGTCACTTCTTCCCTGAGTCCTGGCCCATCATAGACATTCAGCACAGTTTTGATGAATGGATGAATAAGTGAATTAATGAATCACAGAGGAGAAAATCGCTTTGTGTTTCAATTTAGGCGACACTGAAGTGAACCATACAGCTTTAGTAATTCTCAGAGATAAAAAATAGGATAGTTCTGCTGATTCAGTCTAAGCTGGTATCTCTAGTTGTGGCCAATCATAACACCCCCCGCCTCCTTCTGTCCATGTGTTCATTTCTATTGCTTCCATGGACACCTGCCTTTCACATGCAACTTTCATAGACATGGCTTTAGTCTGTCTGGTTTAATTCTGATTCTCTCAACTTGTCTTTGAGACCCAGACTCCCCATTTCCACACTTATAATTTTCTTTCATTTTTAACTTTAACAATTTTTTTTGGATTACTTTTTAAGATAACCGAATTAGAGTTTGTCACCTATATTTCGAGGCCGTATCGAGATGTTATTCATTGCAGGAGCCGGATGTGATTTGAATGGATATTTTATTAGTTTTAATTTAAATTAGCAAAAGGAGGGGTGGCTCCATTGGTTGAGTGTCCGACTTCAGCTCAGGTCATGATCTTACAGTTTGTGGGTTCGAACCCTGCGTGGGGCTCTGTGCTGACAGCTGGGAGCCTGGAGCCTGCTTCGGATTCTGGGTCTCCCGCTCTCCCCGCCCCTCCCCCACTCATGCTCTCGCTCAAAAATAAATAAACATTAACAAAATTTTTTTTAATTCTTAAAAATTAAATAAATAAATAAATAAATAAATAAACAAGAGGCAAATGTGCTTGTTAATTTAGAAAATCCAAGCAATTCACAAATAGAGGTGGTAATTAAAGTGCCCTTTGATTGTCCTGGATTCCCAGTACTACATCCTTTCCCTGCCCCTCCCTTTCTCACAGAGGAAATTGTTTTACTAATCAGACATACCTTGCACATTAAAAAATTTTTTTTAAATGTTTATTTATTTTTGAGAAAGAGAGAGAGAGAGAGAGTGCGAGCTGGAGAGGGGCAGAGAGAGAGGAGACAGAATTTGAAGCAGGCTCCAGGCTCCGAGCTGTCAGCACAGAGTCCGATGCGGGACTCAAACCCCCGAACCGTGAGATCATGACCTGAGCCGAAGTCGGACACTTAACCGACAGCCACCTAGGCGCCCCACTCTGCACATTTTTAAATACATTTACACACACAAATACACACACAAAGGGGTGTGTTGTCTTGTATTAGGAGTAAATGACATAAGTCATAGTGTATATAGACTTTTAGCATATTTTCCCCCATAAACCTTTTCCCATATTAATATCTCATCCTATTTAATTTTCCACGGAAGTCAATAGTACGCATGTACTGTAATTTGTTTAATTAATTGATCTTTAAGAATGAATGATCATGTCATTTAGAGCACTATAGCCATTCATGTGGAGTTTTTCATTTCCCTCCATTCACTAGCCACTTATTTTTATCTTTGTCCATTTCCCCTTTATCCCTTAAATCATATAGGAACTCCAGGGAGGAGACTCTCTCAAACAGCATCATTTTTCTTGGACTGGAGGGCCTCATATATCTGTAAGATGAAGGCTCATTTTCTCCCAAGAATATCTTTTAAGGTGTCTTAGAACCGCACGTAATGTTTCAATTATTTCTCAAATCATTTTCTGGACCTGGATTACATTCTTGACGATGTTTCTTTCTTTTCTTTTTTTTTTTTTTTTAACATTTATTCATTTTTTGAGAGATAGAGCACGAGTGGGGGAGGGGCAGAGAGAGAGAGGGAGACACAGAATCCGAAGCCGGCTCCAGGCTCCAGGCTCCGAATTGACAGCACAGCGCCCGACGTGGGGCTCGAACTCATGGACCGTGAGATCATGATGGAAGTCAGAGATCATGAAGTCAGACGCTTAACCGACTGAGCCACCCAGGTGCCCGTCAATGGGGAATGACAATGGATGGGGTATTCAGGAAAGTTAAGGAGTTTAGGGCTCCTTGGATGGAGAGTGCATGTAGAGGCCAAGTTCGTAAGGGCAGGGTCGGGCGATGGAGTAAGACTTCATCTTGAGAGTGACGGGGAACCACCAAAGGAATTTCAGCAAAGGCTTGAAAAGATGACATACGGGCTTTAGAACGGGGGTCAGGAAACTGTTTTCTGTAAAAGGCCAGATGATCAACATTTTAGGCTTTGAGGGCCATCTACGGTCCCTGGTGCGTATTCTTTTTCTTTTTCGTTTCTCTTTTTTCTCCTTCTCCTCCTTTTCCTCTCCTTCCTTCTCTTGTATCTCCTCCTCCTCCTCCCTTTACAACTCTGTTGAAGAGGTTACAACCATTGTCATCTCAAGCACCATACAAAAACAGGCAAAGGGCTGGGTTTTGGCCTTGGGGCCTAGTCGGAGGACCTCCATTTGAGAAGACAGTGGTTTGAAGTCATGGCGGACCATTGGGGGTGGGAATGGCAGAGCGGGGACCAGTGAGGCTGTGGGTCTGACTGGCAGTGTTGTTACCTCGGGAGCCTGGGCAGGGTTGTGGGTTAGGGGTACCGCAGCCTTCTTTTGAGTCCTGGGGTGTTGAGAGGACGTTGCTCGCAAAGGCAGCATCCGAGAGGTCTGCAGGCCAGCTCCACCGTCAAAGATGCAGAGACAGGCTGAGACTGCGCGGAGTGGTTCAAAAAGTGCAGACGGATAGAGGAGGAATTCCATGAGGGATTCATGAAACTTTTTATGTGCAGCTCATGGCCTCAGTGTGGGTGACCCGGAAGCACTTAAAAGGGCGGATGCAGAACAGACGGTTAGGGAAGCAAATCATTTAACACTCCATTAACTGGAACCACATGTGAAACCGTGCTGAAGAAACAGTTTTAAAAAGAACTCTATCTTCTTGTGACTTAAAACTTACTTCATTCTATGTGTCACAATAGGTGTGCAAACACTAATGATACGGGCTGCTCATACAGAGGGAATGGAGATGTGGTATCACAGTTGCTAGAATTTACCTTCTACGGACAAGCTCACCACCTGTGTGCTTCCATATCTTTCCTGGGCGAGATGGCTTTACATACCATCATCTATCCACAGTAATTTGCAAGCTGACGTAAAGCTAAAATGTGCTTAGAAAGTTTGTCCACTGCCTATACCCTCGGGAAACAAATATCTTCTAAAGTTCAATCGCCACATTAAACATTTATCACTTACCTTTCATACTTCCTCCTCCGAAAAGAGATTTCCCTACCAGTCTTCTGCTCTGAATTCCGACTTTATATGTGCGATTCATCGCATTAACAATTTCTGAGATAGTCAAGAGCTCAGAAACCATGGCAAATTCTCGGCGGGGAAAAAACATTCAAGTTTATAAATTTGGGTATTAAGCAAATTAGACCCTATTATGACAAAGAGACCTTTGGTTTTCATGCATGATGTGATAGAAAAAAGATAACAGAAGAATGTCATTCAATGTTAATCTGCACATTTCATTTTTATCCTAATTGTGTGCAAATGAAAAGGGTCTCTGAACATTCAAAAGGGTTTTTCACTACTCATTAACCACATATAAATGCATGGGCAGTGGTTGGCCCCAGAAAATTGCCTTGAAGGTCACTTGAATGTATAGCTTCTGGTTAAAGGGCAGACCTTTCCTCCCAGGCCTCATCAATTCTGTGGCTCTTGGTAGTTAGACTTGCTAATAATCGTGGAATTTATTACCAGCTCTGATGGGGACTGGGTCATCGTCTGTGCACCAGGGTCAAAGTAAAAAGAATACGGTCATGTGATTCAATGCGTGACCTCAAGCCACATTTAAATGGTTACAGCCCTAGCTCTTCAGAGATCAGATTCTAGTAGAGCTCGGATTCATTCCCACACATGCACCTGTTGCCCAGCCAAAGCAAACTACCGGAAGGCCCTCGATGTTTCAGCTCTTCGTTTGCTTTGCCTCCGCGCGAGAGAAGCACTCTTTCCACCTAAAATCCATGCAAATATGTTTTGAGATTTTTGCAGTTTCAAAAAATCCCTATTGATATTTAAAAATAAGGGCGCCTGGGTGGCTCTGTTGGTTAGGCGGCTGACTCTTGATTTCGGCTCAGGTCATGATCTCACTGTTTGTGAGTTCAGGCCCCACATAGGGCTCCGCACAGTCGATGCAGAGCCTGTTTGGGATTCTCTGTCTCCCTCTCTGCCCCTCCCATGCTCATGCTCATGCTCGCTCTCTCTGTCCAAATAAATAAACTTTAAAATATATGTAAAAAATAAATAAAAATAAATTACACATATGATACATGGAAACTGTATTCTCTTTGTAATAGGCTCAAACAACATAGAAATATACAGAGCCGCATGCAAAAGAGCCTCGTCGCCATTGCCACCCTGTCTCATGCATAAATTGTTTCGAGACTTTTTGCTCTTATTGTAATATAATGTACACTTAGAGAGAAGCATAAATATTATATAGATATGATTTTTTGTTTTTGTTTATGGTCTAACTTCCTATGTTTGTGCTTCTAAATATATGGTTTAGTTTTGCTAGTTTTTTGCGCTTTATTTAAATGGAGTGGTGCATAAATTGTCTTACTTTTTTCACCCTCCATTTGGTATGTGAAATGATTCATTAACTTTGATGTGTGGCTGCAGTTTGTGTAGTATTCTACTCTGCACATAGGGACGAAATGGGGAGGGAAGACGGGAGAAGGGGAGAGGGAAGGATACAATTAATTTAAAAAAAGTTTTTCTGATGTTGATTTATTTGGAGAGAGAGCGAGTGAGCAGGGAGGGGCAGAGAGAGAGGGAGACAGAATCCCAAGCAGGCTCCGTGCTGTCAGCGCAGAGCCCGATGAGGGGTTCGAACTCACCAACTGTGACGTCATGCCTTGATCTGATAGCAACAGTCAGAGGCTTAACTGACTGAGCCACCCAGGTGCCCCGATACAATTAATTTTGGAATATTTATTTTTTTCCCCACAACCTTGCAACACTCCCATTCATTCTAATAATTTATCTGGAGATTCATTAGGATTCTCTAAACCCAATCATTAGGATTCTCTAAACCCAATTCTCTAAACCCAATATTAGTTCCTTTTTCTACACTCCTCATCAAATCTTTCTTTTTGATCGCATCCTGTACTGGCTAGAACATCCAATACAATCTTGAATATGAGTGATAATACCCATATTATGCATGGATATCTTAATCCTGTCCTCCAAGAGGAAGCAGTTCAACTTTCACTAACAAGTATATGTTTCCTTCGGTTGTTTGAACATCCCTTTGTCAGACTAAGAGGATTTTCTTATATTCCTGATTTGCCGAGTTTATTATTATTTTTGAAATCATGAACGGATGTTAAATCTTACCAGACGTTATTTCTTCATCTACCAAAAGGGTCATAAGTTCAGTTTTCATCTGTTCATGTGTTAATATGTTGCTTTACATTATGTGAGTTTCTGTGATAAATGCAACTTAGATGTGATGTATTATCCTTTGTAGATATTGCTTTATTCACTTTGCTGATATCTTGCTTACGATTTTTATATTATGTTAACGGGTGAAACTGACAAAATTTTTTTCTTTCGCCTCTCCTCGTTAGGATTTGGTATCTGTTATATGCTGCTCACATAAAAAAGAGTTGGGATGTGCTCCTTTTACTATCTGTTTTCTAGAAGAGTTTGTGGAAGATTAGAATTATTTCTTCCTTTACTCTTTAGTGGGCTGCAAATTCAATATTTTCGATTATTTAAGAAAAATTCAGGTTTTCTATTCTTGTCTGAGTCCATATTATTTTTTGTGTTCTTCTAAATAAACTTTGTAAAAATTTGATCTACTTTTCAAAAAAGATACTGGCGTGAGATTAATCAAAATATTGCTTTATCTATAGAATTTGTCCCCTTCTTCCTGACGTTTTTTCTTTAATGAATCTCACCAGGAATTTGTCAATTTTATTGTTTGTTTTCTAAAAACAAACTTGATTGTGTTGATCCTCTCTATAATAAATTTTTAATTTCACTTATGTCTGCTTGTAACATTTATTATTATTATTATTATTATTATATTTTATGCTCATTTTCCTTGAGTTTATTTTGCTGTCCTTTTTTCTTACAATTTTCCAAAGTAGCTGTAACATTTTGCATTCCCAGCAGCAATGCAGAAGGGCTCCAATTTCTCCACATCCTCACCAATTCTTATTATTATCTGTATTTTTTAATTATAGCTATGCTAGTGGGTATGAAGTGGTATGATACTGTGGGCTTGATTTGCATTTTCCGGATGGCAATTTACATTGAACGTCTCTTTCTCCATGAACATTTTTCGTGTTCTTATTGGTCATTTACCTATATATCATCTTCGGAGAAATATCTATTCAAATTCTTTGCCCAGCTTTAAAAATTGGGCTATTCGTCTTTTTATTACTGAGCTGTAAGAATTTTCTAATTATTCTAGATAATAGTCCCTTAGAAGACACATGATTTGCCAAATTTTTCTCCCATTCTTTGGGTTGTCTTTTCACATTCTTGATGGTGTCCTTTAAAGCACAAAGTCTTTTTTTTTTAAGTTTTTAATGTTTATTTTATTTTTGATAGTGAGAGAGAGAGAGAGAGAGAGCACTAGAGCAGGAGCAAGTGAGGGACAGAGAGAGAGGGAGACAGACTCCGAAGCAGGCTCCAGGCTCTGAGCTGTCAGCACAGAGCCCTACATGGGGCTCAAACCCATGAACCACGAGATCATGACCTGAGCCGAAGTCGGCCACTAAACCGACTGAGCCACCCAGGTGTCCCTAAAGCACAAAATCTTTTAATTTTGATGAAGGCCCATTTATGTTCTTTGGTTACTTGTGCTTTAGTTGTTAAGAAACTACTGCCTAACCCAAGGTCACATATATTTACAGCTATGCTTTTTTTCTAAAAGTTTTATAGCTTTGGCTATTGCCTGTAGGTCTTTGATTTATTTTCTGTTAATTTTGTATATATAGAAAGGTAGGTTTCCAGATTCATCTTTTGTTCCATAAGGCCATTACAACGGTCTGCCCAGGTTTAAAGGGAGGGAACACAGCCCCAGTCTCCCAATGGCAGAGCATCAACCACACATCGAAAGAAGAGCACGCAGCATTATTTGTAGAGTACAGCCTGTCCTAACTGGGGTCACTGAATAATCTGGGAGCTAATTCATGAACTGCAACTGTGGTCAAAATTGAATATGTGTTCATTATTTTGAGGAGAGGGTCTGTAGTTTTGATCAGATTCATAATGGTGTCCATTTGCCAAAAGGTCAAAAAACACAGGGGCGCCTGGGTGGCTCAGTCGGTTGAGCGTCCGACTTCGGCTCAGGTCATGATCTCACTGCTCGTGAGTTCGAGCCCCGCGTCGGGCTCTGTGCTGACAGCTTGGGGCCTGGAGCCTACCTCCGATTCTGTGTCTCCCTCTCTCTCTCCCCCTCCCGTGCTCACACTCCATCTCTCAAAAATCAACATAAACAAAGTTTTTTGAAACAGAAAACATAAACTTTAAAAACTTTACAATTTAAGTGACTCATAATTCTATGTCATCTCTTGGAAGGGTGCGGATTCTATGATAAGGGGATTCAAATATTAATTTATAAGAATAAAGGCCTTCAGGTGGATTTTTAGGACTCAACGAATTGTGTGCAGATAGCTGATGAAGCAGAGCCCCTGCTCTTTCCCCTCGAAGCACCACACGGGTGCATTAATAACAGTATATGACATTCATATTTCATGGCCCAACTTTTGCCTCATTCACACTTGAACACATTCTACTCTTAAGTCCCTAAACTGTCCATCATATATCAAATTCTGAGTTGTTATAAAACAGCCAAGAAATGAGTACTGTACGATATATTTTGAGCTATTGCACAGAGGTGTTTCCAGCCAGATATCAGTTCAACTTGAGCAGTGTTGCAGTTCTTAGCGAACATCAGGGTTTATTGTATCGTTATTTGGATGTTTTACATTTATTTTATTTTGGCCTTATTAGCTAATAAAATGAGGGGAAAATAGAAAATCAAATACGCTGATGCATAGGTCTCATACACTTAGTGTAAGTGAGAGAAAAGAAAACCTGGTAGCCTCTCACAGCTGTAAATCTTTGACTTCAATCAAACTTCAACTCAATAAATGTGTGCTCAAATATGAAGGAGAAGGACAAAATTAGAATACATGAAATGATAAAGATGCATTGCAATCATGTTTTTGTGGAGTCTGGACTCAGTGGGATATAAACATGAAGTGGATTTATTTTTTTCTCCAGTCACTGCCTTCACCCACGCTCTATTGAATCTCTCCTTCCTGTCCTTTAATAAAGTCTTGGACAGATTCCATAAGTATCTGGTCACTTTTGGTTATTAAAACTCAGCACAGTTTACAGTTTCAATCTCAACCTCTATTTAACTTGCATTTCTCTTCCCTTCTCCTTTGGCATAGGCTTGAACTGGGACCCTGATAATTTAGGGGTGGCAAGACAGGGTCTGAAGGAGATACTTCTTCTCTTCTCCTTTCCTCCTTCTTCAAAGTTTAACTCTTCCAGGGTGTTGAAGTGAATCGGAAGTGGGGAAAATGGACACATGAACACATCTCTCTTTCCTCCTTTCCTTGCTGTGAGTGTATTCCCTTTTTTTTTTCTTTTTTTTTGGTTACTCCCACTTCTCTGTTATCCTCTCCTGGCCATCAAGATTCTCTGCAAGAAAGGCACTGGATCGCTGGTTCCTTTGTGGGTCTATGTTCTTGGGACCTAAGATATTGAATGTAATACGCAAAGAAATCGGAGTCAAGAACAACGCATACAGTGCATGAACATTCCCTGGAGAATAGAGATATCTCAATGTCAATGCCTCCACTGCGTTGAGAAACACTGTTGAAATACTAAAGTACTTCTTTATTCACTAGCAAATAACCACTAACCTGACATCTCCCCCCTCACCCCCTGCCCCCTCAGTGGTCCTCTGCAGTGGCCAACTCAGCCCCCAGCCCCATATCCTCCACAGTCTAGTAAGTATCGGGACAATGTCTGGCACAGCAGGGTCTCCCCGGGACGCTGATTCCCTATCAAGGCCAGAGTCCATTCTGGTTGGATGATGCCCGCACACAAGCCCAATCATCCTTGCCACAGGTATTCTTGATTCTGATTCCCTTGCTCTCCCTTTCCCAGTCCTCATGAACATTCTGGGAAGCTTGGGACAGGACATGTTTTGAGATGATGGTTGGAGGCACCGGGACAAGACTTGCTGCCATTTGATGAGCCCTTGCAGAAGTGTCCAGCCACAGCTGTTGGCAGGTATCTTAAGAAGACAGGGTACTTAGTGCCTCTTTGTCCTCAGCTCTAGGCTCCGGGTCGTCTTTCTGGGGTAACAGGAAAAGTCTCACTCAACGTCCTCTAACATCATGATAAAAAATCTAGTTTCGAGGTGAGAGGTAATTAGGAACTTTGTACATTTTTTAATTAGCTCTCTGGGAATACTGCCCAGTTTTCACACTTTTACTTCAGCACATATTTCCTTCCCCTCCTCTGGGAATGCATTATGAACAAACACCGGTGACTAAATATAGAGAAAATAGGTCTAATAAGTTTAAATTCATGAAACGTTTGCTTCTTAGACTCTGGGGCTCTCAGTGCTCTGTGGAACAGCGAAGTGGTGCTAGACCTAAAGTCAGCATATTGGTTCAAATGGCGTTTCCACCACTAATGACCTGTCGATAATGAACGCGAGGGAAGTACCAAGGGTGAACCTGAGGGTGCAGATGTCTGGGTCGCAGTGTCCGTTACTGAGACGGGGTTGCTAGAGGGGCAGGTTAGAGGAAGAAGATCACGAGTTTAGTTTGGGGCATGCTGAATGCGATATCCCTTTGAGGTTCCCAAGTAGAGATATTCAGGCAATGGATGGAGACTTCCTGGAGTTCACCAGAAATATCTGAGCTGGAGTCATACATGTGGATGGTAGCTGTGTATGAATCCTAAGTGAAGCCATAGGAGTGGGAATGAATGATCTAAGAAGCACATAGACTCAAAGTAGGAGGATCTAGGACTGGGTATGAGGAATTGCAGCATTGTGTGTTTAGGTCGAAGAAAATGAATCAGTACAGGAGCAGCAACGGATCTGAGGAAGATCTAGAAGACAAGGAAGGTTGGTTTGCTTCTTAGTTTTACATACTTCTCTTTTACCACATGTGTTGATGCATTACCTGACATCCTTGGCTACCCTACTGCCTGGACTCAATGCCAGCAAGCTTGTCCTCTGTTTCAGATGGATATTGGTGCACTCATTGCTGTCCTTTTCATCTGCATTTTTCTTACTTGAACACTTTGTATTCATTCCTCTGGAATATCACAAAGACGTTTTCTGAGGCAGGTAGTATCCTTGGCTCGCTAAGAGAAACAAAGGATCCCTGCAAATGGCTGAAACTGCATCTTCCACCCTATACAACAGAAGGCATCGTGACTGTTACTTTCTTATTACTTCAATTCGGCAGTTGTCGTATACTTTCTCAGCAAGATGGTCTAACCTTGAGGACACTCTTGCGTTCACTTTATGGGGATGGCAATTTGCCTTTTCTTTTATTTAATATAATGAACTGTGGAAAGGCATAAAGTTAAAGAATGTCAGCATTCATGATTAAAGGAGCAAAGTAGCAAGCATCATCATCATTTGTCCAGTTCATTGTAGATCTATGTGTGTGTGTGTGTGTGTGTGTGTGTGTGTGTGTGTGTATTCTCCCTTGACCCTCTTGAAGTAAGAATGTCACATTACTGCTGGGAGTAACAGATGGCTTTCTTCCTCCAAACCTTCCTCCTCCCTCCACCAAACAGACACACACACACACACACACACACACACTGGTTTACTTTTTTACAAAAGGGTTTTTATATTTTTATTTGGTTTGTTTGGAAAATTAAAATTCACACGGAGGTAAAACTAGAATGCCGAAGAAACAGACTATCACTCAATGGCAAGTCACTAGTGTTGTGTGTGATGAATTCTCTTATTCTATTCTTCAGTAATATTCTATAATTCATAGCAGCCTTGTCTGCTTCCTCACATGGAGTTTGATGGCCACAGAACCAATTGAACAACTCGTTAACTTTTATTTCTTTTTTTATTTTAACTTCATTGCAACTTAATTTAGCCCTGCAAAAACACATGCTGAAACACTGCCAGAGATTGGCTAGCTAAATACCACAGAGGTTAGCATTGTAGAGGCAGTCAAACCCAGAGCGAAACTGTCCTTCAGTTTAAGCCTAAATTTAGCATGTCAATAAGGGTGATAACCTAGAGCCAACAACTCTGAAAGATTGGTCTGCTTCCCCAGAGGGCAGAAGAATGTTCCTGTTCAGAGTAGTAGGCAAGAACAGGACAGTCAAATTGTAAAATGAAAACTTTGATGAACATTCTTGGCAATGTGGTCTTTTACCCAAAGAACCTAGTCAGTTACCATTTAGTAGGTAAAGCCACCCATAGTCTTCTCAAATACAATCAACTGCATCGTAGGAGAACATATTCTAACTAACTCATGCCATAAATTTGTATTTAGGTGGCCTGAGTGGGAGTGTGGGAATGTGGAGGAGGGCATTAAGGAAGAAAACGATCCATTGCTTTTATCAGGAATATTCTATTCTAACTGCAAGAGGGTCAGGGAAGAAGGGCTATCAGGTAGAGTTCTGTGCTTGTAAGCAAGCAAACAAACAACCAAAACAAACCAAACCAAAACAAAACTTCAGACAAATCTAAGCTCCATAAGGAAATTGTTGAAAGGACAGTGGGTGGCTCCAAATATCAAAGGAAGAAAATTTACATCTATGCTTTCTTCTAAGAGTTTTATAGTTTTACTTCCTTTACTTAGGTCTTTGATCCATGTGGAATTAACTTTTGCCTAGTAAGTGAGGTAGGGTTCCAACTTCATTCTTTTGCGTCTGGATATACAGTAGTCTCAACACCTTATGATAAAAAGACTACTCTTTCCCCAGTGAATTCTCTTGGCACCCCTGTCAAAAATCTTTAGAGAGAGAAAGTGGATTGGTGGTTGTCGGATGCTGAGGAGAAGGGGTTTGGAGGAATGCGAAGTGACTGCTAAAGGGTAGGGTGTTTCTCTGGGGGGCGGGTAGCCAAAGTGGTCTAAAGGTAGACAGTAGCGTTGTTCGCACAATTCTGCGAATATACTAAAAACCATTGAAATGCATGCCTTTAATGGGTGAATTGTACCATATGACGGTTATCTCAATAAAGCTGTTAAAATTTTTACAAAATAATAATCTGTTAAAAATCAAAGGAAGACTTGATCAATCTGGAAGTATAGAACCCACGCAGTTCCAGGGATTAGGTAGCCAGAAGTATTTGGCAATCTCTTAAGGATCTTGCTTTCAGAGTGACTTTAGCATCAACGTGTTTTTTTTTTTTTGTTTTTTTTTTAAATCTTGTTACCATTCAGTACAGAATTCAACTTTTCAGGAGAAAAAGTCAGAGTGATCTAGCATGAGCTACAGGCCTACCCAATGCGAGTGGAGGCAGTGGGCAAGTGCCCTGGTTGTCTACTAACAAGACGACGTGTAATAATAATAATAGCTAAGCCTAGCACACAGGCTCGTTTAGTCTGTACCAGTCACTATGCTAAGTGCTTTACATTTATTGAGTTATTGAATCTTTAAAATCACCCAATTAAATGACTATTAGTATTACACCCCCTTTACATAGAAATAAGAACAGAAGATCATCCAGGTTAAGAAAATTGTCCAAGGTCACAGCTAGTAAATGAAGGAACTGTGATTCAGACCCTGGCAGTCTTGTTCTAAAGTTCATGCTTTTAATCACTCTGCTACAGAAGCTCTCTCTAAAAATGGATTTTTCAAACACTGATACATTTTCACATCCCATCTCTTATTATCCTGGGGTTCGTGTGTTTACTGAAAATAATGTTACCAGAAGAGAGAAGCAACACCGAGCTGGCAAAAACAACACATGACCACCAGAGGAAAACAACAAATTAGTAATTATTAAGCCCATGTTTCATGCCAGGCATTTTCACATATATCATCCATCCTGTTATGTTATCAGTGTGCCCTATGAATCCATTCTTCACCCTTCTCTACCTGGTGCCCCAGACATCTGCCCTTGAATGGGCTACAACTTGAGTCCTTTGCCCTCTGGCTTCTGTTGGGCTCAGTGAATAAGAAATCGGAGCAAGGGAGGAGTGAAAAGGCAGCTGATTTATTCCCCTGGCTTCCTCCCATATGGTCACCAAGAACTGGAAGTGTCCACCAACTCAAGCTTCCAGATCCTCTCAGGTAGCCTTATCTTACCTGCAATCACAGATATTTCTTCTGGTACCTGTAACTCCTCCTTCACTTTGATTCTTCAGGCCTAAGAGTGATAATGTTTGCCCACTATTGCTGGAAGCCCCTGCTAGCTCCCCTCGACTCTGCCCACACCTTGTAAATAGTCTCTTTATTGCACCTCTCCCATCATTCCTTTTGAGGGTGAACCATAGTAGGGACTCTGAATGATACCTAGTAATTCTGTAAGGTCAATAGAATTCTGTTGGTTTTGTTGCTGGAGAATTGAATCTTGACCATGATTCCAATCAGCAAGTGACAGAGCTAGAAATCAAACCAAAGTAATTTTTTTTTTTTAACTTTCAAACATTGGCTCTTTCTTTTACTTGAGGCTGGTTACATAAGCTACAGCCTGTTAGCCATATCCACAGGGAAACTAGGAATCTGAGCAGATTTCAATGAGCAAAATGGATCTGAAATTCAACTGAAGCTCCCTTCAAATGTACTACAGCTATGGCAAAGGGTTTCAGGTGGGGTGTGGTGGTTAAGAATGCAAAATCTGAAGTCGCTGCCTGACTCTCCATCTGTTGTCACTGTGTGACTTCGGGTAAGCTACTTGGATTCTTTTTGCCTCAATTTCCTCAACAGTAAAATTAGAGTAGTAACGGTGCCAGCTTCATAGAATCATGGAAAGGATAAAAGGAACTAATATATGTAAAGTCCTTAGAACAGTGTATGACTCATGATAAGAGGTCAATACATGTAGCTATTATTATTATTATTATTGTTTTCAATGGAGCCGCTTGTCTTGCTTCAAAACTTAGGGAGCTGCTTCTCACAAAGAGAATCCTCTTACTTTCTAGAGATTAGAAGCCAACCAAGTGGCTTCTCCTGTGGTTTCTTTATTTAACATGCTAGGAGGAAGGTAACCATTATGAGCCACTAGTTACATCCCTTCTTTGGGCCTTTTTAGGGTTCTTACTGCCAAAAGGTCTCTTTTAGGTGTAATTGTTAGGTAGCTAGAGGTGGTCCCATGGGGAAGATGGCTTCACTGACCTGTGCTCAGCAGGGGATGAATACAGAGCTTCTTTCTACAACATGTATTTGTCTGGTTGTATTTTCTGACCTAGCGCCCCTGGTGACCAGAATCCCTTCAATATTTTTTGCCAGGGGAGCAGCTCCATGGCTACACTGGAATCAAGCTTTTCCCCGTGGTCCAACCAGCACCTTGTTGAGTGGTCATTGGTTTCCAATGACAGAAATTGGAAAGAGTAGTAGATTGTGAGTTATGAAATCTGGGTTCTAATTGAGCGGTTCCGATATGTGACCCGTGACTTTGGCCAGGTTGCCAACCCCTTGTCAGACTTAAGTATCTCATCTGTCAAAAGAAGGAGTTGGATCAGTTGATGAATGAGGTCTTTTTTCTCTCCCGAAATATCATGGCATTACTGAGGAAATCACAGCAGTTTATTAAAGTGGCTAGCCTCCTCCTTGCCTCATGTGGGAGCTCAATGGCAAAGCAGAAAGAACATGGGCTGAGGTAGCAAATAAAAACGGAAGCCTAGCGTGGCTTTACCGCTTACTCCCTACATGAACATTGAAAAGTTATTTAATATTGAATAACCTCTATTTCCTCATTTGAAAGGTGAGATATACTTCAAAGTATTATTATAAGATGGTTCATGTCAATCTCCTAGTAAACCTTACGGTAGCTCTACTGAAATTCAAGCAAGTTACCATTTCATTGAGGAGATCAAGAAAGATCTCATAAGAGAATTACGAGAGCATGGGAGCTTGTGACTCTCTTTTTTCAAACCACAAATCAGGAGGCAGTGTATGAGAAAAGACTTTTTTCAGATTTGTGCATTTATTTATGGGAAAATTCGTATGACTGCATAAAAATTAGATTCTCTTGTGCATTTATAGAGTTCTCTTAATTAAAATAACTAAAAGTGTATGACATTGAGAGGGCACTGGGGAATGTCTTGTGGCCATACATATAAACTAAATGCCATGAATGACATATACAAATGTACATACATGACAGGGATTCGGGGATGGATGAGATCATAAACGTTCGCCCCGTACTTCATTGTTATTTTGGCTCTAACTGACCCTGCTGACAGCCCTGGTAACTGCTCCTAGTGTGGTTCTACAGGAGTCAATAGTACCACTTAAAAAGCTGCTGCGAATCTCTGAACTACAGTATAGGGCATTCTTCTAGACTCTTTTCTGTCTGCTGTAAATCCCATGAAACTTTATCTCTTTACGTCTCAACTCTTTACTTTTCTCCTCCTGACTCCCTTCTTATTTCCTTTGAAAATATCCTTAGGTTTATTGAGGTATAGTTCACCTACAGTAAAAATCACCTCATTTTAGTGCATATAGTTTGATGAGTCTTGACAAATGTCATGTAATCACTAGAGTTATGGTAGAGATTATATCCACCACCGGCATCTCCCCACCCCTCAGAGTCCCTCATGTCTCACTGAAGTCAGGTTCCATTCTTTCACCTTCTGGACCCTGGCAAGCACTGATATACTTTCTATCAACTACTGTTTTGTTTTTTTCTAGATTTTCATATACCTGGAATAATACATTATGTAGTATTTTGTGTTTGGCTTCTTTCACTTAGCATAATACTTTTGAGATCCATCCATGTTGTTGAGTACGTCAGTAGTGTATTATTTCAATGTTGAGTATTTTTCCATTGTATGAATATACCAGATTTTCCTTATCCTTTCCCCAGCTGATGGACATCTCGATCGCTTCCAGGTTTTGTGTGTGTGCGCGCGCGCGCGTGCGTGCGTGTGTGTGTGTGTGTGTGTGTGATTATGAGTAAAGCTACTATAACCAGTAATATAGACATTTTCGTGTGAATGTTTTTCACTTCCTTTGCCTGGGAGTGGGATTGTTGGGTCATACGATAATAACATATTTCATTTTATAAGAAAGATGCCTAACTGTTCTCCAAAGTAGCTTGTACCATTTTGCATTCCCACCAGCAATCTATGAGAGATCTGCCCACTTTGCATCTTCAGCAGCATTTGGCATGTCGGGCCTCATATTGATAGCCTTTCTAGTAGGTATGTCGTGATAGCTAATTGTGGTTTTAACTTGAATTTCCTTAATAAGACAACAGTATTTATGCTCAAAAATGTGCATGCCACTTCTGTCAGGCTGTTAGCGTGAAGGTGAGTCAAGCTAGTCAGGGCCTGGGCTCGGTTTAGGTTTTATTGTTGCTATAGTTACCTTCAGTGTTTACATATGCCTAAAGGCACAGACACATTTCTTTGGTGATGGTCGCTTCCTTGCGGGTTCTAGGGGATCGGGAGCCTTTTCTCAGTGCTCTACCCCCAGCTTTTGGTGGAACTCGTGTGCCTGTACAACAGAGGAGTCTCCCTGTTACTCAGTGAGAGCTCGTGCTGTGGGCTGGGGTGTCCTTGGTTCTCCAATTCCAGCCCCAGTCTCAGGCAGACACTGTGTACCTGGACCTCAGGGGGAGGGATTTCACCATGTTCCTACTTCTCCTCCTGGTGACAGTCAAGGTCTGTCATGTATCTGCTTGGTGTATCGGACAGAAGAGGGCTTTCGGCTCCTCTTCTAGTAGGAGCTGATCTTCTGGGCCTGAAAGTTTCCTAGTCTTCCTCCAAAGGCAGATGGGGTTTGGATCTCCCACTCCTCCAGAAGCGGTGCCACTTTGCCTGTGTCCTGAGAGCAGGAGAGTTTCCTCCCCTTCCTCCCGGGGCAGATGGCTTGTGTTTGGGATGAGAGAAGAGTCCAGGGAAGTAGGCATGCCTGCAGTTGAACAAAGGGAACTCTCCCAGGTGCCAGTGCCTCCAATCTCTCTAGTGTGCAGCAGTTGAGGCCTGGGAAGAGAGCCTGCAATTAAGTGCAGACTCCTCTTTTGTCTAGGTCTTTCAAGTATTATAAAGCAATCACTCGCCCAAAGTAGACCTTTAAGAATTCATTAAAATTTCAGTTGTGTTCTTCTTACCTGCTTTTTATTGGCTATCTCTTCCTGTCATGCTCCCCCAAAGGTAAAAAAACACTTTATGTGTCCCGTCTCTTTTCAAAGGGACTAGTCACTCTGAAATTTAGTTCAGCAGGTTGTTTTGTGACC
This sequence comes from Leopardus geoffroyi, assembly GCF_018350155.1. Taxonomy (NCBI): domain Eukaryota; kingdom Metazoa; phylum Chordata; class Mammalia; order Carnivora; family Felidae; genus Leopardus; species Leopardus geoffroyi. Next base: position 118,837,485 of record NC_059343.1, read on the forward strand.
TCAGTGATCTGAGCAACTCAGGAATAGCTATAGGTTTGTAGATCATCTACCTTTTCTTATTATTAGGATGGATGCAACGTTTCCATTCAGCTTTCTACATTCTAAGTGGAAGCAGAATTTCTTTTCACTCATGCTTTTTCAATTTGGTCACTCAGTCTATACTATTTACCTTGGAACAGAGCATGCCACCTTGTAAGTCACTGCTATGGCAACTGTAATGCTGGGTGAAAGGCACTTTACACCAAGGTCAAGCCCTTGAAACATGGCCAGCTCCCTCCCCTAACCCAACATGCCAACTTTGGGAAGTAGATGAGAAACCTGGAGGAGGCAGGGCTTAGTCTGCACCTTGATAAAAGGAGAGCCTTAACAAGAGGAGACACAGTCCGAAGAGTCCTATGCGGGGAAAAATGTATGTTTTCTTTCTAGCTTCCTTCCCTCTTTATCTCTGAGGAGAGTCAGTTAACATTGATCCAACCATGTGACAGCATCTGTAGGGCACTTCTATCTGATTGAGCCATTTTTCTTTCCAAAAGATCATGATCCTTCTCCATTCTATGGTTTGGTCTTCGTCCAGAAGAACTGGCTGTGTAACAATTCCCATGAGGTAAAGTGCATGTGTCCAAAACTAAATGCTGCCAGAGAACTGCCCTTTGGCAAAGTCTCAGCTTATATAAATCACAGATTTGTAACCTGCCAAATGTTAGCCTGCTTTAGCAATGAGCTTGAGAAGATGGTGTTTCTCTATAATTTCCAGTCTACGATTTCTACTAGTATAAGAACCTACACCACCTTATTTTTTTTAAGTTTATTTATTTTGAGAGAGACAGAGACAGTGCAAGTGGGGAAGGGCCGAGAGAGAGAGAGAGAGAGAGAGAATGAATCCCAAGCAGGCTCTGCCCTGCCAGCACAGAGCCTGACGTGGGGCTTGAACTCATGGAACTGCGAGATCATGATCTGAGCTGAAAACAAGAGTTGGATGCTTAACCGACTGAGCCCCCCAGGTGCCCCAGAACCTACTCCACCTTAAATAATTCCTTCTCCTTTCCCCATTGACCTAATTGATGATTGGTGCTTCTATAGTTAAAAAGTCCATTCCTTTGCCTTCTACTAATACATAGATATGTCTATAAGAACTGACTCCAAGGCCTTATCAAACAATAATATCTCAGTGTGAATGGGTATATTTTAACCCTTCCTGAAATTCAGGGGAGAGAAGAGGGGTACCGAAGAGAATGTGTGGTTATTGGTATTCTAATATTCTAATTGGGTGAGGTATGGGAAGTTATTATGGGCACAGAATAAAGAAAGGAGATTAGAAAGCAGAACATAAAGTCATTGAAGATGAACTTCTTGAGTTTGGTCATATGCCCAACCTAGTCGGCAGCGAATCACGCTGAGGAAGAAATGTCCTAAGTAGACAATATCTTGTTAAAAAGGGAAATAATGATCCAGTCATTACCTTTTTGAGGGTCAGAAAGTTCCTATTTACCCCACTGCTCTAAAAATAACTCCAGAGAAGAATTGGATGGGGGGCATTGGTCACATAGAGCCCTTCTACTTTCTACTTCTCAATTTCCCCATCTAAGAAATGATAGTAATGGCTTTGAATATCTCTAAGGACCCTTCCATAAGTATTTTCATGTTTTTAACTTGTGATAGTATTTCATTTTGGTGATGTGAAAGTTATTATTATGAATAAATAAGATGAAACAGACATTTTAGGCTATCTCCCTGGCTTTGTGTAGACCGTTAGAAAAGCATGTATCAAAGGCATTGATGTGGCGTCTCAGGACCTTTCCTTCATTGATTGTTGATCATATTTCCAAGAAGAATTCACTTTAAAAAAGTGAAGCAGTCGTCCTGGAAATGAAATGACAATGATTCGTAATCCTTTATGGAAACGATGGAGTTGATTTCAGACCAGGTGTCTCATGCCTGTTTTGGCACAGGCTGCAAGGCACTGTGAAGAAAAACTCTTAGCCCGGGTAAGGAAACATCTCATATCTTTTTGCACCCAACCTCCTTGCCAACAGTAAGAAATACACTGATGTGATACAGATGGAATCCTGAACTTTTTATAATAATTTTTAATTATGAAGCCTTGGTAAACAGGTGGCAATCCAAGTACTAAAAACATACAAAGTATATATTTCCAGATGGGGCAGGGGGAGGGGGTAAGGAGGAGGGAGAAGAAGAAGAAGAAGAAGAAGAAGAAGAAGAAGAAGAAGAGAGAAACCTATCCTACTGACATTCTTCACTCACAATATCAATATCAGGAATTTAGTTGATGCAAAATTTACTATAAAATCAATATTCGAGCTTCCAATTCTGGAGAGCTGTATGTCAGAAGCTTTGCCAGGGACATTACAGACTTTCTCCCCCTTAGTCTCCCAAACAACCAAATGAGTTAGTTACTATTATACTTACATGTTAAATAAGTTATCCAAAGTACACACAGGTAAGCGAATGAACCATGATTTGAAAATGGCTTGATCTGATTTCAAGGCGCTAATCTAGATACTGCTGGGAAAGGATTTTTTGCACACCTAATGAAAGTCCTAAATAAACTAACCTTGAAAAATATGAAGATTATCTGGGTGGGCCTGGCCCCAGCAGGTGAGCCACTTAAAAGCAGTGAGTTTCTCTGGCTGGTAGCAGAAGTGGAGAGAGATTTGATGCCTGAAAGAGATTCAGTGCGAGGAATCTTACTGCTCACTAGGATGCTGTGATGGGGCCTGAAGACCAGAACTGCAAGAGGCCTCTAGGAGATGAGAATGGTCCCCCAGTTAACAGCCAGGAGATGGGGCCTTGGGTCCTGCAACTATAACAAACCAATGAAATATAAACACCATCTGAGCAGAAGCATTCAATGCAATTGAATGGTTCACATACAGCTCCTGGTTCATGTTCTTTCTCTTTGACACAAGAAATGGGAATGCCTGGCCCGGGGGCTGCTCTTTTAGTCAGGATACCAGAATCAGTACCTGGAACGGAGTCGAGCAGAAGAAAGGAAAGTGAAGCAGAGTCACAGCGGCCACAGCTGCCCTACAACCACCAACATGTAATGCAACTTGGAAATAGCACGTGTTCGTAGGCTACAGAGTTTTGGGGGGTTTTCTGCAGCAAAGCTGAGTGACACATACAATGCATAGAATTTTTTAATCCTGCTTTTTAAATTTAGTACTTTGATAGTGTATTAGTTAGCTATTGCCAAATGACAATATCACCACAAAGTTCATGGTTAACTTAAAACCACACATTGTTATCGCAGTTTCTGTGGATCAGGAGTTTGGTCATAGCTTAAGCGGATCATCTCTTTCAGAGTTTCACAAAGTTGCAATCAAGATGGCAGCCGGTGTGTGGTTTCATCTGAGGCTCGTCTGGGGAAGAATGTGCCTTTCCAGTGCAAGTGGTTGTTGTTGGCAGTCGCTTTCTTGCAGGCTGCTAGACTGGCCACCTGCTGGTGACCCCTTCCACTTCCTGGCCATGTGGCTCTCTCCATAGGGAAATCTCAAAATATGCCAGATTGCTTCTTCAAAACCGGGAAGAGAGAGTCTCCAAGCAAGACTGATGCTACAAACTGTAACATTACCAAAGAAGTGATATCCCATCACCTATACCTTATTTATTGGATAGATGAAAGTCATAGGTGCTGCCCACACTCAAGGGGATACAAAAGTGTTAACACCAGGAAAAAGGAATCAGAGATGGGGGGCTACCCTAGAGCCTATCCATCACAGACATAACTTTTTATGTTACTAAATGTTCTTCAAAAATAAAAATTTTAATGTTTGCACAATACCTTACAGAAATAGATAATAATTTAATTCATCACGATTTAATAAATGTCCCATCATGCCCAAATTGGCTTCTAAGGCTTCTTTCATTACATGCTAAATTCTTATTACACAATGGCTTCTTGGAAGAAGGCTTATTTCTTCTATTATTGTGTTGTTGATTCTTAAGCCAATGTCACTAATTTTAATTACTCTACTTTTAGAATATCCTTTAAAATACATGAAAATTAGCCTGTAACTTAAGGGATGGGTGACATGGTTATATATTTTGCTATCCACAATCTTAATACATAGCTCTATCTGAAATAGTTCAAGCAAACCCATCAAAGTGATTCCATGTAGATTCTTTTTAGTAATCATCTCAAAGCACATTTGGAGGAATTTAATTTTTATGGACCATATTGGCATTTTATTAAATGGAATCACACGTGAGCTTTTTAGAGACAGTCTACATAATTGGGGGAAAAGAGATAGTTGAGAGCAAAAGTTCTTTCAATATTTTATCCATCGGTGAGCTTCTTAACTCTATTTAGGTATTCATGAAATAAGGGAAGCAGAGATAAACATATGCGGAAATGGTAAATACGAGCAGGCCAGAAAGCAGTTATGTAGTGAGCACTCGTATGCAAATTGTTTACGTTCATTTTCCTTACATATGCATAAGTGTAGACACCTGTATTCAGTTTTAATGATATTATTTGGATATCTTTAAAATAAATAAAATCATACGTTTTGAAAATCTAGAAGCAAGAAAGGATAGAGAAGTCTTTTGTCTATTTCTAGATTTGCCCATCAGTTTTCTTCCTATCTACTAGCTAATGAGCAATATTCTGCCTTGAGGCAAATGTACCATATAACTCAGTCCTTCCCTTATGCTAACATATTCAAAAGGATATGCAAATTATGTAACAATAGTAAAGTCATCACAGCTCTTCGGGGAAAATCATTTCCATTTCCACCAGGAGGTTTACATAGATAAATGAGCATAATAAATAGAAGTGAGGTCCTTGATGCTTGACCAACTCCTGCCACCTCTAATGCCTTCTCAGTCGTATATCCACAAATTGGAGTGATAAATAGTTTCAAGTAGTTTCTTATTATTCAGATGACTTACATTTCACTGTTTATCTAGGGAAAGGTAAATGTCCATACATTTCTACTTCATGCCCTCATTGAACTTTCCTGAACTCTTGCGGTGTACTCAGATTTTGAAACCAACATATACTTTTCACTTCGGCACAAAAGCAGAATTTGCACAATCCGTATTCCCTCTACTCTGTGGAAAGGTATATAAAAAGACCATGATGGTTACTAGAGAGAATTTCGTTGGATTCCTTCTGCAGCTGGCTTGGTCCTGGGAACCTGAATCAGCCACAGAGGTAGGGCTCAGAGCATACCATGATGGGAACTCTCCAAGCTGACGAGAGTCAGGACATTTCTACTGCTTGGCAGCTAGATTGAAGAGTGCTCCTCCTGGAGCGATACTGTACATTTCTTTCCAAATATAGAGTTTGGATGGGGGACGAATCCCGATAAAATAGAGAGACTAGCATTTATTGAATGAATGATGTGCCAGGCGCTATGTTAATCACTAAGTGGTGTTTCATTTAATCATCACAGCAGCACTGTGAGGTAGGCACCATGATAATTCGAATGCCCATTCATTTTATTTTCCATACTGCTCAGAACACTTTGGAGAATAAAATGACAGCTATCAATAATTAAGCTCAGACAACAGGCATAACATGGAACCTTTCCAGTAAAACAAAATGTGGTCACTCTTTTATAATCCCTACATTGCAGATCAGGAAACTGAAGTTCAGACAGATTAAGTGATATTCCCCAATCTCCATGGTTAGAACACGGCAGATCTAGGAGTCCAAAATTCTTGAACTTATCACTTTATGGAGGAAGCAGTTAATTAAGAAGCAGTAATTCAGGAGACTTTTGCTACAGGATGACAGATTAGTAACATTTCCACTCTATTTCCGTCAGTAAAATCCTCCCCAAGATGGTAAAAAGAACAAGAGACAGAAGAGAAACCTCCATCTTTCATGAAACTAAGAAATGATCACAATCTCAAACCACAACATGTGTAGAATTTGTGCCAGAACAGGAGCGCTCATGAATCCCTTTTGCAAAAATGTACTCAAACACAAAAACCAGTCAACCCAAAGAGTAAAGCAAAATAAAGAACCCAAACAAGCAAACAAACAAAAAAACAGAGAAGCCATGGTATGAAAGAGCTGGGACCAAGAACTGATTCCACTGATATTTGGAATTTAACATGAAAATTGATAGGAATATAATTATAGAACATAAGACAAATGACACAAACCCTGACAATGTAAAAATTGTAATAGAGCTGACAAAAATGTGGATGTGTAAGGGAGGAGGAGAATGGGAGGAAGTTTAAGAATACCTTCTTTATGGGGCACCTGGGTGGCTCAGTCGGTTAAGCGTCCGACTTCGGCTCAGGTCATGCTCTCACCGTTTGTGAGTTTGAGCCCCGCATCAGGCTCTCTGCTGACAGCTCAGAGCCTGAAGCCTGCTTCGGATTCTGTCTCTGTCTCTCTCTGCACCTCCCCAGTTCACGCTCTGTCTCTGTCTCTGTCTCTCTCTGCACCTCCCCAGTTCACGCTTTGTCTCTGTCTCTGTCTCTCTCTGCACCTCCCCAGTTCACGCTCTGTCTCTGTCTCTCTCAAATATAAATAAACATTAAAAAAAATGAAAGGGGCGACTGGGTGGCTCATCAGCTCAGGTCATGATCTTGCAGTTTGTCAGTTTGAGCCCCACGTCGGGCTCTGTGCTGACAGCTCAGAGCCTGGAGCCTCCTTCGGATTCTGTGTCCCCCTCTCTCTCTCTCTAACCCTACCCCACTCGTGCTCTGTATCTTTCTCTCTCTCAAAGAAAACCCCCACAAATAAACATTAAATTTTTTTTCAATTAAAAAAAGAGTATCTTCCTCATCCATGAAGAGACACCAACATATATCATTTAACTTGGTAAGTCAGCGAATAGATGTTTCATATTACTTAAATTTAGAAAGTTAAATACAAGTACAAAAACAAAGAATATAAACCTTCAATATTACCAAAAGGAGAAAAAAAACAGTAAGGTGAGTGAAATCTGGAATTTTATAACCTTATAAATAGTATAAGCAATCCTTCCAGAGCACCAAAACGGTATTAAAATGAATAAAATGGACAGAAAAACTGCCTGATGAGGAACAAGGCAAAGCTAAGACTACCATGGCCACATACCTTTCTAGATGCACTAGCTAATGCAACTAGTCAAATGAAAGAAATGAAAAGAAGTGACAAAAGTATCCACATCTGCATGGTTTTTCATTTGGAAGAGCCAAGAGGATAAATTGAAACCCTATTAGAAACAATAGGAGAATTCCGTGAGGTTCTGATCACAAAATCAATAAAATTAATCAGTGGCTTTTCTATATATACAAGCTAACCAGGTATGAAATAAAATGGAAGAAAAACCTCAGTCGTCAATAGCTATATGATTTAAGACGTCTAGGCATATGATTCAGCCTTAAAGAAGAAAGAGATCCTAACATTTGCAGCAATCTACATGAACCTGCACGGTATCATGCTAAGTGAAATATGCCACACACACACACACACACACACACACAGACACACAACTGTATGATCTCACTAATATGTAGAATCTGAAAAAGTCAAATAAATAGAAGCAGAGGTAGAACAGTGTTACCAGGGGTGGGGAGGTGGGGGAAAGTGGGGAGATATTGGTCACAGGGTACGAAGGTTGCAGTTACGTAGGATGAATCAGTCTAGAGATCTAATGTGCAGCATGGTGACTACAGTTAATAATATTGTATTAAATACTGGACATTTGCTAAAAGAGTAGATTTCAGGTGCTTTCATACACAAAACAATGGTAGCTATGTGAGGAGATGATATGTTAATTAGCTTGGTTGTAGCAATCATTTCACTGGGTGTGTATATATATGTATTAATTCATCAGTGTTGCACACCTGAAATATATGCGTTTTTATTGAAAATAAAATTGAAAAAGACCTAGACATAAATATCATAAGAAATGCACAGTACTTATCAACTAAGAACTATAAACATTTACCGAGGTTCTTAAAAGCAGCATTATTATTATTTTTAATGAGAGAGAGAGCATATGCGAGAGCAGGGGAGGGGCAGAGAGAGAGGGAGACAGAGGATCCAAAGCGGGCTCTGCACTGACAGGAGAGAGCCCCATGTGGGGCCTGAACCCACAAACCGTGAGATCGTGACCTGAGCCAAAGTCGGATGCTCAACTGACTGAGCCACCCAGGCACCCCAAAAGTAGCTTTAAGCAAGTGGAAACATACATCAAATTGTTGGGTAATGAGCTTCAATATTCAAAGTTATTGATTCTGTTTAAATTGATCAATATATTATAGGCAATTCTAACCAGCCCTAACATCATTGTAGATACAACCTGAAAAATGATTCTAAATTTTGTTTGAATGTTTATTTATTTTTGAAGGAGAGAGAGAAAGAGCGTGAGTAGGGGAGGAGCAGAGGGAAAGGGAGACACAGATTCCAAAGTGGGCTCCAGGCTCTGAGCTGTCAGCACAGAGCCCAACTATGCGGGGCTTGAACTAACAAACTGTGAGATCATGACCTGAGCTGAAATCAAGAGTCAGACGCTTAACTGACTGAGCCACCCAGGCACCCCTTAAAAATGATTCTAAAGTTCATCTGGATAAGAAAATACGAGAACAGGAATCTTCTGAAAAAGAAGAGCAAGGAAGGGGACCTAGGATGATTCTATACTACAACATTGCATAAATCAACAATCACCAAAACTGACTCTGGGGCATGAGCTGACTGATGAACAGAACAGAGAGTCCAGCTAGATCCAAACACTTGTGGCATGTAGTTTGCGGTAAAGTAGCATCTTTAAGAGTGGGAAAATTCAATGTATATACAATGAAATATTATTCCGCGGTAAAAGAGAACGAAAGCCTGCCATCTGCGACAACGCGGATGGACCCGGAAGACATGATGCTAAGTGAAATAAGCTAGACACAGAGAGACAAATATTGTATGATCTCCTTTACAAGTGGAATCTAAAGAGAAAAACGAAAAAAAAAAAAAAGAAAAAAGAAAACTCCACTCATAGAAACAGTAGATTGGTAGTTGTCAGGTGCTAGGGGGTGAGGGAAATGAGACGTTGGTCAAAGGGTACACACTTCCAGTTATAAGAGGAATCGATTCTGGGGATGTGAGTTTAGTTAACAATACTGTATTGTGCACTTGAAAGTGGCTCGGAGAAACTCTTAAATGTGCTCACCACCACCACCACACACACACACACACACAAATGGTCATATGAGACGAAGGATGTGTTAGCTCAACCGTATTGCGGCAATCATTTCACAATATATATGTGCATCGGATCATCACATCGTACACCTTAAACTTACAAACGTTATACGTGAATTATATCTCGATACCTGGAAAACACCGAAATGATACCGGGGCAGCTGGCTAGCTGTCTCTAGAGGTAGCTGTCAATCCTGTTTCCTACTTCCCTCCTTACTCTGAAGCGTATAGCTCACAGATCAAATACTTGAATGGAAAAAAGCACAAATAGACCAGATGGAAACACGGGAAAATGTAAATATACACTTGGAGAGAAGACCTTTCCAACACATGCACACACAAAAAACATAAGTGGAAAAAAAGAAAAGAATGGTGAGTTGACTATATAAGTCTTAAAAATGTCTGCATGACAAAGATATTGTAACAGTCTAAATAAAAGTGACATATTTGGAAAGAAAGGTTTCTCACATCCAGGCCAGATAAGACACGAATTTTCTTAATACTGAAATAGCTCATATACATGAATAAATAAGGAAAAGCAACCTGATAATAATAGGCAAAAGGAGAGAGTGAGACAGATCATATTAAAAAGAATTGAACGAATATTAAAAAATGCACGTGCTCGCCGATAATTTAGGCAATACAAAATGACAAAATACTTTTATTTTTTTATTTTTTATTTTTATTTTTTTTAATTTTTTTCCAACGTTTATTTATTTTTGGGACAGAGAGAGACAGAGCATGAACAGGGGAGGGGCAGAGAGAGAGGGAGACACAGAATCGGAAACAGGCTCCAGGCTCTGAGCCATCAGCCCAGAGCCTGACGCGGGGCTCGAACTCACGGACCGCGAGATCGTGACCTGGCTGAAGTCGGACGCTTAACCGACTGCGCCACCCAGGCGCCCCGACAAAATACTTTTAAACTCGCAGATTGGACAAGACAAAACGTGGTTTTGAGAGGACACAACTGGAAAGGGTGAGAAGAAGCAAGCATTCACACAGTGTTAATAGAACTGTCAATTGGGGAAAAGTATTTTGAAGGACAAATTGGAATTCTTAAAATTTAAGCGCATGTAACTTTTGACTTAGTGATTTGCCTTTTAGGCATTTGCTATACAGATAAATTTGCACACGTGATCAACTACAGATACAGAAGTATGTCTGTTGCGGCATCCATGTTAGAAGGGAAAAGAACAACAATATTCAGGGAAATGTATAAGAAAGATACCTAACATATATTGTGGAGTGAAAAAGACAAGTTGCGTTAGAGTATGGGTTGGTATGATCCTATTTTATAGATAAGTGCAACTTTATATCTCTATACATTATTTCTGGACAAATTACACACAAAAAAACTTAGTTATTTCTGGTACTAGGATTAGCATTTTTGGTGGGGGGGGGAAGGAAGTAGACTATTCTATTTTATACGTCTTAAGGCAACTTGATTATTTTTCCATGATCATCTCTTTCTTTTATAACAAAAGCAGCTTGTATTTTATTAAGTATGTATTAAATGTCCATTAATTACAAACCTTATTTGTAGACTTTATTGAGTGTTCTAAGTACGCGTCCCCAGCCAGAGCCTTCTATGAAGTAGAAATTCCAGTCATTCAAAGAGTGTTTAGTAAGAGTCTACTCTGGGCTAGAGTATTTAGTAAGAGTCTACTCTGGGCTGTGGGTATATACGGAGGAAATATAAAATCGCTCATGGGAAAAAAGAAAACCAGAGTTAGGTTTTTTCCTGAACATGGAAGCTAGCTCTGTGTTGATCATTTGGGTTACCCTTTGGCAATCCCATTGTTAAAATAAAAAAACAGAGTCCAGCCTTGAAAATTCCCTAAGCTGACAAAACCAGTTTGCTCCTACAAGCAAAACTTAATTTAGCTTATTTTGTAAGACTGAGTTGACTTGGGTCATTCCTTGCCTATGCCTCTGGAAATCATAAGCCAAACTTAAACTTTCCCAAGGTTAATGTGAGATAACCACTGACCAGTTCCCTATCATTTAAGAAAATTCTAATATTAGGGGTACCTGGGTGGCTCAGTTGGTTAAGCGTCCGGCTCTTAACCTCGGCTCAGGTCATGATCTTACTATTTGTGGGTTCGAGCCCCACATCAAGCTCTGTGCTCCCAGTGTAGAGCCTGCTTGGGATTCTCTCTCTCTCCCTCTCTCTCTGCCCCTCCCCTACTCGTGTGTTGTCTCTCTCTCAAAATAAATAAATAAATAAATAATTCTAATATTAGAAGCAGTCGCTGTGAAGAATCATCAGTCCCTGCCTTCTCACTGTACAAGCTGCTTCATAACAATGCACTCCTGGGCCCCCTTCCATGTTTTGGTTTGAGTCCTGGTCGGCAAATGGTCTTGTCTTTTTGGTGTGTGCACAATAAACTTTTACTAATTACTACTTCAGTGATTCATTCATTTTACTTCTGTCATTTATGAACTTTGACAACACTATCTTAGAATGCTAGGCTTTCCTAACAAGAACCTTATGCACGGTTACTTACAACAGAGATAACTTAAGTACAAATAATCACCATGAAAACCGCAAACAAATTAACTAATAATCATGTCCCTTGATCTCTATTAGAAGCTGTAAAATATACTCGTGTCATAAAAACAGGGCATTATAACGTATCGTCACGTACTGCTAACTCTACGTGTTATACAAAATTACAAAATCCCCCTCGTGGCTTTCTAGAATCTTCATGATCACTCTCCCTTGTCTTTTTCTGATCTTCCTTCAGATTCCTTTCCGTTACTCCACTGACGTCAAACGTCTCCCAGGCTCCCGTGGGCTGCTGAGTGCTCCTCCTACGCTTGATTCCTTTGCACCCCAGCTCACCCCAACACACACCTTCTAAAAACCTAGCGAGGGGGAGAAACAGCATAGCACACTGCGGTTAGGAGTGCGAACTACGGAACCACCTTCCAGTTTCTCGACTTTGAGCAAGTTACTTAACCCAGGGGTGCTTCAGTTTCCCCGCGTCATGGTGTTATTAGGAAAAGTAAATGAATTAAATGAAATTAAAACAGTAATAGCTCATTTGTAAAGCGCTTAGAACAATTCCCCTGGCACACAGCAGGCATATGTAAGAGCTTGTTCAATCAATAGACTTGACTACCACCAGGAAGCTTGCCTCACTTTTCCTTGCACAAAACTGGGTCAAGTGCCCCTTCTCTTCGTTTACCCCTTCCCTGTGCTCTCACTTATCATTGCACTGCATTTTATTTATTTGTCTATTTTGAGAGAGAGAGGGTGCAAGTGAGCGAGGGGCAGAATCCCATGAGGGGTGGGGTGGGGGGGGAGGGAGGAGAGAGAGGGAGAAGCAGGGCTCGTGCTCACCCGATGTGGGGCTCCAACCCACGCACCGTGAGATCATGACCTGAGCCGAAGTCAGATGCTCAACTGACTGAGCCAGCCAGGCGCCCTGCATTTTAATTCTCAATTGTTCTCAGGACTCCCCTACCAAAGTGATGCATAGTGAAGATATTCTTCAGTTGGTTGATGCCAGCATTTTGAAGGCAGGGATTTTGTCTTTTTTGCCTTCTACCAGATCCCCAGCGCCTACAACAGCATCCAATGCAGATGTACGTGGCCAAAAAAATAAATGTTATATGAATTCTCTAAACGTGTCGACCGCGAGGGCCCTCCTCGCTCCCTTTATACACCCGCCTATTCTGGCATTGCACATAATAAGTATCCGGTCATAATAAAACCGATGATAGTGGTAACCACAACATGGTGTGTGGTGAAGGTGTTAAGAGCTTTATGTACAAAATTGAACTTAATCCTCATGAAAGCCCAGTGATGGGGGGGAGGGGCATGCTCATCCCTACAGTACAAATGAAGAGACTGAGACGGAGCAAGACTGATCACCTTATACAGGCCCCACAGCTAGTCAGTCACAGGTTGGAACCCTGGCATTCAGGCCTGAGTCTGCACCCTTAACAAAATTGGCAAACTGCTGTGGAAGGCCACACGTGCTGTGTCAAAGGTGGTGACCTTCGTCTCACGGGCACTCACTGTAGGAATGAAACACGCAGTTATGTGGATGGAGATACACACAAGCAGAGACTTCCTTTCAGGTACACGCCCCGTTAACATGAAATGGTATGAAAAACAAGGTGGAGGGTGCCGGAAACTGCCACACCCTTGACACGGATTATCTCACGTAATTCTCACACCAACCTATTGATGGAGGGGCTATCACCACCATTCTATCATCTCATCACTCTGATGAGCACACCAATTTCAGGGAGATTAAGTAGCTTGGCCAATGTCAAATGTCAAGATGCAAATATGCCTTGGTATGACTTCATACTGGTTTCTCCTTACTTGTAACACAGATCTTGATAAGGAGGGTAGTTAAAACGAATAATGTTTGGTGATATCTGGGTAAGAGAAATACAGCAAACAGAGATGAACCCTGCAGAAAATGCTAGATGAGCCAAGTAAAGTCCAGTGATGGTCACGCCATTATCTTTCCCCCCTTTACCTACTTATCATTTCAGAATGGTCCTGGTGAACGTATTTTTATTCTTGCATTTTTGAAGTTTTTGGTTTTAAGAGATGTATGGTTCCTGAATCAGTTGATATTCTGGAATCCTTCCACCAACGCACATTTGTTACAGAATTTTACTCTATGACTTTGTCCTTCCTGAACCAGCATGCCTTTTTGATAACTTTTTAAAGCATCTCTCACAAAAGTGTCCTTTAAACTATAGTTATACTGGTAGATTTTGGCTTATTATTTTGTAGAGCACTTTCTGTCCTAAATGACGACGAGTGAGACCGCATGCTATACAGTCTAATACTTCATAACTATACGGTAGCTGAAAATTCTGCAGCGCATTTATTCAAGTGTAATCAGAAATTCCATTATGTAATCCATCCCGTTCCTAATCTTCACAGTCTTGCTGTCCTCTAAGAAGATTCTATTATAGGTTCCTCATCACCTCACAGGTGCATCACCTCCTCATTTGCATGACTTATGGTAAATTTATATGCCCCAGCATATAATTCATTTTACCTCTGGCTTGTTTTTGCCAGAGTCTACACAAGATTGCTTTCCTTTGGAGAGTAAGCCCTTTCCAGATACTCTTACCTGAGCAAAATGCTTAACAACAAAGAAGCTAAGCCAAGTGGTAACGAAACACAGAATTCGAGCCTTTTTAATGTTTGCCTTTTGTCAAGTTGTATTATGTTGATTAATTTATGAAGCTGAACCTCTTTAAGATTCTTAGACTTTTCAGGGGCACATGGGTGGCTCAGTTGGTTAAGCATTTCACTTTGGCTTAGGTCATGATCTCGCGGTTAGTGAGTTTGAGCCCCGGAGCCTGGAGCCTGCTACGGGTTCTGTGTCTCCCTCTCTCTCTCTGCCCCTCCCCTGCTCGTGCTCTGTCTCAGTCTCTCTCTCAAAAATTAAAAAAAAAAAAAAGAAACACAAAGATTCTTAGATTTTTCAGCGTAAGCGCCCTTAGCCGCAAAGTCAGGAATTCCAATTTGATAGCTGCCTGGAACGTGTCATCATGATTATACTGAGACCAGATGTCTAGCGTCAAATCATGCCACTGCACTTGGTTCTTTGAGCTTTCGGTCAGAAAAGCATAATACAAATCTAACACTGAAATAAATGTCATGTTCAATGTGCCAGAAAACTCCCGAGATCAAACTGAATAGCAGATGTTGGCAGTAAGACTTCTACCATCCACAGATTATACTGATGTGACGTGCAGGCAAGGTTCAAAACAAGCCCATATTGTTGGTCTCCAATAATGCTTTTCATGTGAACGCATGTGCAAATACGGACAGGACCGTACCCTTCACAATGGAAAAGCCCCTGTAGAGAAAGAGTTCCCTAAAGTGCAACAGGGTCTACCTTATTTTCGATTAACTAAATACTCTGTCCAGGACACATTGCTTGTCTCTTTAATCTGACTAGGAGAGACACATATATTTGCAAGTGACCTGAAGACAATGGAAACTTTCATTCACATCAGTTACTACTCACTAATAAAAATGGTCCCATGAACCAAAGGATGTGGAGACTAAATTGGGATTAGGATAAGTAGAAACTTCTGAGTATTTCCCCGAAGGTAAATGTACGCACATATCTATACAGATAAGGCCCAAGTATTCTGAAGATAAAAACTTGGCAGTGTGAAAAATCAATAAAGACCACATTAGTTCCTCCAAATTACCTTTCTTCAGACACTGCAAAGCCCTGTCGAGTCAGACTCATTAGAGACATGGCTAGTCTGAATTGGTGAAATGTCTTCAGTATTTAGAATTCACTTTATCTATATAAATTTTATTGCCCTAAACTAATTTCAATAATATCACTAAAGCATAGTCTAACAGAACATTTAATGAGCTTTATTTTAATTAATAGATAAGGATAATTTGTAACCGACTCATTGTTTGTATTCAAGTTGATTTTGCTAATGTCCTTGGAAGCATTTGTTTCTCTAAGCAGTTTACTATCCTTCAACATTTTTCATTAACATTTTGAATAGGTTTGCCAAAGCTCTTCTGCATAGATAGCACAAAAGGGGAGTTAAGTCCACAATTCTTTAAGTTATCTGAAGATTCAATAATTAAGGTTTGAGTGACTTATTGAAATATTCTTCATAGTGCATTGATTACAAGCAAGACAAAACTTCAGAAGTATTGGGAAAAAATTAAAAAGAACTATAAATCTAGCAAAATTCCATTTTACTCTCTCTGGACAGCACCAAAAAAAAAAAAAAAAACAAAAAAACAACTGGTTGATTAAATCAAACTGGGATATTTTGTTAAGACAAAATAAAACAAACAGAAACCCTTCAGGTTGTTAATAGAATTGACTAGTTGTTGTTGTTGTTTTTTTTCAAACTGGCTAATACCATACCCTCAAAATACCTCAAATGTATTTGGTTTCCTAAAATATATATTTATTTGAACTGACAGCTTTTTATTTTTTAAAGCAATAATGTAGTTCTCTTCAGAAAGGTGTATGTATATATATATATATATACATAATATACATACATAATATACATATTATACATAATATAATATGTATATATATACATAATATAATATATGTACATTTACATAGATACTATATATATATATATATACACTATGCTATATATATAATAATACAAGTGTATGTATATAAAATGAAGCTGTATATATAGATAGATACAGGGTGGGCTTCATTCGTTACTCTATTCATACTTTCAATTAAACTAACATGGTTTGAGTACCTTCGGTGCCTGGTTCTAAACTTTAAATATGCAGATCTTTTTTTTTTTTTTTTTTTGCCATCTAAGATACAGTATAGGATATGTTGCAATTAACCAAGTATATTGGAATAGGAAATAATATGTTCAGTAACAAATTAACATGGAATATCAGTAATTTATCATAACAAACATTTATTTCTCATTCAAACAAAGGCCTATTCAGCTCAGATGGCTGTCCTCCATTTTGTGACTATGCTATTTGGAACATGTAAGCCTCAGGTTTCCAAGAAAGGGGAAAAGCGGGTCGCAATACTGCCGAGGATGTTTTTTAACAGATTAAGTCACTTCTGTTGACATTCCAGTGTTCAGAATTGTGTCATAGGGACCTTAGCAGTACTTTAGGAAGGACGGTGAATGGTGTTTTCATTCAAACCCAGGAAGGGGAAACTGTGATGAACACAGGACAATTTCTCTACCATACTATCTTATTTTAGGTTCTCCTGAATGTAGAGCTAAAGACAGGGCTCCAAGTACAGGTGGTTTACCTGGGAGTTAATTCCAAGAGCAGGAGTAAGGGAGCAGAGAGAGGAGGTCAGGTTAGGAGGAAAAACCAATATGTGATTGAGACCACCACAGTAGGCAGTAGGGTCCCAACTAGGTTGGGATCTCCTGAAAAGTGTACAGAATTCCTGTCAGAATTGTCCCCTTGACAGAGGTAGGACAATGTACCCACTGGGCTTTGTCTCTCATTGGTTAAGGATGGTTCTTGGGAATCATAATCTCACATCTTTCATATGTGGAAGGAATATTCTTATCCCCTTGCCACTGGGGAAAGCCCTGGGAAAAAAGCAGAAAGACAGCATGGCAAGCTCTTGAGATGACTCTGAGTTCACACAAAAGTGTCCACCACAGCTGTAGGTGAAATCAGACGTGTTCTGAACACGTCACATGGAGAATCAGAGGCATCTGCCACACCCCAAAACTATACTTTCACAAAAATAAAGGGAACAAGTACCTTTTCTTCAAAGATGTCCCAGATGGGATCTATAGTCTGGAATTATCTGGATGATTGTTTTAATACTGCATATTTAATACTGCGTATCAGTTTAATACTGACTTTTCTCATGAGGACTCAGCAGGGGGTGTATTTTTGGACTGTGGAATCAACTAGAAAGTAAAATGGGGAGGTGAAAGTTTGATGAAGCAACGTAATCACTGTAGACAACTTACAGAGGTGGACACAGGCCAATTTCCTTCTGCTTTTCTAGAAGTCTCCATCCCTAGATCCTATTAGATAATTGTCTCAGTGTTCTACTTCTGTAGACATTATTGAAATGTTCAGTTCACACTCCTTTCTTTCCTGAGCTAACAAACTTAACAGAGAAATGTGGTTATTTTATTAAAAATGAGGTTGGGGGAAGATCTATAGGAATTTCCCCCAGTCCTTCTCTAGAGGCACCCTATATTTTCCCTCCATATTTTCAGATTTGAAGTTGACACGAATAATTAATCATACAAAAAGACAAGGTACTCAAATCCAGCAAATGTATGGTTCTCTTTGTGGTTTTAATGAATGCATCCTTAGCGCACCTTTCAAAGTGCATATTCAGTGTGGTTCCGGGATAGTGCAGACATATTCTTTTTTCTCTCTTCTTGTCATTGCTTCTGGTTAGTACGTTCCTGTTTGTTTATGGTTGATACTTTCAAAGAAACATGATTTATTGACTCCAGTGAGCCTGCTGAATATTCACATTAGCCTTACTTTAGATGTATTCCCATTTAAATGCCTGTAAAATAAAAGCTACCTCTTCACCATTTTGGCTATAAATTTTCAAAACAGAAATTGATAAACTAGTGGTATATTTCAAAAACCTCTCCTAAATTTTATATAATTAGAAAACCTCTCAAGTTTTGCTCCTTTTCTGTTCTTTAGGACCTGTGTCCCTGTCACAGCCCTTATCACACTGTATTATAATTTTACGTTTTCTTGTTTGTTCTTTCACTGTATTTGGAGTTCTCCACCCTAGTGGCACTTAGTAGGGTCTTAGTAAATGTTTGTTGAATGAGCAAATGGTTAAATGTGTGATTTGAATAACCGGATTGTGTTAATTTCTGAGTTCACACGAAAGTGTCTGCTTCTCTTGGGATGTTGCCCATGAATAAATGCATACTGAATCCCCAAAAGGACTGCAGAAGTATAAAGACGGTGAACAAAGCATACAAGTGATATCCATATAAGATGGTACAAATATAATCCATCAAACTATGGACCAAAATGGGACCTTATGGATGTTCATTTTATAGATGAGGGAATTGAGGACCATAGGAGAATGATTTCCCAGGGTCATCAAGCTATTTAGTGGCAGAGCTAGGTTGTCAATCCTAACCTGCTATGCAGTATGAAAGAGGGAAGCTAAAAAGGGCTATGAAAATAATTTAAAGGTTTAAGGATGTGGTTCAAAGATAAATTCTATTTAGATAAAGATTGGTTGGGGATTGATCAGACCCAAGGGGTCAGTGGTGACCCCTCTCTCACCAGAAATAATTACAAAAGGATGGAGGTATTGAATAGAATAAACGAGCTGGGGAAGAGGGAGAGAGGAAAACTAGACCAATCACCATATTTCTGAGATTCACAATTTCACACTGCCTGAAATAAGGGGATATTTTATAATTGAAAGGATCTATGTAGGTCTTAAACTTGGCCAGTGACTTTTTGACTGAATTATGTTACTCCCTCCTTGACCCCTCCCACCCAACAAAAAGATGATTCGTCTATGAAGGGAAGCAAACTGGTGAAATTTATATGTGTTTGTGCTGAACTGAAGTCATTCTGTAGCACTGCTTAAGTACTTATTTTTCTGAAAGGGCTCTTTTTATTAAATACTCTCCATTCTATTATTTCCAGCTAGTGGAAATCCATCATGAGTATTTAAATCTCAAAGATGAGCTAGATTCTAAATCTGCACCTCATGTTTCTCAGCTGAGTCTCTTCTTCAAATTATATATGCATTTTCTGTATCTGTATTCCGATTCATTTTTCACACTTTCACAGTCTGGGATGGGAACCATACATTTGGTAGTTCTTGACCTATTTTTAAATTTTGTCAATTTTTTTCAACTTTTGCCTTTGCCCAGAAGGAACAACCACTTTAGATTGAAGCGCATTACAATTATTTTTGTAAACTGAATCCAAATTGGGTCGCAGTGCTATTTTTGTCTTTAATCAACTTAAAAGTATTTTTTCCCACTATTTCTACTTTATGGGCTTCTTTCTAGATATGTCGCTCTTATTCTAAGGACCTTGCTAGCTGTAATTCTGGGCTATAGATAACTCTATAGTGTCATGATCAACAACTATTTCCAGCTTGTTCTTGAATAAAATCTTTGAAAACATTTGCTCTCATGTTTCCAACCCTCTGTGGCCTCAAACTATCATGCTGAAATGACTTCCAACCACTATAGTTTACTAATTTTAAGTGATTTTACTTTCTGCCATCCAAATCACTAGGGTTCCATAAGACTGAAGGGATGATCCAATTCAATAGCCTTATATAATGACCAAGAAAGCTGATGCTCAGAGAAATTAAACAGTTTTTCCAAAGTCACACAGCTTGATAGTAGCCTAGCGTCGATTAGAACTCAAGGCTCTTGTCTTTTGCAACAAGACTCTTTCCACCCTACCATAGTATATTTATTTGTGACTAATGTCTAATTCCTATGTCTTATTTTAGTTTCCAAAATATTTGTAATATTCTGATTATTTTAACCTTTGACTTGAGTTTTTGTGAAAATAAAGATAACATAATCTACTCTTATCCTTATCATCCCAAATTATCCCTACTGTCAATAAAAGAGGTCTTCGTTTCCATGTATGGTAGGAAGCACGTTGACATAGCATTTTAATTTGAATTAATGGTAACACTTAGAAAGGAAGGCCAGATCAAACACTATAATTGATCTTCATTATAATTCCAGTAAAGGTCAGAAGCTGTATAGTTATAGCCATGTTGTGTTATGAATGTTTTGAAAAAGTAATTAAATGAATGGCTCTGGACAAGACATTCGAACCATAGAACCAAGGCGATAAAGTCAATGATGTAGACAAAAAAAAAAAAAAAAAAAAAAAAAAGAAAGAGAAAAGAAAAAAACCAAACCAAAACCCAAAAAACACAACCCACAGTCAAATTATTTCCTGTATTTAAATATTGTTACCCATGATTTTAAGTCTTAATATTGTTATTTCCAGAAATAGGGTGCTCCTAGGGATTCCAAGTGTTGGCATGAATTTTTAAAATGTTTTATGAATTAAGACAAAGATCACATGTTGCTAAAATGACATCTGGAGGCATTCAACAACAGGGTAGCATAAGAAATCTATGGCTTTAGAGCAGAGAAACATCATTTTCAAAGAAAATGTGCCACCAAATACAAAAGTGAGAATGGTTATGCACTTATGGGTGCTAAAGAAAACACCCTGTGTTTCTGTTACAAGTGTTTATGTTCTAAGAGAATGACATTCTAAAGTAGAGTATTAACTCATAGCTCCTGTGTGGTCCATCACATACTTTTAAAATCTACATGTAATTCTTGAAGTGAATGCAAAGGCAAACTCAACTGAGATAAGGAAAAACTGTTCAGAAAAGAAATGGTGTATTTTTTGACACACTAAGTTGCCATTCTGCCAATAAATTCCAAATTTGCAACTGGCTTCGAAATCATTAAGGAGTGGTTCTGTCTTGTGGCAATAAGCAAAGATTTGCACAGAGGAGTCGTCACAGGAAGCCCACGTTGTTTCAATGTAAGAATAGCTGTACACTCTCTCTCAAAAATAAATAAATATTAAAAAAAGAAAAAGAATAGCTGTACATATTCAAAAAGAAGAGTTGGAAAATCATCTGGAAAAATCAATGATTAGACCACCTGCCCTTCACTTATGTGGGTGGGTCATCAGGGAAGAGAAGCTAAATTATTGAGATAATTGCTCCCACTTCCCTTTCATTTCTCATGTGTAAGCGCAATACTTTGCATTCTGTATTAAAAACCTTTTTTGGCCATTTGTTAATGTTACTGATGAATTCTGGCTTCTCTTCATGGCCATTACTCAAATCTGAGAGTGTGCGTTGTAAAGTAAAAGGAAGACAAACTTGTAAACTAAAACAAAATGTTTTCAAGAGGGGACTTAGGATCAAAAATTACAATCAATAGACTGGAATTATCTGGGGAGCTTGTAAAAAATATAGAGTCCCAGGGCTCACCATAGACCCTCTTGTTGGGGGGCACAGGGATATGTATTTGTAACCAGCTCCCCAGGTGATTCTGATGCATCCAGGATGGCCAGCAACAGTGATTTTGGGGAACTACCAAACTGTGTCATAGAAAACGTTTAGCTTTTGAGATTCTTTAGGACGTTTGTGACATAGTTCACAGTCTGAAATCATGCTTTTTACCTGAATCCTTTTCTGAGTCTATTTACAAGCCATGGAAAGTGGTAGGGAGAGAACCATTCCCATTAAAACCCAGAGCAGTCCCCATCTGGTATTTTCATAATACAATGGGAGAAATGGGTACTTTAAGATCTGTGCAAACTTTGATCTGGTCCTACATCTGAACCTAATATTGCACTGTACACTAACCAGCTGGGATTGAAATAAACACTTGGGGAAAAAACCCCTTCTATCTGGTAGAAGGCCTATTGGCCTGAAACTTTTATTTGGAGGATGTTTCAGAGATAGCTGGTTGGGTACAGACTCACTGCTTTTTTGTTAGAACTAAATAAATGTGTTTTCCCATTTGTCATAAACACCACCACTCCCCAAAAATACATGCTAATATTTATGGAATTTCTGCACAATTAATCTGACGTGGTTGTTAAGATGAGAAAATTAACAAAATCGACATAGTTACTATACACAGAGTCATCAATTACTCAGATTCTTAGGCAGTCATTACTGAAGAAAATCACAAATCCTTCTCAAACCAGTCATGAAGCTGTGACTGGGAAAGCATCGCATTTTAAATGACAAAAGCGTTATTTTTGGTTTTCAAATCCTGATGTATCTGAGCTTATCTAACTTGAATCTGTGGTATATTTGCACCATTTGCCACTTTACCAAAGTAGACATAAATGTTTTTGCAGCAATGTGAATGTAAATGGAAACAATCAGATCACTAGAAGGAAAAATGAACATGATTTGTACCATTTAGCAATTTTGGTGGCATTTCCAGCTACCATAGATACTTTCAAGCCACCAAATGGATGTCACTATATGAAGACTTGGGAAGAATTGTGCATAGCTGGCTCTCACAAGCTGATGTGATGTGGTCCCAGCACACCGTTGGCCCTGTGTTTTATGCCTGCAGCTACCAAATGGTTAGCAAGGCACAATTCCACGTTACCTCCTCATTCTCTAACACCCAGGATCACTGCTAGGAAGTAGGCAAGTACAGAGAAGAGGCAAGGGTTCCTGCTCTCATAGAGCTCCTGGGCTTTATGGAGAAAATAGACAAAGAGAAAGACAATTGTTCTGTGCTCAGTGCTGTAAAGGGAATGAGCACCAAAGAGGGGCATCCAATCCTACTTGGGGATTTGGAGAAGGCTTCCCTGAGGTGCTGACACCCAAGCCGGATCTCATATGGTCATTTTGTGGATCACACTTTGATAAACCTCACATGGGGTATTTTGTTGGGGACAGGAGAGTAGCTGAGTCTGGAGAGGTAGCCAGGGCCAGGTTCCAGAGGAACTTGAGTAGTATGATTAGGAGCTTGGACATTACACCTGCTGTTAATGTAGGACCATGGAAGGGGTGAAGATTACTGGGTCCAGGGAAGAGGATACTTTGGTGAGACAGGGATGTGCTGGGGGTAGAGACAGATACTGGGCAAAACTCAAGGAGCTCATACGTTCCTCATATAGAGAGACCCCCTAAGCATAGAATTTACTTGGATGCAAGGGAATAAGACTTTAATAAAGGCAGGAGCTTGGCTGTGGATTGTTTTCTAGCTTCCTGTCATGTATACACAAGTAGGTTGTAAGTTTCATGAGTTGAATATGAAAGTTTAGGATGTTACCAATTACACAGATGTCTCTGAACGGTCATGCAGTGGTATGGAGAAGCAAATATGCAAGTGTTTTACTGAATGTTTCCATTTTCACCTGGAGTTTGATTTTCTGTAGCTACATCCCCACCTGATACTGAAAACAAATAATAATAAAAGAAAAAGAACTTCCTTTGTTTCGTCTTTTTTCAATTATCAATACATGCAAAATCAACATGCACATGTAAATGTATTTTAAAACTTATTACATCACTTATTAGTATATAGAAATGCCGGATACCTCTAACTTTATCTAATATTTACCAGTTGTTTATACATTTATGACTCTTTCTTTGCAAAAGAGGAGTCAAATATTTTGAATACAGATCTTTCTCAACTTAAAATGGGGTTACATCTCGATAAACCTATTGTAAGTCGAAAATATTAAGTCAATAATGCATTTAATACACCTAACCCACTGAACATCATAGCTTAGCTTAGCCTACCTTACATGGGCTCAGAACACTTACATGAGCCTACGGTTGGGCAAAGTCATTTAACACAAAGCCTATTTGATAATAAAGTGTTGACTATTTCATGTAATTGATTGAATACTCTACTGAAAGTGAAAAGCAGAAGGGTCGTGTGGAGACAGAAGGGTTGTAAGTGTTTCAGTTGTTGACCCTCGTGATCGTATGGCTGCCCCCTGCCTAGAATCACAAGAGAGGATCTGACTGCCTATCGCTAGTCAAAGTTGAACCATTGCAGGGCCCCTGGGGGGCTCAGTCGGTTAAGCTTCCAACTTCAGCTCAGGTCGTGATCTCATGGTTCGTGAGTTTGAGACCCGCACTGGGCTCTGTGCTGACAGTGCTGAGCCTGCTTGGGATCCTCTCTCTCTCTCCCTCTTTCTCTGCCCCTCTCCCACTCATGCTTACTCTCTCTTTCTCTCAAAAAATAAACTTAAAAGTTGAACTATTGTAAGTTGGGGACCACCTGTACTCAGAAATTTTCTAATTATGAAAGAGTAGTTGTACAAGTTTAATAATACTGGGAGGGGCACCTGGGTAGCTCAGTCGGTTAGGCATCTGCCTCTTGGTTTGGGCTCAGATCATGATGTCACCACCGTTCATGAGTTTGAGCCCCACATCGGGCTCTGTGCTGACAGTGTGGAGCCTGCTTGGAATTCTCTCTCTTTCTCTCTGCCTCTCCACTGCTGTCTCTCTGTCTCTTTCTCAAAATAAATAAACTTAAAAAAATTTAATAATAGTGGGAAATCAATTGCAGTGGTTTATAATAACCCATGCAGCAATATACTGTAGAGAAAATGACCTTCGATTTGCTTGTGATCTAGAGATTTGTGATACTGTGTTATACTCTCAAGTCAGCTTCTCATAACCAAGCCCTATATTATCAACACAGGTTATTCTTCAACTCGAAAACTCAGTAAAAAAGCGTTTTCTTTGGAAAGGATTTGAAGACTTGGATTTATTTATCACAACACAAAATGTGCCCACTTTAGTATTAAATATACTAAAAATAATTCGTCCAATTTACTAGCATTAACAAATAAGCTAAGCAATTATATAAAAGCACTGCTGTGTATAAAATATACATAGGACGGAGACATATTTGGTGACAGGATTGAAATTTTCTTGGTGTTTTAGCCTGTGCCCCATATAGCACAAGTGATGTTTAAAATAATCTTCAACCTCAAATATTTGGTTCCAAGAAGAGAAGGTAGTTAATATGCATAGGTGAGTGTATGTTCTGTCTGTGGCTGGAAGCCTTTATTTATTTAAAAAAAATTTTTTTTAATGTTTTATTTATTTTTGAGACAGAGCGAGACAGAGCATGAACAGGGGAGGGTCAGAGAGAGAGGGAGACACCGAATCTGAAGCAGGCTCCAGGCTCTGAGCTGTCAGCACAGAGCCCGACGCGGGGCTCGAACTCACGGACCGTGAGATCATGACCTGAGCCGAAGTCGATGCTTAACTGGCTGAGCCACCCAGGCACCCCTGGAAGCCTTTATTTAAAATAAAAGAAAGTGCAGCCCACACTACGCTATAGCTGGAATGTTAAAAATCTCGGGGGTTTAACACAAGAAGGCTTTCCAGTTGCTCACTCAACATGTCCTGCACAAACAGGCAGTGACGTGGGGTATGGTAGGTTCACAGATCAGCGCATGGTCTACCTTGTGATGCTACCATTTCAAGGCCGGGGGGGGGGGGGGGGGGGAGGCTTCCAGACCACCGATGTCAGGGAGAGGGAAAGCACAGAGACTTTCCCCTAATCTTAACTGCTTTGCAGGGAAGTGGCACATAATCATTCCCACTCATATTTCATTGGCTAGACTTAGTCACATGCTCCCTCCTAGCTGCAAGGGAGAGCGGGAATGCAGTGGTTTGTGTGCTCAGAAAGGAGAGGGAATCTGGACATGAGTGACTGCTGGAATACCAACCATAAAGAATCAAGGACTCATTGTTCAACGTATGGAATCAGGGCGGGAGAACTTCAAGCATTCGACTAGAACTGGTCTTTCGGATCCTGTGCTCTTTAGCTCCAAGAGCCACGGCTTACATGATTTTGTATCTTTAGTGGATTTGACAACGCCTGACACATAGGCGTTCAAACAAATGTGGAATGACTGATTTTCCCAGAAGCTACAGAAGAGTGAGAGTTTGAGTGGCTTGGATTGGAAGTGATATGTGCACTGGATTTATTAGACAGGTAAAAACATAGAATCAGTTAAGAATGAATCAACTGATATTCATCAGTTTGGTGTAGAGGTAATCTACAGGTTCAACATAATCACCCGTTTGTTTTGTTTTGCTTTGTTTTTTAACCTCCTGGTTTTATGTGTTTCTTGAGTGGGAAGACACGTGTACCTAAAAGAATTCCAAAAGCTGGCTGAACTGAATTGAAGTAGCCAATAAGGAAAGTTGTCAACAAACCACTTACGCCTACCAGAAATTCCATCACAGATGCTGCTAAGGTGGCTAAGCCTCCATCTGTGCCGTTTCGGTATCCACAGAAACCTAACTGGAGAGCTGGAAAGCACCTTAGAAAGTACTTGGCCTAGGGATGTTAACTGGTAGGGCGCCACTCCCCAGTTCTCTGTCCATGGCAGATATTCTGCTGTATATTGATATGAGCTTCTAAGTGAGCTGAAGGCCATGCAGATAATTTGCCATATATATTAGGGGCTCACATGACAAGGTGTCGTGCTATAGAGTTTACATGAATTGCCTAATGCGTTCCTTATGGTACTCTGTAAGGCAGGTAATATGATTCTCATTCTACGGGTGGGGAGACAGAGTCTTAGAGAAATATCACGCTAAGTGGGTAAGTGGTAAGTGGGTCCCGGAAATTTTGATTCCAAATCCAGTACTCCTTTTTTAAAACTATTTTTATTTACTTAATAAACTCACAGACCATGAGATCATGACCTGAGCTGAGATCCAGAGCTGGACGCTTAACCGACTGAGCTGCCCAGGTGCCCCATAAATCCAGTACTCTTAACCAGATTAACCTTTCTGAACACAACGACCCAAGCAGACACTTCCAATCAGTGGCGATTGTCAAGGTAACTGACACTTATTTTCCTTCTTTGTCAACTGTCTTAATTCACATGAGCAAACTGAGGTCCAGAGGGAAGAGACTGTCCAAGGCTACCCCCAGGGAGATAGTGTCAGAACTAGGAATAGGAGAACTCAGTGATCTTGACTTGGAACACTTGGCCTCTTACATCGGGATATCTATGGACACATCTGCTCCAGTAAGGGTGACAGCTCAGAGACCGGGGACACTTCATTCCCATTTGACAATGGGCCCACAAGAGGGCCCAGTGTCGGGGCATGGAGTACCTGAGCATCTCCAGAAGACCCAGTGAACACTTCTTCAATGTTTTCCCATAAAGTACTTAGTCATCCAAATGAGGTGTGTCAAGGGTCATACAGAATTTCAGAGATGGGAAGAATTTCAGTGACAGCTTTACTCTGATTACTCCCAACCAGGCTAAATCATGTCTGGTGCCTCTGGTCACCAATGAGGCTGACTCACAAAGAAGGAAATCCAGAAAGTCACAGCAAGAAAGCGCAACAGAAGAGGAAGGGGTGATAAGAAATAGAAGGGGGGGAGAGGCATCTGGGTGGCTCAGTCGGTTAAGCATCCTACTCTTGATTTCGGCTCCGGTCATGATCTCACGGTTCATGGGTTTGGGCCCCACGTTGGGCTCTGTGCTGACAGAGTGGAGCCTGCTTGGGACTCTCTTTCCCTCTCTCTCTGCCCCTCCCCACCTCAAAATAGATAAATAAACTAAAAAAAAAATTAAGAAAAAAAGAAACGGGGGGGGGGGAATGGAAAAGAGATAAAATTATAAAAAACACTTGTTAAGCTGATTAGTAGAGAGTGAAGTTCAAGCTCATTCATTTGTGCCCTCAAATTTAACACACCGACAAGATATCTCACTTCAGCATGAAGCCTGTGGCTTCTTCAGTGCTTGTGGGTATAAGATCTTCCTTCTCCTCCCTTAATTAGTCATTTTGTATGGTCTGGACTTCACCTTTTCCCACTTAGCCACTGTCCAATTGGCTAAGTCACTGTCTTTGGGGCCCAGAAGTGTACCAAGGACCCTCAAAGGCAAGCTGAGTGCCTGCTGTTTATCTCGGCCCCAAACTGCAGTTTCTCTCCTCGTCTGATGATTTTAGGTGCACGTTGTCTCCTGCTCAGAGATGAGAGCTAGCTTTGGATGAGGGGTTTCAGGTTTGTAGAAGCACTTGAACCTTTTCAAGAAAAGTCTTTCAATTTCTCAAACATGAAGGGTTACAAGAAATGAGGGCTCTGGATGTCTCTGCAGTAACTTTCTTTATAATTCATTCTCTGTTCATGCATTGCATGCACCGTGCTCTTCACATTGCTAAGAAAGCACCAAGAAAGGAACCTCATTTCACTGCATCTCATTGTGTTAGCAGAACAGAAATGTTGAATGAAAGACGGAAATTAGTGAGGGAAATTCTACATTAACCTTAAGAGCATCTGACAGAACATCATATTCTGTGTAATTTAAACACCCGAATAGAGCAAGCAGAGTTTAATTAAAGGAAAACTATGAGCTACAAACTTCAGACAATGATTCTAAAGGGTGCTTAACAACATCTGCACTTAACTCATTTTGATTATTTCTAAGGCTCCAGTACTATTATTCTGCGTATCTAACATCACAAACTCAAGAGAGTTGTAGATGTCAGCCTTGGCAAACGGCGGTCCAATGTGCAAGCTTAAAAACTAACATTTGCAGGGCGCCTGGGTGGCTCAGCTGGTTGGGTGTCCGATTTGGGCTCAGGTCCTGATCTCGCAGTTCGTGGGTTCGAGCCCCCCGTTGGGCTCTGTGCTGATAGTTTTATTTATTTTCAGAGAGAGAGAGAGAGAGAGAGAGCACGCACACGCACACACACACACACACACACACACACACACACGTGAGTGGGGGAGGGGCAGAGAGAGAGAGAGAGAGAGAGAGAGAGAGAGACCCAGGCAGGCTCTGCACGGTCAGTGCAGAGCCCTACGCGGGGCTCGAATTCATACACTATGAGATCATGACCTGAGCCGATGTGGGGATGCTTAACCAAGTGAGCCACCCAGGTGCCCCTGTGTGTGTGTTTTAATGGAAAGCACAACCTGACACTTTGGTGTTGCCAAGAGAAATCCTGCTGATGGGCATAACTTTAGTGAATTCACTACCAGTCCAGTGTCTGACCTCCAGCCTCAGTGTCAGGGTGTCTTTTCTACACTCGCTTGGGGGGACGACTGCCTTTGTATACATGTTAACGTTGCCTCTCATAGAAACAACTGCATTCCCACTCTCCCTTGCAGTTCGGTGGGAACATGTGATCCAGTCTAGCCAATGAAGTAAGAGTGGAAATGGCTATGTCACTTCCCCTCCAAGGCAGCGAAGGTATCCAACCTGCAGCCTAAGAACCTGGGAGTTTAGAGTCTCTTGAGGATGACTCAGTATATCTCTGTGGTCGAATTTTATTGTCTCATAGTCCCGCTATCTGAGAATAGTTCTATTTGGTTTGCTCACAAATTTCCTGGGGTGGAGGCTAATTTTCCCTCTGAAAAGCTTTTGGAAAATCACTTCTTCAGCTACTATTGGTGAAATGATGAGAAGGCTTAAACTAAGGTGCATGCGGAGATCTTGACTTACATGAATTTTAATCACCTATATTCTGGAAAAAAGGAAGAAAAACGTAGAAAATACCTTCTAATGAAACCTACTAATTAAATCTGAACTTGAAGAATAGCAGGAATGGAATCAGATTACTCTTATTTCTGAGACTGACCCTTTTTTTAAATGTTTATTTATTTTAGAGAGAGAGAGAGAGAGAGAGAGAGAGAGAGGGAGAGTGGGGGAAGGACAGAAGAGAGAGGGGGACAGAGGATCTGAAATGGGCTCCACGCTGACAGCAGAGAGCCCAACGCAGGGCTCAAACCCATGAACTGCGAGATCATGATCTGAGCTAAAGTCAGATGCTTAACTGACTGAGTGTCCCAGGCACCCCAGGACATTTGCATTCTTGAAACGGCACTTCCTTGTTTACTGATGCTAGGGCTCTGTGACATTGCCTGCTCACCCTGGTCATCACTCTGCTATTTTATACACTGGTTTCAGTAACTGGATCCATATTTTACACCCATTATGTATCTATTCCCAACTTGTTTCCTTTCCCATTGGTCTCCTGGGGCTTTGGGTCAGGGATTAGGGTTCTGCTTTGTCCCCCCCAAACCTCCAGGAATGCAGTTGCTGCAACTCAGTGCCAGGGTTCAGACTGGCTGCTTAGTGCTAGACCTCCCTAATGCTGACTGTGTGTCTGGACTTGACCCTGCTTACAGTTGATGGCTATGCCATCTTGGTGCATCTGCGTTCTTTAGAGGGAGAGGCGTACACTTGACCTCCAGACAGAATTAACAACAATAACAGGAGCCCTGGGGCTCCTGGTGACACTTAAAAATTTCATGGATAAAAACAAAATCTTATAAGCTTCTAGAGAAAAATAACATTAAAAAAAAGAGAAAAAAATAATGGCTATCTTAAAGAAGGAAGTGACTCAGATTGTTCCGCAACAGTGGAAGCTCTGAGAGTAGAATTTTATTTACATAATCGTAAGAATAAAGGACTCTGATTTTAGAATTTGATCCTCACATCTATCTCTCACATGTGAGAAAGGAAAAAAAAAGGCATTTTTTGATATGCCAGAGCTTAGAAAAGATAACACGACTTTAAGGAACCACTCCAGCTTAGTGAAAAATGAATCAGAAAAAACACAAGTTGGGGGAAGATTAAATATATGAGGAGCAATGTGACATTGAAATAAATAAAATCAAATAATTGTTGCTAATGTATGTATATGTGAATTATCATGAAAATGTTAAGGAGGAATTTCTGGGTGGAGAAAATACATTAGCTCTGTAAAAAAATAACTCAGAAAGCACATTTCAAATCTATGACACCAAAGATAGGAATTGGGGAAAGGATAAAAATATGTAAAGGGTCAATTCAGTGCATTATGGATACACAGTCATTCTTCAGTTTTTGTCTATTAATATATCAATACTCATTTCAAGTAGGTGTTTTGGTTTAGGGTACAGAAGAACTATGTGGTACCTCTTTGAAATTGGTAGCAGGGGAACAAGAAGGCAAATGAAAAAAATGAAGCATTCAGAAAAAGATAAAGATAATGAAAAAGCTAATTAAATAGAAAATTAAAAACTAAAGTTTTAGAAACAAGACCAGACATACTGGTAATTACAATAAATGCGAATTGGTGGAATTGACCTGCTAAAAAAGAGTTGTGATTAAACGTACTGCTCATAAGGAAAACACCTAAATTAAATTGTATAGAAAGATTAAAAATAGAGAAGTGATTAAACATATATTCGGAAAATGCAAATCAGAAAGTAGGGCAAGCAATATTAATATCAGATACAATGAAATTTTAAGCCAATAGTATTATGCTCAGAACAATATATGAGCCAAATCCATAAGGTAAAATGCTTTAAGAATCAAGAATTTGATTAAAAACACAATTGCATTGAAAGACTTTAACACAGAATAAGTAGGACAAAATCAATAATGATATAAAAGATTTAGATAAGTATGAGGTTGATTTAAGAAATGAGAAGAGAGCAGTTTTTCTATTTTTTAAAAGTGTTTATTTTCAGAGAGAGAGAGAGAGAGAGAGTGAGCGAGCACGGGGGGAGGGTCAGAGACAGAGGGAGAGAGAGAATCCCAAGCTGACAGACCGCACAGAGCCTGACGTGAGCCTCGATCTCATGAACGATGAGATCATGACCGGAGCCAAAATCAAGAGTTGGACACTTAACCAACTGAGCCACCTAGGCACCCCACAGCAATTTTTCTAAAAACCAAACAATATATATTTTCCCCACATGCCTGTGGGACTTTTATTTTTTATTTTTTTAATGGAAACTTTTCTTTTAATTGAAGTGTAGTTGACATACCTATAGGACTTTGAAAAAAAAGGAATCACGTTGTTGAACTAAGAGAAAACTTTAACAGACTCAAAAAAGTCTAAATTTTATAAGCCTCATTTTCAGACCACAATGCAATGCTAACAATCAAGAGCAAACAAGAAAAACCTTGGTCCAGTTTGAAGCAAAAGGAGACTGCAGAGGGCTCTAAAAGAAATGTCTCCAGGAGAAAAAGACAACTATATGAAACAAACAGTAAGAATGAAAAAACAAAGTATTATAGAATGATGGAGGAATATTATTATTTTGACAACAACAACAACAAAAGGACAATTAAAAGCCCCAGGAGATGACAGAAACAAAATCCTGTAGGAGAGAGTCATAGTTGCAAATGTGAAGTGAATGAAAATGGGGAAAGGTTTTCAGTAAATTGGTACAGTGTAAAAAGGGACAATCCATTTGACTAACATGGAAAAGCCTATCTTTAAAATATTTTTTTTTTTTACTTTCACGTACTTTCAAACTTACAGAAAAAGTTGCACGAGTACTGAAATTCTATATACTATCTTCAGACTGACCAACTGTTTACCTTATATTTATTTCTTCCTTTCTTCTGCTTACTTTGGGTTTATTTTGATCTTTTTCTAATTCCTTAACATGACAGTTGATATCATTGAATTGAAACCTTCTTTCCTAATACAGGTGCTTAAGCTATAAATTTCACTGTACACACTGCTTCAGTAGCATCTCACATATATTATGCTTTCATTCAATTTAAAATGCTTTCTAATTTTTCTTTTGATCTCTTCTTTGACCCGTGGCTTATTTAGAAGTATGTTATTTAACATTCAAATATTGTGGATTTTTCAGATATTTTTCTGCTACTGATTTATAATTCAATTATAGCCAGAATACATACTTTTCATGCTTTGAATGCTTTTAAATATATTGCTATTTGTTTCATGGCCTGAAACATGGTCTGCCTTGATAAACATTTCATTATTTTTTAAAAGAATGTATATTTTTCTATTGTTGGGCAGATGTTCTAAATTGTCAATTAGGTCAAGTCGATGGATAGTGTTGGTCAAATATTCAATTTCCTTCATGATTTTTTGTTTCTTCATTCTATCAATTATTGAAAGAGGGTTCTTGAAATCTCCAGTTGAAACTGTGGATTTATTTTTCCTTTCATTTCTATCAAATTTTGCTCTATTTGGAAACTCTGTCCTCTCGATGAATTGACCACTTCAGTTCTCCTTCAGTTATGGATGAAAATTTTGCTTGAATACAGATTTCTAGGTTGTGTTTTTCCCCCAACACTTTAAATACTGTACTCCACTCTCTTATTGCTTGCATAGTTTGTGAAGAGAAGTTGGATGTAATTCTTATCCTTGTTCTGTTATAGGTAAATTCTTTTGTCCACCCCCCCCCCCCGCCCCGACCCCATGGCTTCTTTAAAGATTTTGTCTTTGGTTTTTCTGTAATTTGAATATGAATATCTAGGTGAGATTTTTAATTTATTCTGCTTGGTGTTCTCTAGGAGTCCTGGATCTGTGGTTTGGTGTCTTTTGTTAATTTGGGATAATTCTCAGTCCTGTTTATCTTTTGTGTATCTACAATTTTTTTTCAATAGTAGTGTGGTGGTGAGGTGTGGGGGAGGGGAAGTGTTCTCTATTCCTATGATTGCCTCTCAGTCTTTTAGTAAGCCTATGCTCTAGACTGCGAACTTCCCATGAGTTTCTTAAATTTCCTCCCCCCTTAGATGGGGCAGGTTGACTAGAATGAATTGGAGTTGTTTATTCCCCTTCCCCTAGGTGATACAGGTTGTGATAACACCCCAGCAGGTTAGGCCCTGGTTAAGTAGTTTCCTCCAAGGGCAAACCTTTGCACAAATACCAGAATGCTCTGGTATATCTTAAAATGCTTTCTTTTCCCTTCCTCCTGCCCGAAGCACAAGGGGACTTTTCTCTGATATTTATTGTGGGCACCTAGTCTAGCTCCTGGAGGTTAATCTCAGTAATGTGAAGGTCTCTAAACAGATGGGGCTGGTGGCTGCTGGTGATGAATTGTCTTAATGTTTTTTTTTCCTCCTGTTATAGTCTTTGTTTGTGTTCATTTTTTGAAAAGTAGTTTTCACTGGGTATAGAATTCTAGGTTGAGAGGATTGTATGCTTTTAATACTTTAAAGACGTCACACCAATGTATTTTGCACTGATTCTAAGAAGCTGGCTATCATTTTTAGCCTTGATTTTGTTATACATCATATATTTTTTCCCTCTGGTTATTTTTTAATGTTTATTTTATTTTTTTGAGAAAGAGCGTGAGCAGGGGAGGGGTAGAGAGAGAGAAGGGGACAGAGGATCCAAAGCGGGCTCTGTGCTGACAGCAGTGAGCGTGATGTGGCGCTCGAACTCCGGAACCATGAGATCACGTCCTGAGCGGAAGTCGGAAGATCAACTGACTGAGCCACCCAGGCGCCCCCTCCTCTGCTTATTTTAAAAGATTCTACCTTTATCACTGGTTTTCAACAATTTGATTATATGCTTTGGTCTATCTGTTTTCTTCATGATCTTGTTTGGGTTTTGAGCTTCTTGGATCTCAGGGGCTATAATGTTCATCAAGTCTGAGAATATTTCAGGGTTAATTTTCCAAACCCTGTATTATTTTATTCTGGAATTTCAATTGCACACAAGTCAGGCTACTTTTTGTTGTCACAGGTGACTGACAATGTGGCTTTTTCCCCCCATTTCCCTGTGTATTTTGTTTTGAAAAGTTTCTATTGCTATATTGTCTAGTTCACTAATTTTTTTCTTGTGTACTGTTTTCACTAGAGTCTCTCTCAGCATTGTGCAAACTCCGAAGTCTCCTTCAACTGTGTTAACTCCTAGAAGCTCTTTTCACTAAGCCAGGGTAGTGTTAAGTGAGCTATATTCTTATTTTTCTTTTATCTCTGGATGTCAATAGATAATATTAAAGGTGATAAATCATGCAATGATGATATAATATATCTACTTCTGCTCCTAGAAAAATATCTGACACATATTAGGTGGTTAATACATTTAATAAATTAATGGGTAAAAACAGAATTGGAGGTTTGAAGGGTGAGTTCACGTGCATTTCTTCACGAGGTCTTTTTATTATTTGCCTTTTGCCGTATTCATACATTTCTTTTAAAAATTATATAGTGGCGTGCCTGGGTGGCTCAGTCAGTTAAGCGTCTGACTCTTGATTTTGGTTCAGGTCATGATCCCACGGTTCATGGGTTCAAGCCCCGTGTCAGGCTCTGTGCTGATAGTGTGGAGCCTGCTTGGGATTCTCTCTCTCCCCTCCTCCTCTTCCTCCTCCTCCTCCTCCTCCTCCTCCTCTGCTCACATGCGCTCTCTCTCTCAAAATAAATAAACTTAATACAAAATTATATATAAAAGTTAAATAGTTTATCTCAGTTTAACTATAAACAAAATATATCTGCATAACTAATATCTGTCAAAAAATTTAATAGGAATATAATACTGAATATGCCCTTCAGAAATAAGCATTCTTTCTATTGGCTAAGCAACACTGTTGATTACTTTAGGTTATTCAAATCCTATTGCTGCATTAGGCAAAATTAGCAGAGAGCAAAGTACTTAAATCCCATTCTTTAAATCAGAATTCTTCAATGTATGGTCCATGGAACACTGGTTGCCTTGTATATATGTTAACTATTCCATAAGTGGGTTAGTGGTTTCAAAGGAAAAATAAATGAAGTAAAAATTTTAAAGTAAGATTGATTTCACAGAAAATCTCTTTCAAATGTCATTATTACATTTTTAAAGTTTTCCCATGTAAAAGACTGCATTGATCTTAATGACCCTTCATTTAACAGTCACAGTTCATCTCAGTTAACACACTTGAATGTCATTAACAAAACATTTTTGCAATCCATAACATGCATACAATAAAAAAGCAAATACTAAATGTATTTGAACAGTTTAGTGAAATTTTACTCAGTAAATACACCCACACAACTAGCACCCATATTAAGATATACGTTGCCACTAGCATCCCATAAACCTCATCAGTCCCCCTTCTAACTCATTATCCCTAAGAAGGTAATTCATTTCTCACATGTATCAGCACAGACTTTTTAGCCTTTATGTAAATGGAAATATACTGCCATATCATTTTAATACTGTTTGTAATGTCTGCAATAGATGCCTTTTTCATTGTAATTAATCCATTTAGATATATCCCCAGTTCAAAAAAAAGTGGACCAGGCTGCAAATAATGTACTAAACTGTAAATGTAGCAATGAAAATGGTAATATACATAGTACAATCCAGAATAACATCATAAACATAACTAGAAATTAGGACTCCAGTGAAAATACGGAACATGTATCTGGGAGTTTAAGAAAGAGGAAATAAATCTGTGAATGTGGTGGTTTCACTAAAGCATCCAGAAAGGAAAATTGGAATTAGAAAATAATGAAAAAAAATACTTTAAAAATTAGATTTATTCAACTAGCGATAAATTTTCCTCTAATTATTTGTATTCACTGCTACAAACTTGGCTAAGCCGTCAACAGTTTTGTATTCTTTTCAAACGAAACATAGTGATGTCACTGGTAAACCAATATTTCCCCAACTAAATCTGACATAAACGTATCCTGAAGGATATGGATAGCTTTGTTACTTAAACCAGAGGAAACACAAAGAATACATGAGCATCTTTGAACATCACACTCATCATGGCAAAATAGTTACAATGAGATTCAACTGGCACTCTGGAGAAAGCTGTTAAAATCAGCTACAGGTGTCTGTCATGAAAGGACAACTGGTATGGGAATTACACCCCTGTTATAAATGGTTAGAGAAGTGGGAATAGCATATGAAATAACTGTTTTCAAACAGCAGGTAAGAGGCAGCACAGGAGTATGAGCCCTGAGAGAAAGGAAAGAGACAAGTTGAATCCTACTTTTTCTATGAATTTCTATCTGGAGGCAATTTCTAGTCTATTATACAGCAATGGGAAACCCAAGAAATACTTAGAAGCCTTGCTGAGTTCAGGAAACAGATACAGTTGTTCAAGGAAACTGAGGTGGCTGGAACTGTGAGAGATACTAGAGAATGAGGAGCGGTGCAAGAAAGAGGGCTAGACAGGTATCTGGATGACTACTAACCTGAGCATGTTTAGGGTGAAACTCTTTGAGGATCCAAGCAAAAACCAACCTCTGGGGAGATATAAGCTGAAAAAATTTCAGAACTTACAAAGCTCCCAAAGACATTTTAATTCCTACCAGTTATAGTGAAGACACTTCTTTGAAAACCCAGGGTAGGTAGTAGAGATCCAAGAATGGTCAGCCTTAGTAGCAGGGCTAAACTAGCCCTAGAAAAAATTCCCCTCTAGATCCATTCTAGCAACTCTTTTATTTTTTAAATTTGATTTAAGCGAATTTTTCTTTTAGAGAGAGAGAGATTGAAAGAGTGTGAGTGGGGGAGAGGGGCAGAGGGAAAGAGATTGAGAGAATCCCAAGTAAACTCCGCACTGTCAGCACAGAGCTTGACATGAGCTCAATCCCAGGACCCTGGGATTATGACCTGAGCCAAAACCAAGAGTGGATGCTTAACCAACTGAGCCACCCAAGTGTCCCTATTCTAGCAACTCCTAAGAACAAGGCTTGAAAGGATCATGCTTATCTATAAGTAACTTAACTGCTTTCCAAAATAGATGTTATCACTCCTTAAAAGAAGAAAAAAAAACCTAAATAACTAAAAATGAAATATTATAATGTCTAGCATTCAATTAAAAATGATTAGGTATGGGACAAAACAGGAAAATGTGAATCATAACTTAGAGAAAAAATAAAGGCAATAGAGCTGGCCCAAAATTAGCAAAGAAGATGAAATTACCTAACAAGAATTATACAATAGCTCATTTAACTATGCTCAAAGACTTACAGGGAAACATGAACAAAACCAAGAAAGGATTAAAATTTTTTTAAAAACTCTAACTAGTACTTGTGGAGCTGGAAACTGCAATATCTGAAAATGTTTAAGAGCAGATTGGGTACTTCAGAAGAAAATAACACTGGATTAGAAGTTATAGTAATAAAAATTAGCCAAAATAAAGTACAGATAATAAAAAGACTGAACACAAAAAATTAACATTACTCTCACTGACCTGTAGAAAAATATCAAACAATCTAACATGTGCAACTACAGTTCCCAAAGGGTAAAAATGTTTGAATAAATGTTGGCTAATAATTTTCAATATTTAATGATAATTATCTAAAGATGTAAGAAACTCAACAATTTCCAAACAAAACAAAATAAAGAAAACCATGCCAATGTACATCCTAATTAAAGCTGAAGGGGCAACCGGGTGGCTCAGTTGGTTATGCATCTGACTTGGGCTCAGGTCATGATCTCACGGTCTGTGAGTTTGAGCCCTGTGTTAGGTTCTGTGCTGACATCTCAGAGCCTGGAGCCTGCTTTGGATTCTGTGTCTCCCTCTCTCTGCCCTTCCCCTGCTCTCTCTCTCTCTCTCTCTTTCTCAAAAATAAAGATTAAAAATAATTTTAAAGCTAAAAAGGAGGGATAGTATGAAAAATATTAAAACAAGTCAAAGGGAAAAAAAGACATATCACTTACAGAGTATAAGAATGGTCAGTATCCAAACTCCATAAAGAATTTACCAAACTCAACATCCAAAAACCAAATAATCCAGTAAAGAAATGGGTAGAAGACATGAATAGACACTTTTCCAAAGAAGACATCCAGATGGCCAACCGACACATGAAAAGATGCTCAACATCACTCATCATCAGGGAAATACAAATCAAAACCACAATGAGATACCACCTCATACCTGTCAGAATGGCTAAAATGAACAACTCAGGAAACAACAGATGTTGGTGAGGATGCGGAGAAAGGGGAACCCTCCTGCACTGTTGGTGGGAATGCAAACTGGTGCAGCCACTCTGAAAAACAGTATGGAGGGTTCCTCAAAAAAATTAAAAACAGAACTACCTTATGACCAGTAGTTGAACTACTAGGAATTTATTCAAAGGATGTGAAAATGCTGATTCTAAAGGGCACATGCACCCCAATGTTTATAGCAGCGCTATCAACAATAGCCCAATTATGGAAAGAGCCCAAATGCCCATTGACTGATGAATGGATGAAAGATGTAGTATGTATATATATGTGTGTGTGTATATATATATATATAGAATGGAATATGTGTGTGTGTGTATATATATATATATATATATATATATACATATAGAATGGAATACTACTTGGAGATGAAAAACAATGAAATCTTGCCATTTGCAACAATGTGGATGGAATTAGAGGGTATTATGCTAAGCGAAAATAAGTCAGTCAGAGAAAGATATAAGTCATACGATTTCACTCATATGTGGAATTTAAGAAACACAACAGATGAACAGAAGGGAAGGGAAGGAAAAATAAAATAAGATAAAAACAGAGAAGGAGGCAAACCAGAAGAGACTCTTAAATACAGAGAACAAACTGAGGATTGCTGGAGGGGGGTGGGGTGGGGAGATGGGTTAAATGGGTGATAGGCATTAAGGAGGGCACTTGTGGGGATGAGCACTGGGTGTCATATGTAAGTGATGAATCACTGGGTTCTACCCTTGAAGCCAAGACTCCACTGTATGTTAACTAACTTGAATAAAAAACAAAGATTGGCTATACTGTTCTCATGAGGATCTATGCATGCCACAGACTTGGGGGAGACATTTTTAAAGTACTAAAAGAAAAAAAAAGTAGCAACCAGTATTATATATCCAGCAAAAAATATCTTCCAAATGAATGTGGAATATAGATTTTTTAGACAACCAATAGGTGAGAGGATTTATCGCCAGCAGACTTACACTACAAGGAATGATCAAAGGAATTTCTCCAGGCAGAAGGAAAATAACACCAGATGGAAAACTGGGTCTCTTTCTAAAGAGGTGAATAGTACCAGTAATGGTAAATATGTGGGTAAATGTTTTCCTATTTTTAATTTTTTATTTTGCAACTGACTTTAAAACAAAAAATAATAATATTGCATTCTTGGATTTTTAACAGGCATAAGTAGAAGGTGTGAGAACAATAGCATAAAGGGTGAGCGTGCAGAAATAGAAATACATTCCTTTGCATTCCTATATGATATGGGAAATTGTGCAAGGTTATTTGAAGGGAGACAGTGATAACTTCAAAAAATTAAACTTCTAGCAACTAATTTAAAAAAGTAAACCTATAAGCTAAGAAAATCTTCAAAGCTAATAATAAGAATTACATGTGGTGAAAAAGCAGAAATCCAGGAGGGCAAAACATCATAGAGAACACAGGAGATCACATGATGTCAATGACCCACAAAGTAGAAGACCAAATATATATCAAACGGGAAGATGTTTTTCTTTAAAGTTTGCTTTACTGATATGTAAGGTATGAACCAGCCCCCTGCCTCTGTATCATACACACATCAGACAGAAATGCTAGACCACCTTTTATCACCGAAAACCCACACCACTAGAGGAAGACAATTTTAAATTCTCATTTGGTCAATGATTATCTTTTAACCCATAATTAAGACTAGAAGGGCTGCATTGGGAGTTTCCTTGAAGGGGCACCAGCTCTGCGTGCAAGTCAGTTTGCTTTGCAAATAAAGAACCGGCACCTGAGTGTTATTCCACAAACTGCTGGAATCCCAGAAAAACAGTTATACCTCCTGAGTCAACTTAGTGACAACTGTGAAAGTGATCAAATCATGGCCATTGAATGCATGTGTTCTGCATGCTGGGCATAGAAATGGCCCAAAAAAGAACACTTTTATATAATGAAGTATGATTACTCTTGAGGAAACGTACGAGATTTTTTAATGTTTATTTATCTTTGAGAGAGAGAGAGAGAGAGAGAGAGAACAAGCAGAGGAGGGGCAGAAAGAGAGGGTGACACAGAATCCAAAGCAGGCCCCAGGCTCTGAGCTGTCAGCACAGAGTTGGATGCCGGGCTCAAACTCATGAACTGCGAGATCATGACCTGAGCTGAAGTCAATGCTTAACTGATTGAGCCACCCAGGCGCCCCAGTACATACAAGTTTTTAAAAGGAAAGATGAAATAAAATCTTGTCTTCACACCAGAAGAGTGATATATGAAGTAACTTGAATATAAACCTATGATTTCATGGACAAAAACATTGTTATGTAGAATGCTGTGGATAACCTATCAAAATGTCTTAAGTGCAAACAGTTTCCGAAAGGATTGCCAAGAATTTGGCTCTTTCCCCAAATCTAAAGGTCTTCCTAAACTCCTTGGAGAAAGAAACTGATGACATATCATTAGACATAGTTAAAACCCACACTTAAATGCTTTACCAGAACATGTAGAATATTTTTGAGAACGAAATGAATCCAGAGGCTAGAATTGGAACCTATTCTCCGACAAATTGAAATATCCAATGTTCCAGCTGTTGAGTGCAATGTGCTTGTCAACTTTGAATCTGATGGTTCACTGATAATAGTTTTTATTGAGACGTGTCTCCATAATTTCTGAGTCCTCATTTCATCCTTAATATCATGATCAATTGGAAAGAGCCATGAAATACTTGCAGCAGTTACCAATACCCTATAATTGTGAGTTAGGATTTTCTAACTTTAAATAAATAAAGGGTAAGAAAGGAACCTGGCCATCTAGCTCAGTCTACCTATAAGTCAGATAT
This sequence comes from Leopardus geoffroyi, assembly GCF_018350155.1. Lineage (NCBI taxonomy): Eukaryota > Metazoa > Chordata > Mammalia > Carnivora > Felidae > Leopardus > Leopardus geoffroyi. Next base: position 118,879,120 of record NC_059343.1, read on the forward strand.
AAATTTCTGGTGAAAAAGTCGCATTTGTAGACTCTAGACTAAAATAGCATTATTTATTTTATGAAATGGGAATATATATGATCAGAATTCATTTGTTAAGTGTCATTATGCATGGCATATGTTAAGGGGACACAAGGAAGGCAAGAATAATTGTAGAGAGACAAGGTTGGGGATTTTTCAGTAGTTCATGAGAAACACAACAATTATTTGGGTAAGAGTGTTGCGGTGGAGATTTAGTTTAATGGGTGGATACAAGGCATAGGTGGTAAATCTATAGAACACGATAAAGTGAGGCGAGGAATCAAAATAAGGCTCATGATTTTGGCTTTTGTAGAATGTTTTATCTTTTATTGTGAGTAAGAGCACAGGAAAAAGAACAAGCTTCAGGTAACAGAAAGGACATTCTATTTTATCATGTTGAGTCTAAGAACTATGAAAACTCAATAGGAGAATGTCCAATCGGAAGTTATTTATATGAGCCTGGTATACAGGAGAGAGATTTTTATTGGACATTAACATTTTGAAGTTGTCAGAATACTGATGCTAATTAAAACCATAGATTTGAGAATATCATCCAGGAAGCATGTGAGTGAAGAAAGTATAGGGCAGGGGCACCTGGGTGGCTCAGTCGGTTAAGCGTCCGACTTCAGCTCAGGTCATGATCTCGCGGTTTGTGAATTAGAGTCCCATGATGGGCTCTGTGCTGACAACGCAGAGTCTGGAGCCTGCTTCGGATTCTGTGCCTCCTTCTCTCTTTGCCCCTCCTCTGCTCATGCTCTCTCTCTCTCAAAAATAAATATGAAAAAAATTAACAAAAAAGAAAGTATAGGGCAGATCTAAGAGGAAGTACACATTCAGGGGTAAGAGAGAGGAAGGATATCAGGAGAGGTTGGTGTCAACGAAGTCTAAGGAAGAGAATCTTTCAGGATGGATGGGTGGGGAATCAACTGACAAAAGTATGACTGAGAAATGGAATGGCATGAGGACTAAAAGTATCTACTGCATTTACTGAAATAGATTTCATTTTAGCAACCTTATTTTGAGCCGTATCATTGTAGTGATCAGAGTGGAATTCAGACTGGGTTTGGTTAAAGAGTGAATGGCAGGTGTATTGAAACAGTGAGTATAGACAACTTTTAATTTTTTAAAATATTTTAGATGTTTATTTATTTTTGAGAGAGACAGAGAGAGAGACAGAGAGAGAGAGAGAGAGAGAGAGTGCACAAACAGGGGAGGGTTGGAGAGAGAGGGAGATACAGAATTGGAAACAGGCTCCAGGCTCTGAGCTGTCAGCGCAGAGCCCGACAGGGGTCTGGAAACCATGAACCATGAGATCGTGACCTGAGCCGACATGGAACGCTTAACCAACTGAGCCACGCAGGCACCCCTAGACAACTCTTTGGAGAAGAAGTTTGTACCTAAGGATGAGAGAATTAGGGCTGACTGAGGCAGTGAAGTCAAGAGGAAAAAAAAAACAAAGGCAGGTAAAAATTAAGAATATGTAATTGTTGATGGGAGCAATTCAGTGGCGAAGGAAAGGTTGAAATACAGGAACAATGAAAACGTGGGAGGGTGTGAAATCCCAAGCACAACGTGAGTGATATAATTGAGATGACAGGAGGCACACCTCAATTCCAACTGGAAGGAATGAAGAAAAAGTGGGTATGGAAATAGGTAGGTTTGTAGAAGGTGAATTCATTTGCTTGGAGACATACAGGATAGATTTGTGATGTTGGAAGTTTCCGGAAATTGGGAAGGAGTTGAGGTAGTCTTGTAGAGAAAGAAGAGCAAACTGATTAGAGAAACCTCAGTAGGGCTGCTCCTTAGTGGGTGGGTTCAGTTGAGGCTAGTAACCACTAATTTTAGTGTTACCATCAGCCAAGTTTTGTCACTTTTTAAAGTTTGGTGGCAAAAGCAGGGGTGAAATTTAGGCTTATCCAAGGTTAAGATACTGTCGGATGTACGTGACGAAAGGGAGATTTGAAGAGTAGTTGAAGTTACAGGCAATATAAAGTCTAAGAGGTACGGGTTGAGCTAATAGGAAGAAAGTTGAGAGGTTACTAAGAATTTGAAGTGCCTAGAAGTTCAAAGAACAATAGTAAAAAGAGTAAATGAATGAGTAAGCTGGAGGTTATGGTAAAAAAGCTGGGAGGAATGGGAGGTGGAATATTTCTGAACAGTGGTCCTGGTGTGTGACTGTACAGTTAGCTGAAGTAGAGTATAGAAGGAATACCTTGGATGTCAAGAAAATGAGAGATCAATGTATTGAACAGCTGTCTACATGGATATAGAAGGACGAGAGCAAGGCTTGAGATAAACAGTAGGCTTGTTGTCCAGCTGCCTTTGCCTTGACTGAATCATTGGGGAAACTTCTGGATTCAGTGACAAGAAGTTGGAGAAGATGGTCTACTTTAAAAAAAGTAGAGCTTTTTTTAAAAAGCTGGAATAATAATGTTTTGAAAGCATTCTTATAGAACCAGTGGACGTTGGTCTCAATTCTAATATCTGAATGGTGGGGGTTGTGAAAGATTCAACAGCTTCCACTCGAGAAGAAAGACAATGTGCTTATAGCATAACTGGATTTACAGTGAGGCAGAAATTTGTTTACTGAGTAGGGTGTTTGAGCTGATGACTTTAGAAACGAAGCATATTTAGGTCATGGAAACACTCAGATTACGACAATGTGAATGGCTAAAGGAAAAAAACATTTCTGTAGAACAAGGAGGTTAAGGAACTGAGAAACCAAATGCTGGAAATGCATTTCCAGAATGCAGGAAAACTTCTGAGTAGAGAGGAATAGAGTGAACAAAGTGAGTAGATAACAGTGACAAAATGAGGCATATATATATAGTTGGATGTATACCTCAAAGAAGCAAGAGTATTTTATATTACGGGAAGGATAAAGATCTGATTATAGTAATGGAGAACAAGGATGATGCCAGTCTGATCTCCCTATCCTGCAATAGGTGTGGAAGAGCCTTCATTTGAAAAGGGATATGTCAGGGCACCTGGGTGTCTCAGTCGTTTAAGCATTTGACTCTTGATTTCTGCTCAGGTCAATATCTCACAGTTCGTGAGATCGAGCCCCACATCGGGCTCTATGCTGACCATGGAGCCTGCTTGGGATTCTCCGTCTCTCCCTCTCTCTCTTCCTCTCCCTGGCTCATGATCAGCTCCCTCTCTCCATCAACATAAATAAATAAACATTTTTTAAAAAAGAAAAGGGATATGTCAGCTCCAAAGGTTTAGTTTTAGTTCAGGTTTTTACTTAAGGGTTTAGGTTTTAACTAAGTTTTTTTTTTAGTTAAGGTTGTTAGTTAAGGGTTAAGGTTTTAGTTAAGTCTGTGGAGGAAATGATGATAAATGAGGTAGCAGAAATAACAGAGGACATGGTGGAATGATTCGAGATAAGGAAGTCTTTTCTTTGAATTTCAGAACTATTTATCTAACTACCCCCAGTTGGATATATCAAAAAAACTTATTGGCCTAAACCCATGAAAGAATTAACACATGATTTCCCCTGCGCCTTCCCCCCACCAAAAACATCCTATCCTTCTTGTAGCGTCTTCTGGATCTACCATCATTTTTCAGCTGGACTCCTCATAGCCTTCTGGTTCATCTTTATTCATACTACTCTCCCTTCAATCTTTCTTCACATTGTAGTGTGGCAATTTTCAAAATTCAAATGTCTTGCCATTGCTCTTAGGATAGAGGCACAAATTCTTTAACATGGTATACAAGGGCCTGCATCATCAAGCCCCTCATTGTCTCCTGGGCTTCATTTAGTTAACACTCTGGCTCATGCTGCACCTTAAACAAACCAATATCGTTGTGATCCATCAAATACATCATGTTCCTCTTACCATGGGTTGGCTGTTACTTGTGGTTGTGTCGATCTAAAATGTTATCTTATTTCTTCCATACTCACCCTTTTGCCATGTTAATGAGGCTAGGTCCTTCAGATCCCAGCTTAAGCATCAGACTGATTCATTCAGTTTCCTCTGTCGCATAATCTTAGATCCTAAATGTGAAACAGAAAACCATATAATTTCTTAGAAAAAACATAGAACAATATCTTTATGGCCTTAATATGAGACAGGGATAGCATTGCAGATAACTGGGGAAGTTATGAATTATTCAATGAATGGGACTGGGATAACTGTGTACCCATTCGGGAAAAAAGTAAAAATAAATCCCTACCTCACATGATACAGATAAAGAAGTTTCAGGTGAATTAAAGATATGCATTATCTTTTAGGAACATAGGAGAATACTTTCATGTCATTAAGACAACTCAATAAAAAATGGACAGAATACCTGAATAGGCACTTCACAAAAAAGAAAAATGGTCAGTGAGTAGATGAAAATATGTTCAGCATTATTCTTTATTACGAAAATGCAAATTAAAACCACAATGAGATACTACATACCCAGTAGAATGGCTAAAATGAGAAGAGTAATGAGAGTTGACGCGAATGTTGAATAGTTGGAAATTTCATATATTACTGGTGGGAATGCAAATGGTAGAGCCATTTTAGAAACTAAGTTGGCAATAAAGATGCATCTACCCTATGATTCAGTGTTTATATTTTAAGTATATGCCCGAGATAAATGACTGCATAGTTCCCAAAAGGACATGTACAAGAATATTCATGGTATCTTTATTCTTAATAGCTATAAACTGGAAATAGCCTAAATGTCTATTAAAAGTAGATGTGGGGGCGCCTGGGTGGCGCAGTCGGTTAAGCGTCCGACTTCAGCCAGGTCACGATCTCGCACTCCGTGAGTTCGAGCCCCGCGTCGGGCTCTGGGCTGATGGCTCAGAGCCTGGAGCCTGTTTCCGATTCTGTGTCTCCCTCTCTCTCTGCCCCTCCCCCGTTCATGCTCTGTCTCTCTCTGTCCCAAAAATAAATAAATGTTGAAAAAAAAAAATTAAAAAAAAAAAAAAAAAGTAGATGTGTAAATAGTATTACATTTATACAATGAAAAACAATAAACATAATAAATTATTGCTACCGATTACAACATAGGTAAGATTCACAAAGTCTCCCTCCCCTGGCCAAAAAAAAAAAAAAAAAAAAAAAACAACAAAAACCCTACCTAAAAGAAGAAATATTGTGTAATAGTTATACAAGTAATACCCATCTATAGTGATGAAACAAGGAAAAGTAATCTATGGTGGATACAAGTCAGAATAGTGGTTGCCTTTATAGGACAGAAGAGATGGTATTGATTGGAAAGTGGGATGAGAGAAACTTCTAGGGTTCTAGAAATGTTTCACCTCTTAATTTTGTTGGTTATATGGGTGCATTAATATGTAAAAATTCATCAAGCTATACATTAAGATTTGTGCCCTTTACTGTTTGTTGTTTCTATCTCTATAAAAATATTAAGAGAACCCTCAAGAACTTGTGCATCACAAATTCTTCCTAGAAATTAGGTCGTCTCGAAACTATTGTTTGCAAACTACAGAGTATAGCAGAATTCCTTCGGGAGATGACTGGATATCCCAAGAAATTTTGATGCAGTAGTTTTGGGAGTGGGACCCAAGAATCTGAGGTTTTAACAAGTACCCCAAATAACTCTAATATAGGTAGTCCTAGGTTCATACATTGATAATGATCCTTGTAAATGTTTATGTTGTGGAAAGAGTCAAAAGAAATCATCAGGGAATGACCACACCCCAGAAAGGAAGTTCAAGCTTTGTAATAGAGTTAGACACTCCTTTCTCTGCAGACCTTCAGTAGTGACAACACGAACCTTGAGATCAGCCCTGGTAGTGGAGAGATCTGGTGGCTGTGGTGAACATTGGCAGAAGGTCAAGTATGAGTATCTGGGGCCACTACACAAAAGTATGGGCTACAGGAAATGGTTAGTAAGAAAAGATGGGTCAAGTGGATTGGAACAGGTGTGAAGGGGGAAGATCTGACTGACCCACTGAATCACTGAGTTCTCAAAGCATGCTTTAATACCTACTTCAATTCTTTTTTTTTTTTCTTTTAGTTTATTTTGAGAGAGAGAGAGAGAGAGAGACAGAGAGAGAGAGAGAGAGAGAGAGAGAGAGAAAGAGCAGGGGAGGGGCAGAGAGAAAAGGAGAGAGAGAACCCCAGAGCCCCATGCAGGGCTCCATCCCACGAACCTGAGCTGAAATCAAGAGTCTGACGCTCAACCAACTGAGCCACCCGAGGGCCCCAATACTACTTCAGTTGCATTTAAACTTTTTTTTTTTTCATTTCTCATTTTTAACTTTGTGTTCCTCTTGTTTGTTTACATGGCTACTTTGGGCTCTAAACTGAAATTCTTGAGGCTAGGTCATATTTTTCTCGGTAGTCTATATGCCGAGTATGGAGCATAGTACATAATAAGGCTCGACCGGTTTTTCTTTAATGAACAAATGTCTGCATTTCACTGAGACCAGAAATCAGGGAGAAGTGAGACACTGAACGTAAGTTTCAGGGAACAGTATATACGTACAAGCACGCATGTGAACACGGGAATCGGATAGGATGACCTTGGCAAGCTGGGAAACTGAAGTTTTCGCAGCCATGCATGTTGATACATGTCACGTCAATGGAAAGTCATCTTTGCGTATGTTGATAAAATCTTTCACAAAGATGTGGAATTATGATGGACACCACATTTTGGTTTGTTATACTTTGGCGTTGAGCATAATAACCATCTCAGGGCAAAATGCTTATTTCCTACGAGTGTTGTTGTCATCAAGTGTTTTCTGTCATCAGATTTCAAAAGAACTTTTTATCTTGTTTCTGCATGGGAATAAGGAAATTCAATAACCATGCATATTTCAAAGCGCTTATAATTAAAACTTCATGTGCTTGGCACAAAAACATGTTTCGAAGATTGAGCCAATTGTTTGCTGATTCTGCCGTCCGTCCGCACCCGTGCAGGCTAACAGCTGGCTAGTAAACACTGCATGGCATTGCCTCTCAGTCACTACGGAGGAATGAAATCTCTCTTGTTTGCTAGCATCAGTAATAGTCAAAACGGAGTCAAATGTTCCTGTGGTATTTTCTGTTGCGCTTTCCATTTGGGGCAAACGAAACTCACCCAAAGCTGGAGACAGACAGACCAACTTTTACCATGTTGGGCCACTGAAATAGAAGAGAGCCCACTAGTGGTAAAGAGGAATGTGGCGGTCTTATTCCTTTCCAGCTGAACCTCAGGGAAGGTTAAGCTGCGCAGAGTCCTTAGAGGTGGGGTGGGTGTCCTTGTGCAAAGTTGGGGTAGGGTGGTGGTAAGCAATAACAGTGCGTGTGCAGCCAAAGTCATAAATGCCAGAGGCTGTGTACTACAGTAACTCAACGGTGTCAACGTCCAGGTAAACGGTCCCGAACTGTCTCCAGCGTGAGGGTCCTGCGCTAACAGCAAATTGAAGCCTAGACCTGGAACAGGGCAGAGAGAAGAATGAGAAAAGCAGCGAGGAAGCGGTACAGACAGATCTGGAATATGCCCAGGTGGAACGCAAGCTTCCATGATGGCTCTTTGTGCCACTGTGAAAAGTCAGTTTGAGGCATCTGAAGGAGACAACCGGAACAGGCAGGGATCACCCACCTTCCGCCCTGCAATGCGAAGAAAGGCTAGATTCGGAGATCATTAGCAAAGTGCCTCGTGAGAAGCTTGCTTCCCTACTTACAGAGCCCCACTCAGTTGTTCCAGATGTTGACCACAGAGAGTAGGAAAGCTACTGAGCTTCATTTATTTTATAATCAAAATGCTCAAGAAACACAGACCCAAATTTCATTATTGTCATTAAGCAGATGGGAAAGCGATGCTTGGGAGGAAGTGGGAACAATGAGACCCTTCCCATGTTTCCCTTTTCCTTGTGAGTCTGCGACTTTGGCTCAGTTTACTGCTTTCTCCGAGTCGGCCTCTATGATCTCATTCATTACACTCTTATTGTCAAGTGACCAATTTAAAAGTATTTCTTCTCTGTCTCTGCTCTCGGTTGATTACGAAGCTCCATTTCTGGAGAGCAGCTTTCATTAAATCATTCCTAATAACAGTGAGCCAAGGTTCACTCAATTTACAGTGTGATACACGGTTCCTTTATTGTTTCTTTTACAATTTATAATTATTTTCTTTGGGGAGTGAAGGTTAAGAGTAAAGTGCAATAGTCTATGCAATTTTCTCTAATTCTCAATATAGTAAGGTCTAGGTATATGCCTATTTGGTAGCAAATCAATTTTCGTAATTATGCAAAATATTCTTTTGCTTTTGTAAAATCAGTGTCAAGCCTTGATTTCCCAGCCCTACTCGGCTACGGGTACTATTTCATCGGAGTATAGGCTTTGGGCCACCCAGGTCATGGGCCAATATTGCAATATTAAGCCAAACTGGCAGAATATTAGGAACCCTGTTCACATCAGGGGGTGGAATCTGTAACTGGTCCTGCTGTTCTGAGCACCCAATATCCACCTCACCATAAACACCAGGCATCTGCCACAGTTCCTTTATAGGTAGTTTAGGAGTCCCTCTTTGGAGCCGTGCCCCAAACTCCCTCTTCTCTTGGATGGAGCCCTAGTTCTCTACTTAGTCCTTGCCAAGCCTTCGTCTAGTAGCTGGACCCTGCCTTCTGTTCCCAGGTCCTAGCTTGGATCCTATGCCAAAGGAGACATACTACCCAGCCCTAAGAATTACCTTCTATTGGAATGCAGACTATCCACTGGGGGCTCTTGTTCTTGTGCCCTACCCCCTATATTAAAAGCACTGTCTATATCATCACTGGCTCACATGAACCCTGAGTTTACCATATTCACTGAATACTACATTCCTCAGAGCCCAGCATTAAAGTTGGGTCAATCGCCATAACCCTAGCACAGGTCATCTGTAACAGCTTCTTCTCCTGCCCGGCTAGCATGCCAGGAGTTGGGATATGTCTTGGGGGTTGTATCTGGCTTTCATAAGAAAAGTCCAACGATTTCAGAGAAAAAAATGGAATCAGGGAATCCTGTGTACACCAAGGAGACAAAGAGAGCATTTTTACCAAGGTGAAGAGCAAGGACTCATTCACAGCAACTGAGGACATGTCGTTCTCTAACTTCCCCAGCTGCAGCCCCAGCCCCATGAGTTGCTCCCCTAATGCTTCTCACCTGTAGGTTTAGCCCCACCCACTCTGAGTCTGGAGGGAACTAGCCTGGCGAGATATCAGGTATCTCATGTTTCCAAACAAAACTGAGTGTTCCTGTCTGCTACCTCATGTGCCTGGATGTCTGTCTTGGGTATGTAAGTACTCACTTCTTCAGAGCCATTCACCTTTCTTCTTGGATGCCCAACCCATACCACAGCGTTCCTTCTTTGTTTTCTTAACTTGTACTCTGAGTCCACAGAAATGTGTGCAGAGCCCTAGGATACGTCCTCAAAGCCTCGATGCTCTACTAATCTCATGTAAGCCAACTTCCCTGAAGAGTTGCCTCTAGTTTCCTTTATGCCTAAATTCTTGACCAGATGGACTCCTCCCCACCCCCGGGATGTGTGCTGGTCTGATTCGGCATCATTACGCCGCATAACGGCCATTGCCATGCCCTACCCATCATATCAGGCCTTATTGACTATCACCACTGATCACTCCTGACTGAGTTAATCATGTACCGCCGCCCCCCCCCCCGCCCGAATATTGTGATTTGGTTGCTATAACCGTATACGTGGTCAGCTCTGCAGCCAAACTCGTGCTGTTAGCCCTGTTCTGGTCCTAGCTTCGCTCCAGCACCATTTAAGTTCAGTTTTCTTTCCTTCCTCACTGGCCTGTCATGTTTCATACCTAGGGTGTTTTATACCTAATCCCCTTGTCAAGATAGGATAGTCTCTGGTTGTAGCAGAGACACTATCCATGCCACGAAAATCCCTATTATGTATAATGATGAAAGCACTGTGAAAAATGAGGAATTTGCCAGCAAATATATTTTGATTCTGCTTGAATAGTGTTTTAGTTTTCTTGCTTTCTCCTTCTCTTTTTAGATATCATTCAATAAGACTTACTTCCCCTTTCACTACAGGCTCCTCCACTCCATAGTGTCTTATAACTGGCCTGCTTTGCTCACTTAGCATATTTGCCTAGACCCTGAATGCATTTAGATTTCAAAACCTAGCTCAAGTAATTTTAAGGAAGAGCAAAAGGCTAAAATAAGCATCTGAAAAAAGCAATTGCAAAGGAAAGAGAATCAAACTTCAGTTACTCATAAATTTTTCAAGTATGTATGATTGCAAGTTGGTTTAATGTAATAAAAAATGCCGGCAATAACATGTCCAACGTTATATGGAATTAGCAAACAATGCATTTGAATTGTAATCTCTACAGAGGAAAAGCCTCCCTGATAAGGTGCAAGAAGGATGAGAAGGGTTATAAGAGGCATTTTTTTTTTATAAGAGACAATTTTTGAGGGAGTAAAATGATCTGTTCACAATCTGATAGATGATTCTGTTCAGGAAATATAATTTAAAATACTACCTTGATCCAAATAAATTTCATTTCTGGTAAGAGGAATTGACAGTCAAAAGAAGGGTTTGAAGAGCTTGGTGGTCATATATAATATTGCTTTTATTTTATGAAAAATTTAAGCTATGTGTTTCAACTGTGGTTGAAAAATTGGTGCATCGATTCTATACAAATATAAATGTAACATATTATAAATTATAATAAATTTCAATATAATAAATATTATATATATGCATATAAATCACACCAAACCAAATGTATTAGCTCTTCCCTGAATATATTATTTTCCTATATTCCTCATCTTAAGCTTTAGATTCATTCTGAACTCTTCAGACTCAATCTGAACTCTTTTAATTCTTCTTCATAGCCAATCTATTCTCTTCCACGTTCTGCCAATTCCATTCCTTGCCTCCTCTCTTCATTCCCTCCCTTCCTTCCTCCCTCCCTCCCTCCTTTCTTTCTATCCTTCTTCCTCACCTATTGATCTCTTAAATTCTGAATAATTTACCTTTCTCCATCTGTATGATGACCACCCAGTTCAGGCTATCATCGTCTCTCATCTGAATGACTGTAATAGTCCCTAATTCTTCTCGTTTCCCTTCTGAGTCCCCTCCATTCTCCATATGATCTTTTTAAAATTAAAGTAGGCTTGTCAATCTCTATGTAAAATCTCTAAAACCCTTCCATGTCCCCCATCAAATATCCAATAAGGTCGGGGCGCCTGGGTGGCGCAGTCGGTTAAGCGTCCGACTTCAGCCAGGTCACGATCTCGCGGTCCGTGAGTTCGAGCCCCGCGTCAGGCTCTGGGCTGATGGCTCAGAGCCTGGAGCCTGTTTCCGATTCTGTGTCTCCCTCTCTCTCTGCCCCTACCCCGTTCATGCTCTGTCTCTCTCTGTCCCAAAAATAAATAATAAAAAAACGTTGAAAAAAAAATATCCAATAAGGTCTTAACTCCTCTTCCTTGACATATTATTATATGATACTCTTTGCAGCCTAGACCCAATCACCTTTCCAGCCTGATTGTCGGTTTCCTTACACTGCTCTCCAGTGGATGCTCATCGTCTCCAGAGGATGCCACACAGCATCCTCTTCTATGCACCTTGTGCTCCGTCCCTCAGAGTTTTTCACATTTTCTTTGGGTCCTAGAAATAGTCTATTCCCTTTGCCCGTGATGCCCTTTCTGCTCCTATATACTCAGTGCACCCCTAATCAGCATGTCATCTCATCTGCAAATCTTTCCATACCACCTTTAGTAAGAGTAACTCCCTTCTTTTTGTCCTTCTTGCTACTTCTTCATGTATATATTTCCTCGTATGGAACAGGCCTAATGCTAAGAGCTGATGATCCCAGGATGGACTGAGTAGACCTCCTGAAAAGAGCTCATGATGTCGTGGGTAAAACGGAAGGTATAAACTATGATTGAATATAATGGAACAATTCCTCACTAAAGGAAGGTGCAGAGACTATGGTAGTACCAAGGACAAACAGAGAAGTCAACCTGCTGAGAATATGAGGAACTTCTTTTAGGTGGGGGTCTCTGTAATTGCATGCATTACTCATAGTATAGATGTTTGCACGTGTGTATATATAAGTATGTGGAAGAATACAGAACACCACAATCTATCATCATTGTACTGAAGCTGGCACATAGCCATAGACATTGGGTTCCCTGTGATGTTGCTGTGGCGATATTGGAAGATTCTAGAAAAGGTGCTTTTATTGATAGACTACATGGGTTCACATCTTGGTTTCATCACTTTAAAAGATGTGTGACATTCAGCAAAAGACATAACTTCACCAAGCTTCATTGCCAACATTTGTGAATAAAAGCAAAATTATAGTACGTGTCTCATTAGTTGTGAGGGTTAAGTGGTTTAACATATGAAAACCTCTTAGTACATTGCCAGGTATATAATAGCACTCAAAAAAAACCTTAGCTGTTATTATTGTTGTTTTTATTGGTAATGTTGTTATAACTATTATTGATACAACAGCTACTCAGGTTTTTATATGATACTCTTTAAAATTTGCATTATGTTTCATCTGAGCTCAACCAGGACATGAGAAATGTTCTAGGCTTGCTGGGTTTTAGCCTGTTGGACAGGAATCAAGCCAAAATATCATAGTACCAGAAAAAAAAAAAACCAGAACTTTGTGGATTAATTGATCAAGGCTTTTGGATTCAATAAAGCAGGATTATCTGAAACCAATGTCTGGAGGATTTAGCATAATTCCAAGTCTGAATATTAATAAAATGCAAAATATGAGACCTGCATCAGCATGACTAAACTGCCTATTTCAAACTTAACCTAAAATGGAATCATAAAGATATGTAGACAGAGACCAAAAAAATGAAAGGAAGATAGGGAATGAAGATAGAAAGGGAGGGCAGAGGTGAGGAGAGGGAGGAATGAGGTAAGACAGAAGGAGAGGTAGAAGAAAGGTAAAAGAGGAAGAGGAAAAAAAACACTCAAGGAAGAGAATTAAAAACCATTGCTGTGACAAAATGTGATATAACCCAATCGCCTTGAAAGCCATATATTTTAGGTGGGGATGATATTCAAAATACTTAACAACCAGGAAGGTACAAAAACTGACCAGTCAGAATGGGCATGCTGTATTTCCCCCTGTATCTCTCTACCAGTTGACCAGGAGTTTTGACCTTAGGCCACATTTCAACTCAGATGTCCTACTGCTTAAAAAGTCACAGGAAGAATAATGCTCACTTTCTTGGAGAATTAATTTTACTCAGTTAAAAACATTGGTGGGGATATTACTTTTAAACCAAGAAAAACGTGGCATATTATTGATTTGAATGCCAAATTCACAAATATTTCTAGAATAAGACTTGGGACTTCAAAAGGATATTGAGCTTCTGCGGCCACTTAAGACTACATCTTTAGTCCTTCTGGAGAATGTGTTGACTCTTAACTTGAGGGGAGTTTGAAAAATATTTCTTAGGTGTCTGGGGAGGGAATTTATTAACCCAACAGTGCTTGGATCTAACAAGAAAGAGAGGAACCTTCCTTCTTCCCATTTGTGCCTGTGCAATTGGCTATATCCTGTCCATAAATTGTGGGCAGGGGAGGCCTTGGAGTGCCAGGGACAAGTGCCTGCGTGAGGAAAGGAAGACTCGTGGGATCTGTGGTAGGTTGGATTCTCCAGTAAGCTGACACAAATAGAGATGAGCATGCAGGATGTTTATTAAGAAGTGTCATTGGGATCAGCACTGGTGGAAAGGAAGGGAAAGAATCAGGACTGGATAGAGGGAGAAGTTGTTCTGTGACAGAGTCTCAACAAAGGCCTCGAGCAATGCTATAAGGTGATTTGAAGCTGGGATGGCGCTTTAGGGTTGTCTGAGTTTGGGCAAGGGGTCCAAGATTTTGTACCACTTCAGTGATTATTCACTGGATATGGGCTACCCCAGGGAGGGGGTGTGATTTGGGGCAAGATGGATCTCTTCAACTGAGGCAATTTCTGTTGAGAGGTAACAATTGAGGGCTACATTACAGCCAATACTCCCAGCAGTTGGAGGAATAAGTCTTTCAGTTCTGAAAGAGGGAGATCTGAGTGGAGCATCAACATTCACTATGGGACAATTCTACGTCTGCTGGAGCATTGCTCAGCTGAGATTTTCAGCAATCTACTCCCCAAAGGTCAAGTGAGCGGGCCTTGGGTTGCTTCCGGAACTCTCAGATATCTGATGCTTCATTGTGAAGGAGTCAAGGTCAGAAGTTTAAATCTCATGTTCCTTTTTCGAGGATTTCAAATTTGCATTCATCGAAGAAATATGTATTGAATATCTAAAATGTCCCAAGCATTTCTCTAGACACTGGGGATTATAGCAGTAAGCAAGGCAGACATGGTTGTCACCCTCTAGGAACCTACAGACCATAAAAAGATTAAGTTTTCTTATTAAATAGCTAATCCTACTAATTTGGTAAATATTAGCTATTCTCACCCTTGAGGGCTAAACAGACTAAAACAAGAGAGTTATAAATGGGACACTCCCTGAGTATTTTTTTGAGGATTTGAGAGTCTACAGTTTAATATATCATCAATTCAGCACAAAGACTGAATGGGCAATTGGTAGGGAGTGCCAATTGACTTAGTCTTCCTTCATACATTTATTAGATATATGACTTTGGATAAGTTGCTTGGCCTCTCTGTGACTCAGTTCCCTCAACCACGTGTGGTGCAAGTAGGTAGTCTTGCAATGTTAGTCCATATCCGGTTGAAACTCAAATTTGATACTTGAAAGAAAACCATAACTATACATTTGTACTTTCAATCTCTTTGTAAACTACATCCCCGCCCCCCATGCCAGTGTCTTCAAGTTGCCGATATCATACTCACGTTATGGTCTGACTTCTCGTTCCGGGCTTGGATGGCTTTCATTAGGAGCCTGAGATTTGCCTCAAATTAGTATCTGTATTAGCAGACACCTAGAACAAGAGGGTGAAATCGAGTATTAGCCTAGTTGGGGTGGGAATGCCCAATCAACTCAGTTCAGAGTTAAACTGAAGCTTTCGTAGCCTCTGGGCATAAACTTTAAAATTGAATAATTAAAATTCAATCATTTTCCTGTCAGATGTATTAAGAGAGGCAGTACATAACTGAAAGAAATCATAATCAAGCTGTGTGTATACACGGGGCTATTGGATCATCATTTAAGGCTTAATTACCCAGTCAGTTCTTGTTTTTCTACATACATTGGTTGTTCTGAGTTATTGGGTTGGCCATGGCAGTCAAAAATATTAGTCAAATCACAACTCAGCAATTGCTGTTTTCCCCCACATAGTGGACTGGCTATTTTGGAGACAAAGCCTCAGAGGCATTTAATATAAATTAAAAGTAAATGAAAAATGATAGCACCTTCCCTTGAGCTCTTCCCGTGTGCCAATTTCTTGACATGCATCCTCTTCTCGTGCTCAGATCAATCCTGAGGCGGGCCTTACTTGTATCTACTTTTTATAGACAAGGAAAGTGAGGCACAGAGAGGGGAAATCACTTTCCCGAGGTCACCACAACTGCAAAGTGGTAGACTCAGCATTGAAACCTGGGTCCGCCGGGCTCATAAGTGTGCCAAGCTTCCTCTCACTTGAAGCCAGTTCTGCGTCACTCGTTAGATCCCTTAACACTACAGAATTTGTTAGTAGCTTGCAATGTGCTCACTTGTAGTGGCTGGCGTGTCCTACCTCTGACTGTGTCACTTGCCAGATGAACATGTGCGGTGCGTTAAAACAACCACTACCGCCATCATGTCCATCACTAATGTTTATCGGGTGCCATGGGTCAGTCCTGGTTCTGACTTGTGCACATAAGTCATTTAATCCTCACCACCACCCTCCAAAAGAAACACTACAATTATGTCCATGTTACAGGTGCGATAACTGGGGCAATAGAGAAACCAAAGAGTAGTGGCTTGAAGTTAGGGGTGGGCAAACCTGCCTGGGGCCTTTTTTTGTACCACGTGAGAGCTAAGAATGGTCTTGGCACGTTTAAAGGGTTGGATAAAACAAAACAAAGTAGGTGACAAAAAACAACCGTGTTCCCCGAAAATATTCACTTTCCTTTAGAGGAAAACGTCTTCCAATCCCTGGTAGAGTCTAAACCATGGAGGTAGTGAGTACTAAAATCAAGGTATGTTCATTTTGAATTCCAGCCATCCAACCGTGGTTCCTATTCGGTTTCACCTTCGGGTGTAATGATAACAGCAACAACAACAGTGCTATGCTAGCTTTTATTCCTTTAGTGTTTACTTCATGTCAGACACATAAGGACAGACTTCACGTAATGTGTGGTTTCATCTACTAGTCGGAACACCCCATGAAGGTGCTTCCCAGTCACTGTCCCACTCCGTTTCCATTTCTTTCTTTTTTCTTGCCAAAAATCACTCCCAGTTTGTTCCGATATCTAGCCCCCCCCCCCCCCCCCCGCATGTAATGTGGTAGAAGACGGTCAGCCCCGCTGTCTGCTCAGGAGCAGATCCCGATGGTCTAAGGCTCGCAGGGTGATCATCTGAAGTGCACGTGTGATCCAATTCCGGCCAAGGAAACTTGAGGGACGTCTTCTTTTGTGAGAGTTTCCCTCATTAAAAGGAGACACCAATAAAATGGTCCCTCTTCGCGGCACCTGGGTGGCTCAGTCGGTTGAGCATCCCACTTCGGCTCAGGTCATGATCTCACCGTCCATGAGTTTGAGCCCCGCGTCAGGCTCTGTGCTGACAGCTCGGAGCCCGGAGCCTGCTTCGGATTCTGTGTCTCCCTCTCTCTCTCTGCCCCTCCCCAGCTCGTGCTCTGTCTCTCTCTCTCTCAAAAATAAATATGCATTAAATTTTTTTAAATGGTCCCTCTTCTTCATCCGATATTGACTTGTCTGGATGTGATGGCTTGATATGCTACAGACATACTGCTCTGACCCTGGGGGATGCCAAGCCAATACAGGTAAGAGGACAGACGGATTCGCAAGGAAGTCGAGCCAATCTTTGACATACCTTGCTTAGAGGCTGCCCTACCTCAGGGTTTCTGGTGATGAGAAATAATGCATTTCCTTATGATTAGGTGGGTTTCAGAGTCACTGTTTTCTGACACAACTGATCTATACAGTTAATATTGTCCCTATCTAATTTAAAAAAATTTTTAATGTTTATTATTTAATTTTGGAAGAGAGAGAGAGAGAGCGAGCGAGCGCACAAGTGGGGGAGGGGCACAGAGAGAGGGAGACAGAGTCCAAAGCAGGCTCCGGGCTCCAAGCTGTCAGCACAGAGCCCGATGCGGGGCTCGAACCCATGAACCACGCGGTTATGACCTGAGCCGGAAGTCGGACGCTCAACCGACTGAACCACCCAGGCGCCCCCGATTGTTCCCCTTTTAGAACTGGTGAAATTGAGCACCGCTGCCCCTGGCAGAGCTGGGATCGGAACCCAGGCAGTTTTCTACCATAAAGCCTGTGACTTGTTTTCCACTCTATTATTCTGACTTGATAAGAAGAAGAGAAAATTTGACGTACGAAATGACACATTTCATTGTGTTAAGTAACGGGAAAATTTAGGATGTCCGTGCCTACCCGGTCGTCTCTTAGGTATTAGAATGCTTTCCTCTGGCAGGCAAGTACGAGATTACAAAACACTCATGGTGCATCATACTCACATCCGCGAAGAAGCTGCCAGGCGGCACGTACTCCATGGATACGTATGAATAATTTGAAGAGATATAAAGGGCAGTCTGTCCTCAGTCTGTGACAGAACTCTCATTAACGCGCAGTGGCTCATGTGGCTGGGTTGGCCTCATGATACAGATAGGCCTGTCCTTTTGCAACTTGGGGCCACTTGCCTCCTTCTCTGAAGGTGAATGCCATTGTTTTCAATTACACCATTAAAATGATATCGTCCTATACAGGAAGATACTGACATCCCAAAGATCGTCGGATTTTGTGTCTTTGGCGGTATCACCAGACACAATGCTGAAATGATAATTGTGATTTCCGGCCCTATAAAAACTCAAAGCATCTGTAACCCTCAAGAGTTATGATTGCAACCAACGGGATGCAAAACCATACGCATAATTCTGTCCTTAAGGATATATAACTGGTGTTTAAGTATGTCATTTCCAATTACTTGAGTTGAAAATCCTCACTAAAAAGTCTCACTGCAATTAATACAATTTACAAGTCCTTTCCATATACATATATGCATACACATGTACTTTGTGTATATACACATACATATAAATGAATATGTATGTATAAATATAGGCATACACTTTCCTTGTTTCCTCATAAACAGTTTATATTTGGAAACTTGAAGGTCAACTATATGATATCAAAGTCGGAATTCCAATATTTATTCATTATTCCAATCTAGGTATTTAGAAAGTACAGATTTGCTGGATTTTAAAAGGTATTTTTGACACTGAGTTGAGTTTTCCATACTGTTCTAGTTTGTGAATTTCCATTTGTAGGAGTTTATAATGTCTTTAAAATTTAATTTGTACCAAATTATGGCTTTTAAAATTTTAACATTGGAAAAAATTACCCTATAATTTCTTTCAAGACTATAAATTTATATGAATGATTTTCCACCACAAATTAGCCCTAGATTTCACTTGATTTCAGTTGCAGCATTTGAAATTTTCCTTGATTTGAAAAGTTTCATTCCTGGGTGGTGATGACACGAACTGTTAACCAAAGGCACGATGCTGGGTTCCCAGAAGCATGCAAAACAGCTTTCGGCACACCGTAATGCAGATGAATGGACAGGAGTGGGAGAAATTTGGGAATGTTTACCACGATTTAATGATCTCTTGAAAACCATCCCTTCTTTTTGCCTCAACCGGCAGCCAGCGTGTTCAGAAAGTGAGAAAGTGTGGAAGCACACAGAGTGCTCTGTAAAAGACAATATTTAAAATGAGCCCAGGATCTTCCTTGGCTGTTTTTCTTCCCCCCTTCCAGTTTAATACTAAGCCAGTGGTGTTTGACATGGCTCCTGAAATAGACACAGATTGCTTATTGGAAAGAGAGCTGTTGGAAGAACAGAAAAAAAAACCCTGAAAGGTGAGAGTTTGGTTTTAGACACGCTTCCTTCCCATAGTATGCCTAAAGTATCAAGACACGTGAGCCCTGAGTACCTCTAGGGATGGAACCAAAGGTGCAGGTGCATTCCATTTTTTTATTTCTAAAAATTTGCCAGGAGAATTTTCTTTTCGTTCATAGGACTCTCTGAAGGCTATCGAGGCCAGGTGAGAAATCAATGAACGGGTTAGCGTGCTAGGCTAATGATTTCAGTTTCTGGTTTCCTATTGTTGCTCACAAGTATACGCACGCAAGGTGAACTGCCTTCGCTCAGCCGGGCACACATCAGAGCCTCACCGGGGTGCCCCGCTACGAGCCCCCGCAGCGGCACAGGGGAGACGTCCAGTGACTTCACATGAGAAGGGACAGGTCTCCAGTCATCCTACAGCGTGTCATGAAGTTTTTCAAAAACTGATTGGCAGGTAGGATGCAGGCTTTTAAAGTGAATAAGTAAAAAGTCTCCTTACGCCACGGGGGAGACCTTATACCTCACTCCAAGAAGCCAAGCCCCTCAGAATTTGGGTTTCATGTGCTTCTCTTGGCTTTCTTAGCATTTGTTCATTCAGGTCACTTGCAGCCCCGCAGAAAAGACAGGCATGGAAGAAGTAACTGAAATATAGCACGATGAAGGTAATGACAGGACAAGTGGGGGCCCCTGGCCCCTGGAAATGTAGGCAGTAGGGGGGCTTTATCTAGACGTAAAAGGTCAGGAAGTCTTCTCTGAAGACGTTGAGTAACAAATATAACGCTTTGCTCAACCATGTTCAGTATCATGTTTTACAACACACGGGTTTCTTGAAAATATTTATCAAGGAGAGTATATAATACATGGCAGTGTAATTGTTGGCCTAAGCATTAGATACTATTTACTTATTTATTTTCTTAAAGTTTATTTTTCTTTATTGAGAGAGAGAGAGAGAGAGAGAGAGAGAGAGATAATCTCAAGCAGGTTCTGCACTGTCAGTGCGGAGCCCAACATGGGGCTCGAACCCATGACCCGAGCTGAAACCAAGAGTCGGACGCTTAACTGACTAAGCCACCCAGGTGTCCCTAGATATTATTTAAAAAGTTATAGGGGCCCCCGGGTGGTTCAGTGGTGGCCGAAGTTGGACACTCAACCAACCAACCCAGGTGGCCCATAAACGACCCAGCGCCTGTTATGCATTTTCTTTCCTTTAGGAATTATCACAATTTTAATTATATCTTTATTAATATGATTAATATCTTTTCCTTTCCGTAGATTGTAGGGTCCAATAGTGTAGAAATTATGGCTGCCCGGTTTACTGTGATGTTCTCAACACTTAGCACAGTGCCTGGCAAATAGTAAGTGCTCAATAAATCCTTGATGAATGGATAGATTCAGGAGTATATCCCTGCGACCCTGATTTTATGAACAAGTAAGAGAGTGATTTGGGGCAAATTTCTGGGACTGGTACTACTCACTGCCAATCTGTTTCATGTCCTCGCTACATAAGAGATCCTGTGGTATTTTACAACTATTAACGGGGGTATCGGGTTCCTTTCTGGGGTAAGGAAGATGTTCTGGAACGTGACAGTGGTAAGCTGTGCTTTAGCGGTCACATACCACTTTGTGAATATGCTGAAAACTACTGAGTCGTGCACCTTAAAATTGTGAATTTTTTGGTAGGTGAACTCTATAGCTCAGTGACCTTTTTTAAATCCATGAAGGGGACTGACCATGGTGAACCCCATCCGCTTTAGTGATGTGGGAGCGGTCTGACTTTACAATTCCATAGCTATCTAGAAGACAGTTCTATGTTTTCAACATTTACAGTAAAAATCTAAAATGAGGTCGATTTTCCTAAAAACCAGGGGATTTGCTATTAGTGGTCCCACACCATGGCTCTAGGGTTTACATCATTCAGTCTAGGCCTTGCCAAATCCCTGCCGTTGGGTGAACTGCTCAGAATGTCAATGTGGCCATTTTTAAGCTCCCGTGAGATCAAGGACACGTGAAGCAGAGGGTGTCACAAAGGACTCAAGTGTCAATTCACTGGCTACCTCTCCACACCTACTTTCCCACTAGGAGACAGTTCCACCAGCAGGAAATCATTGGCAGACGGAAACTTCTGCCCCAGATCTTTCCATCCGTGTCCTCAGGAGGATTTACTACTACTATGTTTCTTTCTGCCTAATCTGCTCTTTCTCACCGCCATTCAGGCTGATTGCTGAAGCGTTTTCAAGGTGAGGGCCTTTGAAAAGAGGCAGGCTCAGCCAGAGGCTTTGCTTGGCGCCGGGAAGGCATTGTCCTGAGGTTAAACCCTTAATGTTTACCTTTGTGTCTCCTACAAGCCGAGAGCCCCAAAGCCACGTGCCAGGGACGGGGGAGAAGAGGACACGGTCAGCAGTCACACACACACATACACACACACACACACACACACAAAAGTTCCACCTGTCTTTTGGAAAGCAAGAGGCATTCTGGCACCAAGGAACAGATGAACCTCAAGACCACAGCAAAAACCTTCATTGGACTATGAGCCGCTAGAGCGCAGGGACCTGTGTTTGTGTGTTTAAATTTTTATTTAAATTCTAGTTAGTTAACAGACAGCGCAATATTGGTTTCAGGAGTGGAATTCAGTGGTTCACCAATTACATACAACACCCAGTGCTCGTCACAACAAGCACCCTCCTTAATGCCCATCACCCATCCAGCCCATCCCCCACCCGCCTCCCTCCATCAACCCTTGGTTTGTTCTCTTTTTCATTAAGGGTCTCTTATGGCTTGTTTTCTCTATGTGCCATTTACTATAACTCTACACGTGTGTAATTGTTACTAGTGCCCTCTTTCATTCTCAAAAGGGTCCTCGTTTAGATAAAAATCTTTATGGTCACCTTAACCAAGAACCATGCCTAATATATGATAACACATAAATGAAAGCTATTAATATTATTATTACTGTTACTATTATTCCAAGTGACACCTGGTTCTCTGTTACCTTTTAACAATTTTGAGCTGTTAACCCTTTTATTTTTTTTAATTTCTGTTAAGTTTTATTTTTTTATTTTGAGAGAGAGAGAGCGAGCAAGTGGGGAAAGGGCACAAAGAGAGGGAGAGAGAGAATCCCAAGCCCATTCGGGGCTCCAACCGTGAGATCAGGACCTGAGCCGAAATCAAGAGTTGGACACTTAACCAACTAAGCCACCCAGGTCCCCTGAACTGTTAGCACTTTTAAATAAAAACTACAATGGGGTGCCTGTGTGGCTCAGTCGGTTAAGCATCTGACTTTGGCTCGGCTCATGATCTCGCGGTTTGTGAGTTCTAGCCCCACTTCTGGGCTCTGTGGTGATAGCTTAGGGCCTGGAGCCTACTTCGGATTCTGTCTCCCTCTCTGCTCCTTTCCCGCTCATGCTCTGTCTCTGTCTCTCTCTCAAAAATAAATAAACATTAGAAATTTTAAATAAAAACTGTAATTCATATTATCTCCAGTGTTTGGGTAAACCACCTAACTTTTTTATTCCATGCAAACATACAAGGAGACAACACAGTAATGGTTAAAATTAAAAAAAAAAAAAAACCCACAACAGAATAGGGCAAGAGCATAATTTTGTCAAGACACTGTGCTGTCTTAAACTATTTCCTCTCTCTCTGGAGACTTTTAAACAGTTTGTAAGTTATTGCCTTCCTTGTAGCACATGCTAATCCTAATTTGTGATGACACTTTAGTCACATTCTTGGGGATTGAATGTACTAATTTACAAGAAGTATCTTAGAGAAATACAGCACATGGAGTTTATTATCACAGTTGTGTTTTTATTGGCTTAAAAAAACCCCCTAAGTAAGCAGGAAAAGAGAATAATAATACTGATTCTTTCCAGTAGTCGGTAGCCCTAGAAATCGCTAAAACTCAAATCAGGCTGCGTTACATCCCTTTTAAAAACAAACGTCTGTCACTATCTTTCAGAATAAAGCCTGCGATTCATAGCATGGCAGCATGACCCCCTTCCTCTGACCCAAGCCTACCCTCCAGCTTCTTCTCTCGCCGCCCCCATTTACTTGTGCACGTCAACTTCCAACCACACAAGGGGCTAGCTTCTCTGCGAGCGCATTCGGAACCCTTGGCTATCCTCCCCTCCTTTTGTGTTAGAATGATGAACTTCGAGGCAGGTGGGTGGCTCAAGGAAGAATCCTACCTACCACAGGAGCTGGGAGTTAAGGATTTCCACGATGGCCTCCCATTCTGGGCGGTCACGGAGGATTGGCCACGATGTTTGCTCAAAGGCAGGCGTTAAAGTTCTGTTCGTATTTCTACTCTTTCTACCCTCACTAGCGCAGGAATAACAAAGGAATAACAAAGGAATAACAGATATCCGTTGTGACAACCACTGTTGTTATTTATGGCTAACTCCTCCACTGATATTTTTATAATAGTTGTAATATACCACCAGTATGAGAAGCTTAGAAAATGCAGAAAAATACAAAAAGAAAAATCATAAAGTAGCACCTCCCAGAGATCAAAATACTTCATATGTGGACACCTTTCCTGCTTCATGCTCGGTTGGTCTAGCTGAAGGTTAATCACTTTTGTTCAGCTTCTCTAATAACTTTTGTTTCTCTTGATTTTCTCAATTCTTTTATTCTCTAATTAACTTCCGCTTTTCTTTGCCAGTCTCTTAAGGCATACCTCCCCGTTATTTAAAAAAAATAGTTCTTTGTTAATGTAGGTGTTTATAGCTATAAATTCTCCCCTAAGCGCTGGTTTAGCTATATCCAATACGTTTTATTATGTTGTGTCTTCATTTACTTTCATCTCAAAGTATTTACTAATTTAATTTCCCTCGTGATATCTTTTTTGACCATTGACAATTCAGTAGTGTACCATTTAACTTCCATATATGATAATCACCCAAATTCCTTTTTAAGTTTTAATTTTACTACACGGTGATCAGAGAACATACTCTGCACAATTTCAAACTTTTTAAATGTATCGCAGTTTGTTTTATGGCTTAGCATGTGTCCTGTCCTGGATGATGTTCCAGATGTGCTTGAAAAGAATGTGCACCGTGCTATCAGGTGGGAGCGTTTTCTATAGCTGTCTAGTTAGTTCTAGCATTATTCGAGTTCCCTGTCTATTTACAGATCTTCTGCCTAGTTTTCTTATCCATTATTGACAGTGGACAACTGAAATCTTTATTACTGCCGAATTGTCCATTTCTCCCCTCGATTCTATAAGTATTTGCTTTTTAAATTTTGGGTATGTATGTCTTATAATTGTTACATATTTCTAAATAATCGACCCTTTTGTGATTATAAAATATCCACTCTACCTCTGGTAACTTTAAAAAGTTTTGTTTTGATGCTAATTGGTACAGACACTCCTGCTCTCTTAAGGTTGCATGCATATATTCCCCAAGTTTTCTTGAAAAAGATTTGTATCTTTGAATCGAAAGGATGTCTCCTATATACAACATAGAGTTGGATCTTGTTTTTCATCCATTTGGACAATCTCTCAATTTTGATTTGATGGATCAATCCATTCGCATTTACTGTTTTTATTAGTACCTTTGGATTTATATCTGTCATTTGCTTTCTATTTTCTATATGCCTCATGTTTTTTTTTCTCTCTTCCTTATTTATTGTCTTTTTATGCATTATGTGAATATTTCCTAGGACAGCATCTTAATTTATGAATGGTATTTGCATGATATATATTTTTTCCAAGAAGTTGCTTTAGGGCACGTCAGAATTGACTTAAGATTTATAATAACTAAATTCGAGGGTTATACAGAAAAGTTGTTACTCCTATACAGCTCTGTTCCCTTCTTTCCCTACTTGGTCCTATTTATTATCTATATACACATCACATGTATATACGCTAAAAACTCAACAATACATTTTTATAATTATAATGTTATATAACTTTGTATCTTGAAGGAACTAAGAGAAGAAAACAGATCTAGCATTTATTTGCATTGGTTCTCTTCTTATTTACATTTCTGGTTCTCTTAATTTCTACCTGTGGATTTATTATCATCTCTTCTCATTTCCTTACTCAACTGCAGATTTATTCCCTCGTACTCTCATTGTCAAATATAGTACACTCATATGCTGTCGACCCATCAGAGCCATTAAATTCATAATATTTTTATTCAACTGTATAATTCCCAGCGTCATTACTGTTCGTTTTCTTTGCTGTGTGTGAATTTAAATTTTCATCTGGGTTCACCTGCTTTCAGCATGAAGAACTTCCTTTAATAGTTTTTGTAAGCAGCATCTGCTAGCCAAAGCTGATGGGTTTGGTTTATCTGGGGATGGCCTCTTTTTTTGTTGTTGCTCTTTCGTTTGTAGTTTTTCTGGCTACAAGATTCTTAGTTGTTGTTGTTTTTCTTTCAGCACTTTGAGTATGTTGCCCTGATGCTTCCTGGTCTCCATAGTTCCTTGTGAGAAGCCAAATAATGATTGTTATTGGAGTTCCTTTGCACTTGATGAGTCATGTTTTTCTTCATGCTTCCAAGATTTTCTCTTTGTCTTTTAACATTTTGATGATGTATCAGAGTATAGATTTCTACTTTTATCCAATGTAGAGTGTGTTAAACAGTTTAGATTTATGTTTTTCTTCAAACTGGGGACATTTTAAGGCATTATTTCCTCTCCTCTTTTGTCTTTATCCTCTTCTTCTGGTACTCCATTACACGTACATTGGTGTGCCTAATGCTGTCCCATGTTTCTCTGATGTACTGTTCATTTTCATCCACTCCCTTCCTTTTTATTTTTTAGACTGTATCTCTATTGACAGATGTTTGAGATCACTGATTCTTTCTCATACAGACTCTAGTAAAGATTTCCTTTTTAGTGTGCTTTTCAACTCCAGAATTTCTGTTTGGTTCTTTGTATATTTTCTGTTTATTGTTATTCTCTATTTAAAGAGACTTTGTTATCATACCTTTACTGCATTCTTTAGATATGGTTTTCTTTATTTTTTTTAAAACATACTTAGATGCTTTGAAATCATTGTCTTCTTAGTTCAAATACTGGATTATTTGTTTTCTAGATGTTGAGTTCAGTAAGTTCTTTATTGATTTTGGATACTATCCCTTTCTCAGTTATGTCATTCGCAAATATCTCTCCCATTCTGTAGGTTGCCTTTTAGTTTGGTCGATTGTTTACTTCTCTGTGCAGAACCTTTTTATCTTGATGAAGTCCCAAGAGTTCATTTTTGCTTTTCTTTCCCTTGCCTCCAGAGAGATGTCAAATAAGAAGTTGCTGTGGCCGATGTGGAAGAGTTTGCTGCCTGTGTTCTCCTCTAGGCTTTTGATGGTTTCCTGTCTCACATTTAGGTCTTTCACCCATTTTGAATTTGTTTTTGTGTATGGTGTAAGAAAGTGGTCCAGGTTCATTTTTCTGCATGTTGCTGTCCAGTATTCCCAGGACCATTTGTTGAAGAGACTGTCTTTCCCACTGGATATTCTTTCCTGCTTTGTTGAAGACGAGTTGACCATATAGCTGTGGTTCCATGTCTGGGTTTTCCATTCTGTTCTATTGATCTATGTGTCTGTTTTTTTTGTGCCAGCACCATACTGTCTTGATGACTACAGCTTTATAATGTAGCTTACAGTCTGGAATTGTGATGCCTTCAGCTTTGCTTTTCTTTTCTTTTTCAAGATCGCTTTGGCTATTCAGGGTCTTTTGTGGTTCCATACAAATTTTAGGATTGTTTGTTCTAGCTCTGTGAAAAATGTTGGTGCTATTTTGATAGGGATTGCATTGGATGTGTAGATTGCTTTGGGTCATATAGACATTTTAACAATATTTGTTCTTCCAATCCATGAGCATGGAATGTTTTTCCATTTCTTTGTGCCTTCTTCAATTTCTTTCATAAATATTCTATAGTTTTCAGCATACAGATCTTTCTACCTCTTTGGTTAGGTTTATTCTCAGGTATCTTACTGTTTTGGTACAATTATAAATGTGATTGATTCCTTGATTTCTCTTTCTGCTGCTTCATTATTGGTGTATAGAAATGCAACAGATTTCTGTACACTGAATTTGTATCCTGCAACTTTGCTGAATTCATTTATCAGTTCTAGCAATTTTTTGGTGGAGTCTTTCATATTTTCTTTTTTTAATGTTTGTTTATTTTGTGAGAGAGCACGCATGGGGGAGCGGCAGAGAAAGAGAGAGAGAGAGAGAGAATCCCAAGCAGGCTCTGCACGGTCAGTGCAGAGCCCGACTGTCAGTGCAGAGCCGGATGTGGGGCTTGGTCCACAAACCACGAGATCATTACCTGAGCCAAAATCAAGAGTTGGACGCTTAACCGGCTGAGCCACCCAGGCACCTCTTTCAGGTTTTCTACATAAAATATCATGTTGTCTGCAAATAGTGAAAGTTTGACTTTTTCCTTTTATTTCTTTAAAAAAAATTTTTTTTAATGTTTATTTATTTCTGAGACAAAGAGAGAGCATGAGTGGGGGAGGGGCAGAGAGAGAGGGAGACACAGAATCAGAAGCAGGCTCCAGGCTCTGAGCTGTCAGCACAGAGCCAGATGGGGGGCTCGAACTCACAAACCATGAGATCATGACCTGAGCTGAAGTCAGTCGCTCAACCGACTGAGCCACCCAGGCACCTCCCTTTTATTTCTTTTTGTTGTCTGATTGCTGAGGCTAGGACTTTCAGTACTCTGTTAAATAATAATGGTCAGAGTGGACATCCCTGTCTTATTTCTGACTATGGAGGAAAAGCTCTCAGTTTTTCCCCATTGAGGCTGATATTAACTTTGGGTCTTCTGTATATGGCCTTTATGATGTTGAGATATGTTCTCTCTATCCCTACATCATTGAGAGTTTTTATCAAGAATGGATGCTGTATTTTGTCATATGCTTTTTCCGCATCAATGAGAATCATGTGGTTCTTATCCTTTCTTTTATTAATGTGGTGTATCACATTGATTGATTTGCAAATATTGAAACACCCTTGCAGGCCAGGAATAAATCCCACTTGATTGTGGTGAATAATTCTTTTAATGTACTGTTGGAATTGATTTGCTAATATCTTGTCGAGAAATTTTGTACTCCTGTTCATCAGGGACATTGGCCTGTAATTCTCCTTTTTCATGGGGTCTTTGTCTGGTTTTGGAATCAAGGTAATGCTGGCCTCATAGAATGAGTTTGGAAGCTTTCCTTCTACTTCCATTTTTTGCAAGAGTTTGGGAAGAATAGGTATTAACTCTTCTTTAAATGTTTGGTAGAATTCCCCCGGGAAACCATCTGGCCCTGGACTTCTGTTGTTGGGACCTTGTTGAGTACTGATACAGTTTCTTCACTGGTTATGGGCCGTTCATGTTGTTTTGTTCATTTCCTTTTTAAAAAGTGGCTTTCCTTGACTTACTCTGTGGTATCTCTTGCCCCTGCACTCTGTAGTCACTGATATTTATGCTTGGTTTTTATTTCACTTCGCTTAAAAATCATTTCATTTCATCTTGTTTAATTTTATCTTCCTGACTTCCTAGAGGTAAGTCTTACTTGCACATGGCTTAGTGCTTTGGCCACAGCTGGTCAGAGTGTTTAGCAAATACCTTGAGTCAGTAAGTCTTACATCCTTTGCCAGTAGATTTGCGTGCGGCTTGACAGATGTATTTTAAAGTCCAGCACGTTTTCAAGTCTTTAGCCTTTACTTTCCTCAGGGCCCTCTTAGTTTCCTTGTGCACACGTGCATAGTCTCTCAGTCAGCTAGGAATACGTGGAGGCTTTGTGTCCTCAAGTCCCCCTATACAGGCATACAGTCTCTCAGTTGGCCTAGGCTATTTACATAACCTGGGTTTTCTTGGGTCTCTCCTGTATATTTGCATGAGTCAGCCAAGTAGTGGAGTGCTTATTGGGCTTTTCCCTGGCTTGCTTCTTTCCAGGATTTCCCTGTTAAATTTCTAGCAGGCCTTCCAATCTGATGCCCACACCAAAGAGACTACAACCTCTAGGTAGCAAAGCTGCAGATCCTCCCTATTTGTCCCTGAGTATGTGTTTTCCGTCCTCTGCTATATAAATCAAGTAGGCCCCCATTACCAATAAAGCTGCTATAGCATTCTCACAGCCAACCCCATCCTGGTATCACTACTGTTCTGACTGAACTCATGGGGCATGGGGACAGCCTCAGACCAGGACAACATAGATCCCTGCAGTTCTTAATTGAATTTCAGTGAATTTTTGTGAATACACTCTTCTCACAGTGTTGTTTGCCTTAGGTCAATTTCCATAACCCTTAAAAGGTTGTTATCAATCATTTGTCCAATTTTGCAGGTGTTTTGGAGATAGGGTTTTTCAACTTGTTCACTCCTCCACAGTAAAAACTGTCTTCTCCATATGAGTGTATTTCTTACATAATTGATAACTATACGGTAGTTCTTTGCATTAAGGCATCATTATTTATTTAAGTATCTACTGTTGGCAATTTAGGTTCCATTTTTTTTTTTTTTTGCCTTTGAAATGCCATGAATATTTTTGCATGTGAATCTTTCCTTATGACATTTCTATAATTGGAGTTATTGAGTCAAAAATATAAGTTTTTAAAGGTTAGAAATACATCTTGCCAAAATCTCTCAAGACCATAACAATTCATGCCTTCCCTAGCACTGTACGAGAGTATTTGTCACACTATCCCCTACTCCATATTGGGAATTAATATTAAAAATATATGCACTGGATAACTGAAAAGATCCAGCAGTTTTGGAGTTGCTTTTTCCGATGTCTTTATTCAGCTCAACTCTCTGTAATTTTTTATTTATGATTAATAGATTCCTTCCCTTTTCCTTGGCTACTTCATTCGTCACCTTTTCTCGCAGCAGAACAGCATAGCATTTCACGTCATCATACACAACATCAATCCCCTTTATCTTTCTAATGGAGCCATTTTTAGAAACAGCATTCTCATTATCAGTTCTTCATGACTGTAAATTGATTCATCCAATTCCTAAGTTTTAAATTTTAATTAGGTCATGGGAATTTCTTTTGACTTTCAAGGAGTACAGACTCAAAGTTCCTTTGCAAAGTAGTAATCCAACTTTAGGAAGGAAACAATGGACAATAATTTGCACTTTAAACATTTTGCTTTTATTAGAGTACTTTCTTAATAGTGACTAAAACACATTCGACTTTCTCCACTGTAGATGTACATTGTGTGAACTCACTGATTACATTTTTGAGGTTATAATTCTGAACATTTTCTTCTAAAGCCCTTTTTCTGATAGAGATTTATCATTGTTCGTTCTTGTTTAGCTATGATGGATTGCATCCAGAAAGACAACCAGTCTAGCTTATACTACAGCACCGTGTTTATTTTTGTAACAAGGCCCATGATAATGTTCACTTAGAAATATCTAGTACTATTTATTAAAAATCTTTAAGAAAGTGGTCTTTATTTTGGAATTTATCTTTCTCCCTGATGTTATGTCCCAGTAAAATCCATTCACCTCACAACAGAATGAGCTTTTAAAAATTCAGATTACATGATTCCCCTTCTTAAAATGATTTAGTGTGTGGTACATTAAGGACCATGAATTTCTCACATCTCAGTATAACCCTATTCAACAGCTTTGTTGCTCCTTTTATTAAGAGGAAAAAAAATCTGTTTACCTGCACCCTTGAATCTGGAATAGTTTTCTGCCTCGTTTCGTGCCCAAGAATGTGGTAGGAATGATTTTACTTATTCATTCATTCATTCATTCATTTAATTAAAAAATGTTTATTTATTTTTGAGAGAGAGACAGAACATGAGCAGGGGAGGGGAAGAGAGAAAGGGAGCCATAGAATCCCAGCAGGCTGCAGGCTCTGAGCTGTCAGCACAGAGCCCGACGCAGGGCTTGAGCTCATAAACTGAGCTAAAGTCGGATGCTTAACTGACTGAGCCCCCAGGCACCCCAGGAATGATGTAAAACAAATTCAGGAGCCTTGAGACTTACAGCTTCTATTTTCAAATTCTTGGAATGCTGTTGAGGTTGTCATGTAAGGAAGCTGGTCTGGCTCATAGAAGGATGACAGACCATGTTGTGCAACAGAACCTTCATAGCCAACAGCCCTCAGAAACTACTACGTGTGTAAGTGAGGCCATCTTGGAACTTGCAGCCCATCAGATCCTACAGATAAATGTTTCCACATGAACTAGCTGTGGAAAAACCGGCAAAAGACCTGACCAGTTAACTTACAGAATCATGAGAAATAATACATTATTATAGTTTTAAGACAGTAAGTTTTGGGGTGGTTTGTGTGGTAGCAACAGGTAATTGATATAAGTGCCTTCTCATTCCATTTTGCATTTTACTCTCATTTGTTACCTTTGCCTATAAAACCCTTCATTATCTATCATTTCTGCCTCCGGAATAACTTCTTCAATACCATCCTTCCTATCCTTATCACAATCCACCTAGTTGCAAAATCCTGAAACCTACCATTGTCCTTGACAATTCCCTCTTCATCAACATCCTTATTAGCAAGCATGTTCTCTTGCCTCCAATCTTATCATGGCCAGAGACCGAAACATGAGCCATGGTCTCACAAATAAAAATAGGCATGAGATGCCTCAAATCATCCTCCCCTCCCCCCCCCCCCCCCCCCCGCAGTGAAACTTGAAGCACATACCTCCTGACGGTTGATCGGCATAGGTAACCTAAAGTTTGGAAAAAAAAAATTTCTGATGATAAAAATAGTTTTCTGAGGATAAGAGTAAACATGCATTTTCATAATATTTATGGGGGCAATTAGTAAGATCTATTGAAGTTTAATATATGTATATCTCTCACAAATGATAAGATGACTTCAGGATACTCACCCTAAGGAAATAAATGAAAAGAGGAGCAAAGATATATGTACACCACGATTTTTGTATTAACAATGCATTTGAAATCATCTAAATGTCTATCAACAGATATTTATTAGCTATACTATTAACGCCAATACAGTGGAAAAGGGAGTAGTCATTGAAAATCTTGACATGGAACAACTCCCATGACAGGTTGTTAAGAAAAAAGAAAACATCAGTAGAGTATGAAATGTTGGTTATTACTATTTTTGACCCACATAGTACATACAGAAATCTGCCATCACTAGATGAAATTCCATTTCAGAAGAAAATTACAGCAAAGCAGGCCTGGTAGTGGAGGAAGAGTAACTTGTTTTTTTCTTATCATGGGTATTTTAGAGGAGTTGAAGGGGCCTGGGATCAGGCAGTGGAGATATTAAAGGTATTTCTTCCCCCCCCCCTTATTTCTTTATTTAAATTCAAATTAGTTAACATACAGTGTAGTATTTGTTTCAGGAGTAGAATTTAGTGATTCATCACATGTAACACCCAGTGCTCATCACAAGCGCCCTCCTTAATGCCCATCACCCATCCAGCCCTCCCCTCCAGCAACTCTCAGTTTGTTCTCTATAGTCAAGAGTCTCAAAGGTATTTCTGTTCATTGGTGGGAGGTGAGTTGGCCTGTCTCCTAATGGCAAACTAGAGACCTGTGAGGGGTCCCTGTGGAGGACCCAGAGCCATTGACTATCTAATAGCTGGTGTTGTTTATCTGCATTGTATTTCAATTCAGAGAAGTGTTGCTCATTTTGACACCCCGAGGAGAGTTGTGCTTTGGAGAGATGCAGGAGAAGGCATACAGCCACGTGGATGATGAAGGCTTTGGGGAAGCCAGTAAACAGGGGATAGGAGGTGAGGTGCAGTGTGTGGAGCAAAAGCTTACAGCAAGGCGGGGGACTGATGTGACGTGCAGGAAACGTGAGTCATTCATACTCTTGTCAGTCCCCAAAGTATCGGGTAA
Organism: Leopardus geoffroyi; assembly: GCF_018350155.1. NCBI lineage: Eukaryota > Metazoa > Chordata > Mammalia > Carnivora > Felidae > Leopardus > Leopardus geoffroyi. The sequence goes on from NC_059343.1 coordinate 118,911,907, forward strand.
GGTGAAGCTTTAAAATACACTGGACTTGCTAAACTCAAGCAAAATGGAGCTTAAACTTAAAAATGAAGAGAAGGATAAGTCCTGAAGACTGGGAAATTTGGAGACAACACTGAACACCACAACAAAAAAAGGGGGGGGGGAGAAAAGATGACTCCTTCTCAATATCTGTAATCATCAAAACAAAATGACTTAAAAAAAAAGTTTTAATGTTTAAAAACATTAAAAGAGAGAGACAGGGCACAAGCAGGGGAGGGACAGAGAGAGGGAGACACAGAATCTGAAGCAGGCTCCAGGCTCTGAGCTGTCAGCCCAGAGCCCGACATGGGGCTTGAACCCACGAACCGTGAGATCATGACCTGAGCCGAAGTCGGATGCTCAACCGACCGAGCCACCCAGGTGCCCCCAAACAAAATGACTTTTGAACAAACTTTTTGTGTATGACCATGTGGATCAGGTAACACGCTGGAAGGGGACGAGACCATTATCACTGAATGAAGACTGAGATAGATAGGAGCTGTAATGCAGTTGAGCTTTCTGAGAAAGATGTTAGTAGCCCACGCTTAGGAGACAGGTCCCCTCAGCTAGAAGTGGGGGAAATAAAAAAGTAATTTTTATGAATGTGCTTGGAAGGGCATGAATTCTCCTCTCCATTTATAACATCAAAAAGCTGTAGAAACACATATTATAAATAATACTGTCATTGGGAATCTTGTATTAAGAGTCCATATAGTCTGGTGTCTCCCTATGTGTTCTTGTCTAATCCTCCTATCCCTCCCCAACATTGCCTATCAGGCAGTCTCTCAGCAGATGCAGAAATAAAGTCAGCTGTTCACCAGCTCACTGGCTGCATCATAAGTAGGAAGAGGGCTTGGTACTTAAGTATAGGGAACAGCAGCAAGGAACACCTTCTGTGGAGTTTCTAAGCATGGACTCTTGGCTTGGCAGACAGCCATAGGCAGACAGCCACAGTGAATAAGAAGAAAGGCATGAAATATTGTACCATGCTAAAATATTCATAAAAAGATGGAAGAGAAATTTCATACATATCCATGTATGTGCACATAAAGACAAGAGATCTAGGGATGATAAGTAATGTTAAATAACACCTTCTATTTACCAAGCACCATGCCTGGTAGGTGATGGATATTATTTTCTTTCAATTTCTCAACAAACTTGAGAGGTTAGATTCGGTTTTCCTATTTTATACATAATGAAATTGAAGCTGAGGGAAAAGAAACATCTTACCCAAGGCTCCATACTTCACTAAATTCTTTGAGGCAGTTTTCACAATGAGACATCTGTAATCTCATTATTTTTTGTTATGCTACATTATGTTGCTGTGGTAGTTCAAGGCCAAAGGCAGGCCGAAACAAGATTTAAATGGACTTATAGTCAAGATCACGATGTGAGAGTGTGTATTTATCATGCTGTGTTCCAGATTCCCACTGAAATGTCCAAAGAAGTATAAAACTATGAGGAAAATTGATTAATTTGTGAAGGAAGTATGTGGGTGTTTATCGTTCTACTTTTAACTTTTTTCAACTTGGATTAAATAATGAAATCACGTTTACCATATTAAAATGAACAATATTCATCATCAAGAATGTATTTGGTGCCTGGGTGGCTCTGTCGGTTAAGCATCCGACTCTTGATTTCGGCTCAGGACATGATCCCATGGTTCGTGGGCTTGAGCCCTACATCTGTCAGCATACAGCTCGTTTGGGATTCTCTCTCTCCCTCTCTGCCCCTCCCTGCTCATTCTCTCTTTCTCTCTCTTTCTCTTTCTAAAATAAATAAACTTAAAAAAAGAGAATGCATTTATTTTAATTTTTTTTTACAGCTGTTTATTTTTGAGAGACAGAGAGAGACAGAGCACAAGCAGGGTAGGGGCAGAGAGAGAGGGAGACACAGAATCCCAAGCAGGCTCCAGGCTCCGAGCTGTCAGCACAGAGTCTGACGCTGGGCTTGAACCCATGAGCTGCGAGATCATGACCTGAGCCGAAGTCGGACGCTTAACCAACTGAGCCACCCAGGCGCCATGAGAATGCATTTATTAAGAACTCAGTATCTAGAACCAGAATGCCTGGCTTCAAATTCCATTTCCTCTAATTATGAATTGTATAACTTTTTTCAAGTTATTTACCCTGCCCTTGCCTTTCCCCCCGCATATGTAAAATGAGCCATTATGAGATCCAAACGAATTGGTATTTGTGAAGAGCTTAGAAAGGTACCTCATGCATAGTAAACCTAAATAAACATGTACTAAATACAAAAATAATTAAAAAGAATAGTTATTTTGTATGAGAGACTTCAAAGCAAGAAGGTAACTTTAGCAACTAATACTTGCTTTCCTGAATTTCCATAGAAATGACTGCAATAGGCTGAATAACGGCCCCAAATCTATCCAGGCACTCATTCCTGGAACCGGTGAATGTTACCTTATATGGCAAAAGAGGACTTTGCACATGTGATTGAATTAAGGATCTTGAGATGGGGAGATTCTCTGAATTATCTGAGTGAGCCCTAAATGGAACCAGAAGTGCCCTTCGAAGAGTGAGGCAGAAAGGGGTTTTAAGAGAAAGGAGGCTATGTGATGATGGAAGGAGGGGGAAGAAATGCCATGTGATATGGAGGTGTGCGCGCAGGAAGAAGGACGGCCTCCGGTAGCTGGAGAAGACACGGGCTCTGTTCTCCCACGGAGCCTTCAATGGGAACACAGGGTAAGTGACACCCTGATTTCGGTCTCCTGAAACTTACCTCAAATTTCTGGCCCTCACAACCATAGGAGGATGAAGTTGTTTTGGATTAGCCAGTCAGTTGTTGGTCATTTGCTGTAGCAGCCATGGGAAGCTAACGCAACAACTAAAGGTACGTATGAATGGAGAAAACAATATACTAATGCTAGCGACTCAGGAAGGACGAATGTCAATTTCTACTGTATGTAGCACAAATGTAATCTGTTTAAAGCAAGACATGGGGCTGACGTTTGAGGCACTTCTAATAGGAGAGCAGTATGTCTGGAAAGAAACCTGACATGTGCAGACGAAAGCATGCTGTGGGGTGGTCAACGCATACTGCCTGGCCTGCCCCTTAACAATGGGGCCAAAGCAACACAACCTGCAGTCCAACCATGTCACGTGTTGCACCTACAATTATTCTTGGCAGAGGCTCCTGTGCTGAACAATCTCTGTGAAAGCAACACAAGGGCTGGGCTGAGAGTTGAACACTGCTTACTGACATGAAAATCCTTGGCAAAAACAGAGAAGAGGCTTTTCTGCACAGAGATGAAACTCCCTACTACTGGGCATACTCTTGTTTTTTCGCTTTCTCCATACTTCTGGCAATGAGCTAGATCTCTGAGTTAGAAGGAGAAATATTTAGTGAGTACATTTTCCCCCATCTCCCCTTGCTTTAGAATTTGGCAGAGACCCAGTCTATTTTCCAAGGAATCCATCTTAAGTGAACTTTATGGAGAATAAAAGAATATTCTGCATGCCTAGACACTTCTTTCATAATTAGAGGAAAATCAATAGGTCCAAGGAAATGCATTGAAATTCAAAAGCTCCTCTCAAAAATTAAAACACGTATTTTAATCTAAAGAGATTTAATGTAAGAAACAAAAGGAAACCAAGAAAACATGAAATCTATAAAGCTAGACCAAGCAATCACGATGAAAAAATAATCAATGAACAAGGATCATTGAAGGAAGGTGGAAAATACTGTCAAATACAAAAAAAAAAAATGTTATGGAGACACAGAAGCCATAACTAAAGTCTTTGGGTAAGATGGCCTATATAATGGTTGTTGGCCTCTAGTTATTTTTCTCTCACATTCCAAAACACAGCTCAGTGAAATGTTGAGATTTTTCTCATAAATATTATTGACTGAGTGCATAAGCATCTTTCTTGAAGACACTGTAAGCATGTATTTGCTGGTTTCATGTTGCCTTTTGCTCAATTTGTGTGTGTCCAGTGTATTTAACAGTGTGTGACTCACAATCACATTTCAAAATAGCATCGTGGGGCGCCTGGGTGGCTCAGTCAGTTAAGCGTCCGACTCTTGATTTCAGCTCAGGTCAAGACCTTACAGTCGTGAGATTGAGCCCCCTGTCAGGCTCTGCTCCAGGCATGAAGCCTACTTAAGATTCTCTCTCTCCCTCTCCTTCTGCCCCTCCCCACTTAAAAAAATAAATAAAAAATAAAATAAAAATAGTATTGTATTAACAGCTCCTGACACAACCTGGAACAATAAAAAGTAAAACATTTAAAAACTGACAATTTCATTGAAAAATAATCCTTTTGGAAAACCATTTGACAAATATGAGAGGAGTTGCCAGTTACTGGAAAAAAGCTGATAGGAACCTACTGAGAAAAATGACCTGGAATGCATTTCATGATCTGCTTAGGCTTTCCTTCATAAAATACAGCCACATTTTAAAATGGCTGAAGAGATGACCTTTGGGTAGGAAAAATACAGTGAAAGAAATAAAAATGAAAACACAACATCCAAAACCTCTGGAATGCAGCAAAAGTGGTCCTACAAGGGAAATATATAGCAATACAGGTCTAGCTCAAGACACAAGAAAAATCTTACCTTAGCCCAAAAGAAGCTAGGAAAGAACAACAAAATGGGGCTAACCAGAAGAAGGAAGGAGGTAATAAAGACTAGAGCAGAAATAAATGATATAGAAACTGAAAAACAATACAACAGATCAATGAAACCAGGAGCTGGTTCTTTGAAAAAGTTAATAAAATCAATAAACCCCTAGCCAGACTTATCAAAAAGAAAACACAAAGGACCCAAATTAATAAAATTCAAATGAGGGAGGGGAAATAACAACCGATACCACAGAAATACAAGCAATTACAGGATAATATGACAAAATACATGCCAACAAATGGCACAACCTGGAAGAAATGGATAAATTCCTAAAAACATAAAATACCAAAACTGAAACAGGAACGAGTAGAAAACTTGAACAGACTGATAACCAGCCAAAAAATGGAATCAGTAATCAAAAAACCTCCAACAAACAACACTCCAGGGCTAGATGGCTTCACAGGCGAGTTATACCAAACATTTAAGAAGAGTTAATACTGTTCTTCTCAAACTATTCCAAAAAACAGAAAGGAAGGAAAATTTCCAAATTCGTTCTGAGTCCAGCATTACCCTAATACCAAAACCAGATAAAGACTCCACTAAAAAAGGGAACCACGGGCCAATATCTGATGAACATGGATGCAAACATTCTCAATAAAATACTACCAAACTGAATGCAACAATACATTCAGCAAAATCAAGTGGGATTTATTCCTGGGTTGCAAACAGGGTTTGATAGTCACAAATCAGTCAACGGGATATACCACATTCATAAAAGAAAGGATAAGGGCCATATAATCAATTCAACAGATGCAGAAAAGCATTTGACAAAGTACAACATCCATTCATGATAAGACCCTTAACAAAGGTTTAGAGGGAACATACCTCAACATAATAAAAGCCATATATGAAAATCCCACAGCTAATATTATCTTCAGTGGGGTAAAACTGAGAGCTTTTCCTCGAAAGTCAGGAACAAGACGGGGATGTCCACTCTCACCACTTCTATTTAACATAGTACTGGAAGTCCTAGCCACAGCCATCAGGCTAAAAAAGAAACAAAAGGCATCCAAATTCGCAAGGAGAAGTAAAACTTTCACTACTCACAGAAGACATGACACTCTATATAGAAAACCCGAAAGACTCCACCAAAAAACTGCTAGTGAATTCAGCAAAGTGGCAGGGTACAAAATCAAGGTACAGAAATCTGTTGCATTTCTCTACAACAATAATGAAGCAGCAGGAAGAGAAATTAAGGAATCAATCACATTTACAATTGCACCAGAAATAATAAGATACCTGAGAATAAACCTAATGAAAGAGAGGAAAGACTTATACTCGAAAACCACAAAACACTGATGAAAGAAACTGAAGATGACGCAAAGAAATGGAAACACATTCTGTGCTCATGGATTGGAAGAACGAATATTGTTAAAATGTCTACATCGCCCAAAGCAACCTACGTATTTAAGGCAATCCCTATCAAAATACTAATAGCATTTTTCACAGAAGTAGAACAAACAATCCTAAAATTTGTGTGGAACCCTGAAAGACCAGCATGGCCAAAGCAATCTTGGAAAAAAAAAAAATCAAACCCGGAGGTGTCACAATTCCAGACTTCAAATTATATTACCAAGCTGTAGTAATCAACACATGGTGCTGGCAAAAAAATAGAAAACTCAGAAATGAACCCACGACTACATAGTCAATTAATCCTTGACAAAACAGGAAAGGATATCCGATGGGAAAAAGTCTCTTCAACAAATGGTGTCAGGAAAACTGGACAGCGACACGCAGAAGAATGAAATGGGGCCACTTTCTTACACCATACACAAAAATAAACTCAAAATGGATGGTAGACCTAAATGTGAGACAGGAAACCATCAAAATCCTCGAGGAGAACACAGGCAGTCATTTCTTTGACGTCAGCCATAGCAACTTCTTTCTAGATATGTCTCCTGAGGCAAGGGAAAAAAAAAGAAAAAGAAACTATTGGGACTTCCTCAAGATAAAAAGCTTCTGCACAGCAAAGGAAACCATCAACAAACCTAAAAGGCAACCTACAGAATGGGAGAAGATATTTGCAAATGACCTAGTTGATAGAGGGTCAGTATCCAAAATCTATAAAGAACTTCTAAAACTCAACACTCAAAAAGTGAATAATCCAATTAAAAAATGGGCAGAAGACACAAATAGCCATTTTTCCAAAGAGGACATCCAGATGGCCAACAGACACATGAAAAGATGTTCAACATCACTCATCATGAGGGAAATGCAAATCAAAACTGCAATGAGATATCATCTCACACCTGTCAGAATGGATAACATCAACAACACAAGAAACAGCAAGTGTTGGCAAGGATGTAGAGAAAGGGGCACCCTCTTGCACTGTTGGTGAGAATGCAAACTGGTGCAGCCACTCTGGAAAATAGTATGGAGGTTCCTCAAAAAGTTACAAATAGAACTACCCTATGATCCAGCAATCACTCTACTGGGTATTTACTCAAAGAATAAAAAAATACTGATTCAAAGGGTTACATGCACCCCTATGTTTATAGCAGCATTATTTACAATAGGCAACTTAGGGAAACAGCTCATTTGTCCATTGGTTGATGAGTGGATAAGGAATAGGTGGTTTATATAATCAGTGGAATATTTTTTGGCCATAAAAAGAATGAAATCTCACCATCTGCAATGACATGGATGGATCTAGAGAACATAATGTTAAGTGAAATAAATCAGAGAAAGACAAATACCCTATGATTTCACTCGTATGTGGAATTTAAGAAACAAAACAAATGAGCAAAGGGGGAAAAAAGAACGAGAGGCAAACTAGGAAATACACTCTTAACTATAGAGAACACCTAACAGTTACCAGAGGGGAGGCAGGTGGGGAGATGGGTGAAATAGGTGATGGGAATTAAGGAGAGTGTACTCGTGATGAGCACTGGTGATGTGTGGATGTGTTGAATCACTATATTGTACCGCTGAAACTAATAAAACACTGTATGTTAACTAACTGGAATTTTAAAAAAAGCTTAAAGAGCAACCTAAAGCAAGCGGAAAAAACTAAAATAACCTAGACTAGAACGGAAATAGAGCTTAATAGGAAATAGAGGAAATCAATAAAACTAACGTTATTTGGAAAGATTAATAAAATTGATGAACTTTTAGATACACTGGCTAAGAAAAATATCGAGATAAACTGAATTGCTAGACTTCAGGAATATGAGTCATTGCTTTTGACTTTACAAAAATGCAAAGGAGTATAAGAGAATATAATGAACAACTATGTATAAAAAATTAGATAACCTGCAAAAAAATTAGGTAGGCTGTATTGAATGGACAAATTTTCAGAAAGATATACTACTAAACTGTCACAAGAAGAACCATAATTGTGAATAAACCTATTACAAGCATGAGATGAAATAGTAATGAAAAATCTTCCTACAAAGAAAAGTGCAGGAAAAAATGACTTGTGTGTTGAATTACCACGGAATTTATATTTAAACAAGAATTATATTTAAATTAGAATTTATTTCTATATATTTATTTCTTATATTTAAACAAGAATTAATACCAGTTCCCCACAAACTGTTCCAAAAAACACAAAATAAGAGAACAATTCCCAACTCATTCTGAGACTAGTATTACCTACCCTGAAATTAAATACAAAAGAAAAATCACAAAAAAGAATATTACAGATCCATATATCTTATGAATATAAGTATAAAAACCTCAACAAAATATAAATGAAAGGCAATTTTATAGGGACAGAATTGACTTGGCTTCAGATAGTACTGTGACCTTCACAATATTAAGTTTCCTAATCCATAAAAAAGGAACGTATTTCCATTTATTTAGGCTTTCCTTAACTTGTTTAAGCAACGTATTGTCTTCAGTGCACAACTCTTTCAACTCCTTGATTAATTTTTTTCTAGGAATTTTATTATTTTGGATGTTATTGTAAATGGAGATTTTTTTTTTTTAATTTCCCTTTTGGTTACTCATTGTTAATGTACAGGAAGACAAGTGATCCTGTGTGTGTGTTGATCTTGTCTCCTGGAACTTTGCTGAAATGACCTATTAGCTCCATTGTTTTTTGTTTTGTTTTGTTTGAGGAATTCTTTGTGTTTTGTATATTTGGATCGTGTTATCGGCAAGTAGAGGTAGTTTTACCTCTTCCTTTCCCATTTGGATGCCTGTTATTTCTTTTTATTACCTAACTGCTCCGGCTAGAACTTCCAACACAAAGTGGAATAGCACGGGAAAAGCAGGTTTGCAATCTTTCACCACTGAGTAAGATATTAACTGTGGGTTTTTCATAAATGGCCTTTGTCTTGTTGAGGAAGTTCTCTTCTATTCCTAGTTTTATGGGTGTTTTCTTAAATCATGACAGCATTTTGGATTTTATCAAATGCTTTTGCAGCATCATTTGAGCTTTTCATGTGGGTTTTTTCCTTGGTTTTATTAATGTGTTATATCACAAAAATTGATTTTCCTATGTTGAACCACCTTTGCGTTCCTGAGATAGATTTCATTTGTTCATTACGTATAATCCTTTTAATATTCTGTTTGATTCAGTGTGTCAGTATTTTGTTGAGGATTCTTTTTTAAAAGAATTTTATTTATATTCAAAATGTGATTTTATCAATATGAGTATTAAAATATAGATTTTTTTTTTAAAAACTAGAAAGTGTTAAAAGGCTTATAACAACAATTAACAACAAACAAATCAGACTTCTGCCTTAGCCCTCCATGCTCCCAGTCCCAGATCCATGTTAAACCCTTCTGGTCTATTTTGTCATATAGCTAGGCAATATGCTTGTGTTGCTAATCCCTAATTTATTCTTTTTTTAACCGAAATATAATTGGGGCGCCTGGGTGGCTCAGTCAGTTGAGCATAGGAATCTTTATTTTGGCTCAGGTCAGGATCTCACAGTTTGTGGGTTCGAACCAGTGTCAGGGCTTGCTTGGGATTCTCTCTCTCCCTCTCTCTCTCTCTCTCTCTCTGCCCCTCCCCCACACACTGGCCTGCTCGCTCTCTCCCTCCCTCTCTCTCAAGAATAAATAAATAAATATTCAAAAAAGAATTTTAGTTAACATACAGTGTTGTGTTAGTTTCAGTACAATATAATTATTCAACAATTCTACACATTTCTCGGTGCTCACCACGATAAGTAGAGTCCCATCTGTCACTAAACAATGTTATAAGATGGTAATAGCATTGAGGATTTTTGCATCTATATTCATAAGGGATATTGGTCTGTAGTTCTGTTTTCTCATGGGGTTTTTATCTTATTTCGATATCAGGGTAACGTTGACCTCATAGCATGAGTCAGGAAGTGTTCCCTCCTCTTCTATTTGCTGGAAGAGTTTAAAAAATACAGATGATGTCTCTTCTTTAAATGTTTGGTAGGATTCACCCCTGAAGATATATAGTTCTGGATTTATTTTGTTGAGGAGTTTTGATTACTAAATCAGTTTCTTTACTAAACTAAACTATAACCCTTATAGATCTGTTTAGACTTTTTATTTCTTCTTGAGTCAATACTAGTAATTTGTGTGTTTCTAGGAATTAGTCCATCTCATCTATGTTATCTGAATTTTTGTTGTACAATTATTGATAGTATTCTCCATTTATGTAAAAGTATAATCCTTTTTATTTCACGAAGGTTAATAGTAATGTTTCCACTTGCATTCTTGATTTATTAACTTGACTCTTCTGTCTGTTTTGTCAGTCTAACTAAAGATTTGTCGAATTTCTTGATCTTTTCAAAGAAGCAACTTTTGGTGTCCTGGACCCTCTCTTGTTTTCCTATTTTCTATTTCATTTATTTCCACTCCAAATTTTATTATGTTCTTCCTTCTATTAGCTTTGGGTTTAATTTATTCTTCTAGTTACTCAAAGTGTAAGACTTGGTTATTAATTTGAGATCTTTTTGAATTTAATGTAGGCATTTTTAATGTATAAATTTCCCTCTGAACATCTCTTTCATTGCATCACATAATGTTTGTTAAGTTGTGGTTTTGTTTTAACGTGTCTCTAAAATTTTCCTTGTGATTTATTCTTTGACCCATTGCTTGTTTAAAAGTGTTTTTCTTTTTCGGTTTTCCTTCGGCTAATAATTTCTGCCTCATTTCATTGTAGTCACAGAAGATACTTTATATGATTTCAATCTTTTAAAAATTTATCGAAACTTGTTTTGTGGCCTAACATATGGTCTATCATGCAGGATGTTCCATGTGCTCTTGAGAAGAATGTGTATTCTACTGTTGCTGGAGTTTTCTCTATATATTTTTGTAAGCTCTAGTAGGTATATATGTTGTTCAAGTCCTCTATTTCTTTAGTGGTCTTCTGTATAGATGTCCGATCTATTCATCAAAGTGGGGGTATTTAACTCTCCACCTATTATTGTAAAACTGTCTGTTTCTCCCTTCAATTCTGTCAATGTCTGCTTCATATATTTTGGGGTTTTGATGTATGGTGTGTATATGTTTATAGTTGCTTTATCTTCTTGATGACTTGGCCCTTTTATCTACATATGACGACTTCCTTTGTCTCTTGTAACAATTTGACTTAAAGTTTATTTTATCTGTTATTAGCATAGCCACCCACACTGTTTGGTTATTACCATTTGCATGAAATATCTTTGGCCATCCTTGCCCATTTAATTTATTTGTACTTTGGATACAAAGTGAGTCTGTTTAGACATACTGTATTAGGATGGATGTTTTTATCTTTTCTATCAGCCTTTGTTTCTTAAGCAGTTTATGTTTAAGTGATTACTCATAAAGAAGGAAATACTCCTGCCATTTTCCCATCTTTGCTATTTGTTTCTATATGTCATGTCTTTTTGTTCCTTATTGCTCTAGTACCGCCTTCTTTTTCATTTGATTGATTTTTTTTTAGTGCACTGATTTCATTACCTCTTCATTTCCTTTCTGTATGTAATTTCATTTATTTTCTTAGTGTTACCATGAGGATTGCAATTAACATTCTAAATTAATAACAACCAACTTTGGAGCGATAATGAAGTTAGCTTCAATAGTATACAAAAACTCTGCTCCTATACACCTCCACCTCCCCTTATGTTGCTCTTGTTACAATATATATCCTGATAAATTGTGTACCTATTAACATAAATTCGCAATTAATGTTTGATGGCTTGTCTTTTATTCATTTATTTTTTTAAAGTTCATTTATTTATTTGGAGAGAGAGAGAGAGAGTGAGAGAGAGAGAGAGAGAGAATGAGTGGGGAGGAGTAGAGGTGGAGAGAGAATCCCAAGAAGGCTCCATGCAGTCAGCACAGAGCCCAAAGTGGGGCTTGAATTCACGAACCATGAGATCATGACCTGAGCCAAAACCAAGAGTCAGGCGCTTAACCAACTGAGCCACGCAGGCACCCCTTTATTTCTGTCTTTTATTTTTTATTTTTTATTAAAAAAAAATTTTTTTTCAACATTTATTTATTTTTGGGACAGAGAGAGACAGAGCATGAACGGGGGAGGGGCAGAGAGAGAGGGAGACACAGAATCGGAAACAGGCTCCAGGCTCTGAGCCATCAGCCCAGAGCCTGACGCGGGGCTCGAACTCAAGGACCGCGAGATCGTGACCTGGCTGAAGTCGGACGCTTAACCGACTGCGCCACCCAGGCGCCCCTATTTTTGTCTTTTAAGTCACATAGGGAACAAAAAGAAATAAACCAAAAACACAGTAATATTGGCTTTTATATTTACCTAAATAGTTGCTTTTACCAGAGTTTTTTATTTCTTTGTATGGCTGCAATCGTCTACTCCCTACTCTGCCATTTCCATGACATCACTGCTCAGGGAAAGCTATTAAAAAACAAAATAAATATGCCAATTTAAATCAAACAATGAGAAAAAGAAATAAAAACAAATGTAATTAACAAAAATGATGTAATTAAGACTACTAACTATAAGGGTGCCTGACTGGCTCAGTCGGTAGAGTATGCAACTCTTGATCTCAGGGTTGCGAGTTCAAGCCCCACATTCGGCATGGAGCCTACTTAAAAAAAATAAAATACTACTAGTTATATGTATATGGAATTAAAAAATATAAAAGGCTATCATATATGTTTATGTTAATAAACTGAGAACTATCAAAGAAGTGGGAAATTTTCTGGAAAATACATATAAACAGATTCAATAAAAAGTTAATTGCCTATATACACCAGTTATAATGGCAAAAAAAAAAAAAAAATACGGCGCCTCATAAAATTAAAGGCCCTGAGCTTGAATGATTTGTTCACCGAATTTTATCAAGCTTCAAATTACATATTTCCCAAGACTTATAATGTCTTCTAGAATAAAAAGAGAAGTGGATATTTTCCAATGTATTTGTAAAGATAACCTTCAAAAGATATCATGCAAATAAAGCCACAGATAAATATCACTCATATATATTAGATATAAAAGTCACAAATTAAATATTAGGAAGATGAATAAAGAAATAGAACAAAAAATAATTTACCATGTTGAACATTTTTTATTTTAAAATTATATTCTAACACGAGTGGGTCTAATAATAAAAAATATGAGTCAAAGGTTTAAAATTTTATAAATAAATCAATCAAGAGATGTTTAATAAATTTCAATACTACTTCCTGAGTAAAAGTCCTCATAAAATAGAAAATAATTATTTTAACACAATCAAGGATATCTGTCTTAAAACCATGATGAATACCATTCTGCACAGATAAAATACAGATTTGGATAATTACCTCTATTATTTTATATTTTCTGGGAAGTTCTGATCAATACGATAAACATAAGAAGGAAAAGTAAACACATTTGAAAGGAGGAGGTAATATTATCTTTATTTGCCTAGGTAATATTTTCTCCCTAGAAAACTCAAGAACATCAACTGAAAAACTCATACACACACACACACACACACAGATCACTTAAGGGGCGCCTGGGTGGCTGAGTTGGTTGAGCGTCTGACCCTTAAGCATCCAACTCATGATTTCGGCTCAGGTCATGATCTCACGAGTTCATGAGATTGAGCCCTGAGTTGGTCTGCACACTGACAATGCTGGGGACTCTCTCTCTCTGCTTCTCCCAGCTCACACACATGGTGCAGATGCTCTCTCTCTGTCTCTCTCTGTCTCTCTCTCTTTCAAAATAAATAAACAAAAAAATCCAGTTTAAAACATAATAGGAACAACAAAAATTATAAAATGTTTAGTAACAGATTTAAGAAAATAAGTGAAGTATCCCATATATAATATGAAGTATCGTGTGTGAGGGTGTATCTTTATTTGGATACTCTGATTGTAGAGTCAAGGTACACTACTGACATGGGAAAACTGAGTACTTTAAAATTCTCAATTTTTCTCTAATTAATGTGTAAGTAAAGAAATGCCATAAAAATCCCAGTGGCAAGTGAGAATTTCAAAAAGTTTCTAAAGTTTATCTGGAAAAAAATATTTCACCATCGCCAAGAAATCAATCAAAAGTTCATCGGACGGTACTTGCCTTATGAGATATTAAAATAAAGATGTTGCTGTAAGTTAGAATACAGTTGTATTCAACTAATAAAAAGAGGAGGAAGTCAGAAAGAACATATATGAAATATGCCAATATAATACTGATAATAGATGTACAAATGAAAACAGGATGAACTGCAATGGAGAACTACTCGGCAACGAGAAAGAATGAAATCCTGCCATTTGCAGCAACATTGATGGAACTGGAAGGTATTATGCTTAAGTGAAATAAGTCAGGCAGAGAAAGACATACCATATGTTTTCACTCACATGTGGATCCTGAGAAACATAACAGAAGACCATGGGGAAAGGGAAGGGGGGAAAAAAGTTAGAGAGGGAGGGAGGCAAACCATGAGACTCTTAAATACTGAGAACAAACTGAGGGTAGATGAGGGGGTTTGGAGAGGGGAAAGAGGGTGATGGGCATGGAGGAGGGCACCTGTTGGGATGAGCACTGGGTGTTGGATGGAAACCAATTGGACAGTAAATTATATTTAATATAAAAATAAAACAGTAAAAAACCGTTCTTCTTCTTCTTCTTCTTCTTCTTCTCCTTCTCCTTCTCCTTCTCCTTCTCCTTCTCCTTCTCCTTCTCCTTCTCCTTCTCCTTCTCCTTCTCCTTCTCCTTCTCCTTCTCCTTCTCCTTCTCCTTCTCCTTCTCCTTCTCCTTCTCCTTCTCCTTCTCCTTCTCCTTCTCCTTCTCCTTCTCCTTCTTCTTCTTCTTCTTCTTCTTCTTCTTCCCAGGAAAATAGCAGAAACAACTTTAAAGACCAAGACTAGAGGAACCAGGCTGTTCATACAGCACTGTTGTAGGGAGATGTGGTGATATATATTAAAAATCTGAAATATGGCAGACTCTTTGGCAGAAACACCTCCTATTAGATTCCTTCGCATTTGCTCATCATAAAAAGATGACTGAATGAAGGCCCTGTGAACTACTAAATTCCAAGGGAAGAAAGATGCTAATCTGTGGGCATCACTTTCTTGTGGCTGATACTGCAAGGAATGTCAGAGAAAAAGACAAACCAGTTTACCCTGAGACTTGTTCCCATTGGTCTTATTTTGTCATAAATGTTTAAACTTGAAATTTTAATAAAATCAAAACCACAATTATGTCAGCAATCACGTTGTATTCCATTCCTTTCAAAAAATGCAATTAAGCACACACTGAAAGGAATAAAGGGACAAAATGATGAGTGCATCTTGACATTAATCAAGTGAACTTAATCATCATCAATTATAACATAACTTTTTGATAGACTTGGAGTTTTACATTTCATTCTTTAACACAAATAAATCACTCTGTACCCTCCTCAGAATGGTGTTTTCTTCATAACCTTTTAACTCCTGAAGGAAAGAAAATGTTAAGCAGCTAAAAAATGTAAGATCACTCTAGCAGAAATTTAGCCATACACAAATTATCTGCAATTAGATTTGCATAACAACATTTTCATACAGACATGTAGTGTTTCCTTGCTTTGCGATCATCTCATTATACATTAATTTTTAAAACAAAATAGCCAATTCTTACAAGTAGAGCTAGAAATGTGTTTCTTCTTTCCAAAAATATTTTTAGAGAGAGTATGTGCACACAGGTGGGGGAGGGGGGCAGAGGGAGAGAGAGCGCGAATCTTAAGCAGGTTCCACCCTCAGCACAGAGTCCAATGTGGAGCTCGATCCCACAGCCCTGGGGTCATGACCTGAACTGAAATCAAGTGTCCGACTTGGCTCAGGTCATGATCTCACGGTTTGTGGGTTCGAGCCCCGCATTGGGCTCTGTGCTGACAGCTCCACACCTGGAACCTGCTTCAGATTGTGTCTCCCTCTCTCTCTGCCCCTCCCTCACTTGCTTGCACATGCTCTCTCTCTCTCTCCCTCTTGAAAATAAACATTAAGAAATTAAAAAAAGAAAGAATATCTTGTATTTTACAAGGCCACATACTTCCTAAATAACAATTTTAGCAAATGCAATCAACATCTAGAGAAATGATGAAAAATGTGTATCCATAGTTATCGCTATGATGTTACTACACAAATAATTGTTTAACATTAGTAGTCCAAAATGTTTTGAATACTGAAGACAGTGTTTGAATTACTGAACAGATACTACAAAGTCTGCCCCCCACAGTCCCTGGTTATTTACTCTGTTCCTGAATGCAACCCCCTTGAGTCCCTGCATGGCATGCAGTGTCCTCCTCTCTTGGACTGAATATATGTGACTATTGTCCAGTGTCAGGTGCTATGTGTTCAGCCATCTCAATAAACCTGGGGTGGGAATCTCTCCTTCGCTAGTGGAATAAGATAAACAAAAAGCAAATAAAATAATGAATAAAACTCATAAGGAGTGTTAAGGATAGAAAGTAAGATAGTAGAGGGGTGCCTGGGTGGCTCCGTCAGTTGAACGTCTGACTCTTAATTTTAGTTCAGGTCATGATCCCAGGGTCGTGGGATCGAGCCCCATGTTGGGCTCTGCACTGATAGCACAGAGCCTGCTTGGGATTCTCTCTCTCCCTTTGCCCCTTGAACTCTTGCTCTAAGATCAAAATGTTTTAAATGATCTTTAAAAAAGAAAGTAAGAGTTTATAATATATAGGTACAAATCATATACATATGTTATATACTAATACTGGTTAAACAAGTAACTTGTGAGACATAGAATGTGTAATCTTTGTTAAATATAAATAGCACATAAGTTAGTTACATACAATACACATTAACAATATGATACAAATAGTGTCTTTGTGATAGAACAAAGAGATAAAGAGAGTTACTTATAGATAGAAAGGGATCAAAGGATCAAGTCATAATGACAATTATGCCACCCCTAGGGCAACAGCTATGCCATCTTTAAATTTGCCACCCACTTCGACACCCAGTTTGATCCCATCATGGTCCTATGTGTGTTGTACTAAAGAAATGTATACAAAATTCATAGCTCCTCAGCAGGTTAATTGGCCAGCTATAGCTGTGGCCAGGCATATCCACGTGGTCCCCCCCCCCCCCCCCCACCATGTCTCTCAGAGCATGTGATGGTTTCAGGAACCTTTTGCCAAGTTGTTCTTCCTCAATAATACCAAATCTCTGATGTTCTTTTAAAAAAATTTTTTTTTAAGTTTACCTATTTAAGTAATCTCTACACCCAGTGTGGGGCTCAAACTCACAACCCCAAGGTCAAGAGTCACATGCTCTTCTGACCGAGCCAGGCAGGCACTGCCCAAATCTCTGATATTTTTATCTATACCATCAGCAGGAGTAGCTGATGTGTGTTGG
This sequence comes from Leopardus geoffroyi, assembly GCF_018350155.1. NCBI lineage: Eukaryota > Metazoa > Chordata > Mammalia > Carnivora > Felidae > Leopardus > Leopardus geoffroyi. The sequence continues at coordinate 118,929,292 of NC_059343.1, forward strand.
GGGAGAGGTAATATATGTTCCCTGGCTTATGGTAGTCTGACGATTCCATCCTACGTGCATCTTTTAAGTGTGGTAACCTTCCGTCACTTGTCCCTATTTCTCACTGTTCACTGTAAATTAATTTAATAATCCATGTGATTTGAGTGACTTCATTTATCCTGTGAGCCTTTATGTTCCATGACTTCTGAGATGACTTACTTGGTAGCAAACTTGGAAATCACCTTTGGATTAATTTAATTTCCCATGTGGCGCTTTTCCCTACACCTTTCCTCTCATGATTCCCCATCCTACTTTACAAAGGAAAGGCATGCTCTTTCCATTCTCTGGTTTACTCTGGTTCATTGCCCCACAGTAAATGGCACCAAATGAAGAGACAACTTGAAATTCTGGTATTAGCATTGAGAAAGTGAATGAATGAGAAGACTGAGTAGCTAATCCTTTTGTAAACTAGGTGGTTTTCATTTCTTAGCTTAAAATGAAATCGAAAGAGACCTATTGGACTGTTCAGCTGACACATTATTTGCATATGACTTAGACAAATTCTAAGTAATTGGGTGTGCAAGTTTTTTCAGAACACATATCTATAAAAAACAAATAATGGCATAAAAAATAGACCCTGAGTCCTATTTCATTGAGGGCTCAAGAAATGACATCCATTTGATCAGTGACCGTTTTCTTTTGCAGATAAGAGAATTACTTGCAAAAATGTTCCATACATCTCATTAAGAGATGCATTTCCAATTAAATTGTCCTATTCATGTTTAATTGTAATTTATCAAATTTGTACTTTAATTTGTTATTTTGATCAACTGTGCACTAAGAATTATAATGACAACTTATGCCACATGCGGTTTTTAAAACTTAAGAGTTTAGTCATAGGATATTAAAAAAAATCAAAGGAGTATAACTTTCAAACATAAAATATATTAAATTAGGATAAAATCCTATGACAGAAATGCAATGATCACATTATATTCAGGAGAAAAAGTAAAGATACATATATCTTGCTTCTAAAAAATAGCTGTTCATATATGTTTAAATGGATGATGACTAGCTTCAAATCAACATGGTGTCTAGAATGTATTGAAGATTTTTGAAAGAGGGGTGAAACCATTTTGTCAATGAGGATCTATGAATGAAGGTTACAAGTAGGAGTGACCCCTCTCACTAATACAGTTATTAAGGCAAGAGCAGAGTTTTTATTTCCTGTTCTGCCAACTCTAAGTTCTGTTGATTCGGAGGTCTTAATCTCCAAGGAATGAAAGCTTCTAGTAGTAGACACAATGATTTCATTGACTTGGAAGATGAGACTGCCACCTGACTGTTGTTGGTTCCTAATGACACTGAGTTGACGGATATAGGAGGGGTTAACTTCCTCTCTGGAGGGACTGAATCCCAAGCAGGCTCTGTGCTATCAATGTGTCTTAGTACTTCCACGTCCAACAGTAGAAATTAATAAAAGGCAACAGTGGCCCATTGAAAACTCCAATCAGCAGAGGGGCTGGTTAAAAGTGAAAGGAACAAAGAACAGGTGGGGGGAGGGTGGGGAATGGAGTTGTAAATATCAACTATGGCCTCATTACTGTTACAGAAACAAGAGATATAGGAGTTTCTTTACTTGTTATGTAAATATTTCCTTTCTCCATTTTCCCTATTGTTTTATTTCAGACATACTGGTAGTGGTTAATTTTATAATTTAAATTTTAGATTAAATGTATAGGTGGCATTATTACTGAGCTAGAAGAGGAATTAACATCTTCTGTAATTGGTATGGGGATTCTGTGTCTTTGTTTTAAGGGGCAAGAGTGTATGAGAGAGTATCTGTCTCCATGAGGAGTAGTTACTAGAAAGAAGCATGATGTTCTTGTTATTTTTTGTTACATGTAACTTCAAATATGGGAATAAAGATGAGAAGGGATGCTAAGCAAACAAATGGGTAGACTGTGCTAAACAGTTTTATTTGCTTTCAGCTCCATTTCCCATGGATTTCCCTGTATCGCAGAATGTTGGACACTTCGAAACGAATTCTCAGATTTTCTTGCCAGTTAGCTTCCATTTAGGTTGAGTTGATGGAAGGCACAGGAAAGACTGGATGGCGAGACAAAGGGAGAATGCGTATTTTTTCTTACTTAGCTTTCCTGAAATGCTTCTGAGAAAGTCTGCAGACCGGATGACCTAGGCTTCCAGGTTCTGCGTGATGGTGCAAGTCCAGCGGTCATATGTCAGCTTGTGCTCCAGCAATCTTGGTACTACAGTGCACATGGGCACTGGATCCAACAGCAGCAGCAACAGTAATGGTGACTCCAGATTCTCTGTATTTTCCAGGGTCTGTAGAAAATGGTTGGCTTAAGGTATTTAGATTTCAGTGAACCAATTTACAAGTTGATGTAATTGTTTTATCTTAAAACATCAATATTTAAAACATGCCAGAAATGAAATCTTCTCCATACTGTAAAAATGTGTTAACACCTTTAGAGGGTATATGAGCAAAAAAGACGTTATCTTACAAGGTCAAGACCAGTGCATAATCATATCCTTAACCCAGTTCATGGGAAAAGCAAAAAGAAGACATTCAAGGCAAACAATTTCCTCTTCAGGGAGCCAGAGGTTACACTAATTGTTTCCACTCCTTTTTCTTTGGTGATAATGACATGGCCATACCTAATTCAGAGCGAGAGTGGGAAATTTAACCTCTAGCTGGGCGTCCATATGCTCAGGTAAATTCACTGATTTTAAGAAAGATAAGGTATTTACTGACAAATAGCGATCATTGCCACTGTACGTCCGAAATCCAATTTCACAGTCTTAGATTTATAGCGGAAATACATAATGAAGTTTCTTTTTCCTGACCTCCAAGGCCTCCCTAAACCTTCAGAACCAATTGCCTATGACTCAGAATTTCTACTTCTAGGAATATGCATTCGTTTAACAAATATTGATCAAACTCCCACTATCTGCCCAGAACTCTTCTAGTAGCTAAGAATATAGTTTTCAGTAAGACAGTAAGATGTCTACCTGCATGAAGCTTATATTATGCTGGAGGTATCTGATGATAAAATTAAGAAAAAGATACTACAAAATAGGGATACACGCTAGCAAGCGTAGAAACAGACAGTCCCCCTCTTTAAATAGTTCAGACCCAAGGCAAAATTGCAAACAGAGGCACTGTGCAGAGGCACCTAATTATATATCCTTAACAAGTGTAAGAAAGAAAACTAGAGTTAGATGATATTCTCTGATTACAGAAAATACAAGGAATCTTATGTCTCAAATCTAAACAAAAAAAAAAATAAAAGTTTTAAGAAACTCTTGTTAAGAGGCAATATACACTGAAATTTCAGAATTGATAGAAATTCATTGTAATGAAGACAGTAAATATCAGGACCTGTAGGGTACAGCAAAAGCAGTGATCAGAGGAAATTTCATAACATTAAAAATGTACGGGGGCGCCTGGGTGGCTCAGTCAGTTAAGCGTCTGACTTCAGCTCAGGTCAAGATCTCATGGTTCATGAGTTCGAGTCCCGCCTTGGGCTCTGTGCTGACAGCTCGGAGCCTGGAGCCTGCTTCGGATTTTCTATCTCCCTCCCTCTCTATTCCTCCTCTGCTTATTCTCTCTCTCTCTCTCAAAAATAAATAAATATTTTTAAAAATGTATGTTGGTGAAAAAGCAAGAATAAAAGATAACTGAAATAAGCATCTGACTGAATTAGATAAAGAATAATAAAATAAACAAAAGAAAAATAGAGGCTATTTAAAGAGAAAAGCAAAAATGAATGAATTAGAAAAATAACAATAGGACTTATGATTACAAATAAAATATAAATTATAATTATAATTTTAAATTATGATTTGTTGATTTAAAAATAATAGGCAAATATTTAGCTAACCTAATGAGGAGAGAAAGAAAGCACACATTTGCATGAAATAAACAAAATGATTTTAGGGAACTAATCATATGAACAGATAAAATTAAAGCTATAATAAGCTATTTTTTCAACTCTGTGCTACTAAGCGTGAAAACTTGGATGAAATCATTTTCTAGGAAGACATGCTTTATCAAAATTGACTGCAAAATTCATAGAAAATTGCAACAGACTAATTTCCATAGAATATGAGAAAATTATCAAACAGATTATCCCACTAGACAAAAACAAAACCACAAAACTGTATCCAGTTCAGATGATTTCACTGTGAAATTCTATCTAGCTTTTGAAGAGCAACTATTTTAGTTCAGGACATAGAAAATGAACAGAGCCAAAAGCTATTTATTTTCCATGAAAGTATTTTAACACCGATACCAAAATTTTAAAAATTGGCACAAAAAAATAAAACTATAGACCAAGACAATTTAGGAAAATCGATGCAAAAAATCAACATATAATATTAACAATAAATAGGGCATTAAAAGAACAAATCCATAGGGAGTACGTAGTTTATTTTAGGAATGCAAAGATGATATTGTAATACGAAATCTAATATAATTCATCATCATGGTAGATCTAGGAAGAAAAATTTTCACTGACTCTAAAAATGGTGGAAGACACATGGCAAACTTCAACAAACTTTTAATTTAAAAAATAGCTAATAAATAAGAATGTATGGATATGTTCTTAACATAATAAAATATATCTATCTCACCCCAAAAGGCAGTGTCACGTTTAATGGGGAAATACTAGATGCATTCCCACTAAAGTAAGGAACTAGATACAAATATCCAGTATTACTATTATTATTTAATGTTATATTGGAAATACTAAACAATAGACAAGAAAAAGAAATTAGCTATAAATTAAAAGAGGGGAGGTGAAACTATTCCTATTTGCAAATGGTATGATTGTATTCATAGAAAACCCAACACAAACAACTGAAAAACAAAAACTATCATAAATGGGTACATTAGTGAGGTGCAAAATAATATGCAGAAATTAATAACTTTCAGTAAGGTTGTTGTTTTAATGGAATAAATGACAAAATGAAAGAAGCCACGTGTTTACAATAGTAACAAAGAAAAGACATTTAGGAAAAGTTTTAAATGTAAAAGGTAAGTTTTATATGAAGAGAACACTTTAAAATCACTCATGTATATATATATATATATATACACACATATATATACACATACACACACACATAATGGAATACTACTCGGTGATGAAAAAGAATGAAATCTTGCCATTTGCAACAATGTGGAACTAGAGGGTATCATGCTAAGCAAAATAAGTCAGCCAGAGAAAGACAAATATATGATTTCATTCATATGTGGAATTTAAGAAACACAACAGATGAACATAGGTGAAGGGAAGGAAAAATAAGATGAAAACAGATGGAGGAAAACCATAAGAGACTCTTAAATACAGAGAACAAACTGAGGGTTGCTGGAGGGGATGTGGGTGGGGGGATGGGCTAAATGGGTGATGGGCATTAAGGAGGGCGCTTGTGGGGATGAGCCGTGGGTGTCATATGTAAGTGAGGAATCACTGGGCTCTACACCTGAAGCCAAGACTACACTATATGTTAACTACCTTGGATTTAAGTTAAAAATAAATAAACACACGTAATATAGTGTGATGAAAAAATAAATAAATAAAACCACTCTTGAAGAACACAAAAGAGGGTAGACAGTAAATGCTGTCCTGAATAGGAATTGTCCAAAATGAAAGCATGTTATTAATTCTCCCTAAATAAATCTATAAGTGTAACACGAACTCCTCAAAACACATAAGATGACATAGTTAATAAGTGGCAGGGTTGTGAAGGAACCCGGAAGAGCTCTTCCAATGTCAGTATCCTAACATATTGCACTAAACTGTCTCCTTTGAGAGCATCCTCATTCTTTTTTAAGGCAAGATCCTATTCCACTGTATGGATGTAGCCCAATTTACCTATTCATTTTTGTATTGATTCATGTTTAGATTCTTAGCAATATTTGCTTTCTGAAATTATATATTATATAATTATATATAATTATTAAATTAGATATAATTTCACGCATGCACACAAACATCTATGGTTTCAATTCCCCACGTGGAGTTGTTGGGTCAAAGGATATGTGCATTTGAAATGTTGATAGATCTTTGTTAAATTTCTCTTGAATTTGTACTACTCTTAGCAACAAATTAAAATGCCTGTTTACATAAAGCTTTGCCAACGAGTATATTATCAAGCTTTTTGATTGTAGCCAGTGTGATAATTGAAAAATGGTAACTTGGAGTAGTTTTAACTCTCATTTCTCTTATTTTGAGTCAAGATGGCTATCTTTTCCATTCATAGGTGCTATATCTATCTATCTATCTATCTATCTACTTACCTATCTACCTACCTACCTGTCATCTATCTATCTACCTAGAATAAAATTTCTCAGAAATTAGAATGAACTACTAATTTCTTCATAAGGAACAGTAATTACATTTGGAGGCAGGGTAGAAATTGGGCAAGTAAGGCAGTCTCTTTCACTGGACGGTTTATATAATACATGTAATTTTGAACCACATGCAGGGGTTGTGGGAAACGGATACAAACACCTAACTGACAGCGAAAAATATACATTTAAGCATACTGTCTTGAAAGTCATATAACGGCAACCATTTGAGTAGGTAATGAATCCAGACAGCACTTCTCCCTTCATCCTGGATCTGTTGCTTCATGCTGGGGTTTTAGAGACAACTGAGCTGAACTGTATTAGGCCAATAAGAGAGACGTATTTGCTTTTGAAACTTAGAGAATTAATAACAATTTAACAAAAACCATTAAATCCACTCTCGTACAGATTATACCTTGCTCATTTCTTTTTCTGTGTGTATAATTTTGTATCTATTACAGTAAGCCTTCACAGGATATTATGCTCAAGTCAGGAGCTCCTTATAGAATAGAACCTCTTTAAAGCAGTCTACTGTTAAGGCTTAAAATATTGAATAGAAGTGGCAGGCTTTTGGGGGGAATTACAGGCTTCACATATTTGTAATATGAGAATCTGTGGTGTTCTGGGGGGGGAGGGAGAATCCATTAAGACTTATTATTTTCCATTAAAAGCCAAAAGCATGCTCAAGGAGACTGTTGTTAAAACCTGACTTGATTTAAGGAGGAAAGCAGTTGCATAAACAAATGAATCACCAGGAGATGGTTAATCAGCTTTGTGTGACTCATTATAAGAATCCTTTAATACCTGCTAATAACATGCATTTGGTATCATATTTATAATGCTGAATAGAATAAAAACACTATAAGCTGCATTAAAGTGTCACTTGTTGAAAATGACTTTAGATGTTTGTTTAAACAAATATAAGAAATCTTAACTACGTTTGCTCTCATGTTTGAAACCTGCCCTGCATATGGCCCCACAAATGAATGCATCCGTCTTTGGTGGTCAGCTTTCTTCATAAAGGATTGCCGAGTCCCTAAATTCTGAGAAGTAGGGCAGCTGAGACACTGGGGAGGGAACACAGTCCTCGTTTTGATATGACACGGGGTATTAGCTCAAGCACCACTGTGTCATCTGAAAAAGAGATGGTAACTCCCAAGATCCTTCGTGTGGAACGCTTTCTTCCAACCTACCAGGTTATTTTGGGGATCGGTGTGAGAGTGGACAGTGAAAGCCCTTCGCGCGTGTGCAATTACATCGATGGAATATTATCTCTTTCTTTTATGAAGAAGTAGTTCCGCTCTAGCAACTAAATCTATTTTTTGGATGAAGAAAAGAGGAAACAAATGCAAGTCAAGCATGTTGCATTGTGTGCTCGGTCGAGTCAAGCCCACAAAAAGGTATTTTTCTCAGTATGCTTGACACACTGTTACATTAGCGTCAGGTGTAAAACACAGTGGTCTGACAAGTTTTCACCTTATGCCATGTTCCCCACGAGTGTAGCCACCTTCTGTCACCATATACACGATGACAGGATCATTGGCTGTATTCCCCAAGCTGTGCCTTTTCTCTCCCTGACTTACACATTCCATAACTGGAAGCCTGTATCTCTCACCGCCCTTCGCCCATTTTGCCCAACCCCCCAACCCCTGCCCCTCTGCAACCATTATTTTTTTATTTTTTTTTATTTTTTTTAATTTTTTTTTTTCAACGTTTATTTATTTTTGGGACAGAGAGAGACAGAGCATGAACGGGGGAGGGGCAGAGAGAGAGGGAGACACAGAATCGGAAACAGGCTCCAGGCTCTGAGCCATCAGCCCAGAGCCTGACGCGGGGCTCGAACTCACGGACCGCGAGATCGTGACCTGGCTGAAGTCGGACGCTTAACCGACTGCACCACCCAGGCGCCCCTGCAACCATTATTTTGATCCCTGTATTTATGGGTCTGATTCTGCTTTTTGTTTGTTTATTCATTTGTTGACAAAATGCATTTTTTAAAGCTTATTTCTTTTGAGAGACAGAGACAGTGTTAGTGGGGGAGGGGCAGAGAGAGGAAGAGCGAGAATCCCAAGCAGGCTCCACACTGTCAGCGTAGAGCCCGATACGGGGCTCAAACCCACGAAGCCATGAGATCATGACCTCAGCTGAAACCAAGCGTCTGAGGCTCAACTGACTGGGCCACCCAGACCACCCACAAACACGAATTTTTAAAACGACTGTTTAACATTGCATTTATTTACTTTCCCACGAATTTATGAAAACTTTATTTTGCATAATTATCTCTTAAAATATATCTGTTGATATTAGCCAGAGCACTTTGAAAAAATGCGCTAGTATGTAATACAGCAATACTTAAGAAGTGGAAATAAAATAAATAGAGATCACCCATAAGGAAATCGGCACTTAAAATTCTAAGTACACCATCTTTTAAAATGCATCTTAATTATATCAATACCTTATGTCAGGATAACATTGCATAGTTTAAAAAAAAATTTCCACTTGCATTACTCTTTGATTTCCACACTCACCCCAAGTAGCTATTTATACTGCTTTACTGATAAGAAAATGGAGATTTTGAGAGGTTATCAAGCCTATCTATCACTGCTCGTAAACGGCGGAATTGAACTAAAAGTCAGTCTTCCTCCTCCTGAAATCATTGGACTGAGCATCATGATTAACTTATTAAAGATATATGTATGGGGGCATATTCTATGCCACTTTTCCATATTTTAAGTAGAAATTTTCTTTCGCTTAACCGATTTTTTATTATCACTGATTTTCATGCCGTGTTTCATTAATATGGCAAAAATAAATGGCAATAGTTGTACATTATCTGGGTGTATTCTTGCTGCCATGTTTTGGCCGGCTATCTCCTCTGCTATGTTTTCAGCATTGCAAATTTTAAAAGGTATCTACATGTACTAAATGAGTAGATATTTAAATCAGGGTAACTGTAAGGAGTTAGTTCTCTGCAGGGATCTGAGAATGAAGGGTGCACACTTGAAGAACCAACAGGGAAGAAACCTTCTGTCTTTCCCACTGCTCCATAAAGCGAAACATGCATCAGAGTTGGGGGCTGTTCACCCGGTCTGGATTAAAAACACAAGGACCCAAACAAGTAGAAAGGGATGAGGTTGGGAATGGAGTGTTCCAGAAATTGTAGGTGTCGTGACATTTTCTATTTGCACAAACAGAGGCAGTGTGGCTCCACTTTGTGAGATCGGGCAGGTCACATCTCCCTTCTGGTCTGTACCCACTGCATCTGCAATATAAGGATATATGGCCTCTCTAGGGAATACCTAGGGCTCTAGGGTGTTTTTAGTGTAGGTGCCCTGGTACAACATCATCTTCTGATTAGACATCTTTCCTCTCCCTTTCATACTTTCCCCGTTCTGGCGAAGTCATACGCATCCTTTAACACACGGCCAGAGCTCAAATGCAGCCTCTCCTAGAACATTTTCCCGACTGCCCGAGAAATGAATTCCCAAGACCTTCTACATGCAAATGTCCCCACCTGTAGTGTTACGTGATAATGTACTATATTGAGTTTAAGAGGGCCGTCTCTCCTGTCAAATTACATTTCCTGATAACAGGGGAGTGATCACATCTGTGTCCATAGGCCCCATGCGTATTAAATGCTCACTGCAAACTCAGTTTGGTTTAGAATAGACACTAAATAAATGTCTGTTGAGAAAGTAGTATCAGACCCATCTTTAGTGGAGTGCCGTCCCTGAGAATATGGTCAGTATATGCTAAGGGATTGACCTTGGGCTGAGTGGAGAGGCCTGCCAGACACGTGATAATGTACATTCTCTTCTAATTCCCTTTCAAAAGGAACGGGCGGAAGAAAGCTATGGAGAGGTGTTCCCTTAACATTAAAAGCCAAATGTGCAGGAGGAGTGGAAGGTGGACTGTTTTGTGTGGAAAGCAGTTAGTACCTTCATCCAGTAAGATCCCCCCCTCAGGCTTTAGGAAACGAAAAGTTCATGCACTCAACTCCCATTGGATACCACAGACACTGTGCATAAAGGTTCCTATGCTTTATGTCACAAGACACAACCTCAAAGTATATTGGCTAAAAATAACTGAATTTTAAAAATGGATTCTTCCAGCTTTCCCTTTATTGATTATAGAAATGTTCCACAGCTGAGTCAGATCCATTGTTATTTCACTTGCATCATTTCTACCATTTGGCCATATAGAAATCCCAATAGGCGCACCATTTTCACTAGCCCTCAGGAATATCTGAAAGTCATACTATCTGAAATATCGATTCATAGGTATAAGTTTCTCCTATCCAAATAAAGGAAACTGGGACCACAATAAAAGAAGAATGTAGGCTTTGGGTAATTCATTGAGAAGATGCTTACTTCCCGGCTTCTTAATAGAACACATTTTCTTTCCCTTTGTTTGTAAGTCTTTCAGCACCTTGTGAATCTTAATTGCCTGATGTTATAATTCAGAGGCGGACATATAATAGGAGGCTTTGTGACAGGTGAGTGCGCACACCGAAATGGAGAAAAAGGAAGGCAGAGCACTGAGAGAATGAATTTTGAAACCCACAGATAGCAGCTGTCTTGAAAACACGCCTATACATTCATGCCCAGCTCACACCCCTGTCCCGCACTTCCCAGTTAACCTCTCCGTCGAGCCTGAAGTGTAGACCAGTTGTGTTCACACACGGCATAAATATTTGGTCAAGAAATAAAGAAAGGGCCTGCTACTTCACTGCTTTGATTTATGTAGAGGTTGAACCCACTAAAACGTGGATCGGTTTGATGGAGAACCTGAGGTACGAATCTGATTTAGGTTTCCACATCAAAAAGAACATTAGCTCATTCAAGTCACGAGCAACTTTGTCTATCTGCCCTGGGTTATAATTTAGACAGGTGATTGGCTCCAGTCACCCCTTTTCTATTTGTGGGTGCTTATATGGGAGAAATCCAGTAGGCAGGGGCTGGTGAGGGCAAGGAAGCCTAGCTGAGTCTGGAATCTGCTGGCTAGGTGCACAATTAGCTCTAGTCACGGCGATTGGTTTAGGGGTACCGATGCTAAATCGCTAGGCACAGCGATTGGTTTAGGGGTACCGATGGCTTAGAGTGGTCTAATCTATGTGCATGGCAGGACTTGTGATATGGCTTACCTCAGACCTTCAAATTAACTCAGAGGTGATGAATTTCAGGAAAATAAGACCCAGATTAGAACTGAAGGAGTTCTAAGGTTGGTGCCTTGTAACCCCCACCATGCAGCCAGAAGTTGCTAAACCAAAAGACATCTCATAGCTTGAAAATTTAGTCACTGACACCATTTCCTCAGGGGTCCAAAATAATTCACAGGTTGTTTTCTTGAAGCGCTTTCAACAAACGCGTATCATAGGGAATGGTTTAAAACACACTTCAAAGCACTTAATGTGCCAAAAAACTTTTACTGTTAGGGAAGGGAAGTGAATGCACATAGCCCAAGGTATAAAGAAATAGGACAATTAAAAAAGAAAGATCTCACTGTCTATTTTGATAGATTTTGCTTGGAAAAAATTCCCCAACCATGGGAAAGTGACCAAAGATAATTATGATATTTTAAAAAGAAGAAAGCCAAGAAGGATCCCATTGTATATATAAACCACAATTTTTTATCCATTCATCTGTTGATGGACATTTGGGCTTTTTCCATAATTTGGCTATTGTTGAAAGCGCTGCTATACACATTGGGGTACAAGTGCCCCTCTGCATCAGCACTCCCGTATCCCTTGGGTGAATTCCTAGCAGTGCTATTGCTGGGTCATAGGGTAGATCTACTTTTAATTTTTGGAGGAACCTCCACACTGTTTTCCAGAGTGGCTGCACCAGTTTGCATTCCCACTATCTGTGCAAGAGGGTTCCCATTTCTTCACCTCCTTGCCAACATCTGTTGTTCCCTGGGTTGTTAATTTAGCCACTCTGACCGGTGTGAGGTGGGCCTGGAGGGAATTATGCCAAGGGAAATAAGTCAGAGGAAGACAGATATCATATGTTTTCACTCATAGGTGGATCTTGAGAAACTTAACAGAAGACCATGGGCGAAGGGAAGGGGAAAAAAAATAGTTACAGAGAGGGAGGGAGGCAAACCATAAGAGACTCTTAAATCCAGAGACCAAACTGAGGGATGATGGGGGGGGGGTGCTGGAGAGACAGGGAAAATGGCTGATGGGCATTGAGGAGGGTGCTTGCTGGGATGAGCACTGGGTGTTGTATGGAAGCGATGAATCATGGGAATCTACCCCCAAAACCAAGAGCACACTGTATACACTGTAGGTTAGCTAACTTGACAATAAATGTTATTACAAAAATAAAATAAGAAAAGAAAAGAAAAGAAAAGAAAGTAAAAACAAAAAGAAGAAAGCACAACATGGGAGATCGTTTGCTTTAACTTATCAATTAGAGACAATCTCAGTTGTGGAAAATCAGATATGGAGTCAACTTGAAAACCAAAGTTTTAGCTAAGCAAAGCTCATATACAGTTCTGTGTGGAGAGCATCTTATTAAACTACTCCTCTGGTTATTAACAGACATAAGCTATTGTTACTGCACTGCCCCTCTTATATTCTCTTTCTGAAAGAGGTAGTATGTGATAGAAGGGGGAATACGAGATGAGGAATCCTAGCTCTACAAATTATAGCCACTGTGACCTTGGTTAACCCATCTAATTGCTCTGCATCTGTGTTCTCGTCTATAAAGTGGGAATAATGTTAGTCCTCCTTAAATCTATTTTTTAGTCCAGTATAATAATACATATAAAATTGCTTGTTATTTTTATTATTATTTTGAAATATTACATACTTATTACATGATATCAATAAATGGGGAACACTATAGTGATAAAACAGAAAATCTTCTGGAGCGCGTGGGTGGCTCAGTCGGTTAAGCTTCCAACTTCGGCTCAGGTCACGATCTCACAGTTTATGGGTTCAAGCCCTGCGTCGGGCTCTGTGCTGACAGCTCAGAGCCTGGAGCCTACTTTGGATTCTGTGTCTCCCCCCCTCTCTGCCCCTCTCTCTCAAAAATAAACATTAAAAAAACCCCAGAAAATCTTCTATATGCATGCCACCTTGAGATAATTGCTATTGATATTAATGCATTTCTTTTAATGTATTTTTTTAAATATAATTTGAGATCACCCTAAATATAAAATTGTCTATTCCTTACTTTGATTTAATGTGCTATGACAATAATTTCCTTATTGGGACTTTAGAAATATTTTTTAACATAATTTTAATGGCTACAAATTTATGGTGTTAATTTCTTTGTTTAAATAATATTTGGTTTTTTGGTCCTTTCTCTCTCTCTCTATATGCATATGTATGTATATTTTATTTTTCCATATAATGATTCAGTGAAAGTCTTTAAGTCTTTTATTGGATTTTAGTTTATCTCTCTAGGTCGATTCCCAGAAGTGGAATTATTGGGCCAAGGACTATGACTATTTTTAAAATGATCATGCACACTGCCAAATTGTCCAACAGAAAGCTTAAACCCCTTGATTCATCCACCAGGTCATTATGAGGGTACCTGTCTTACAGCGACTTTGCTGAAATTGTGCCCTTCAAATTTTCATTGAAAAATTTTCCTTAAAAATTCTTGTATTTTTGCATATCTTTGATTATTTTGCAAGTATTTGATCACTCCTAAAATGAAACATTTTGAAAAGGTCTCTGGAACAGCAAATTGTTACGTAAACATTACTCTTTTTTGAAGCCATTTGTCATCCCTAGTCTGCTGTCACCTCCGGGCTCAGAGGTGCCTGCCCAAGCCCTGAGCCTTGTCTGTAGTTAAACTATAACCTTGCCACACCAGGAGGCACACTGCAGAACTGTCTGATTCCTCAAGCCTTGAAATAAGCGTCAGGCTTACTTGCCTTGGATATCTGACTTGATTACTGATCTAGGAGAATGTATTCGCTCACGCTACCACACTTCACTTACAGACCTCTCTAAGGATACTCACCACCCTAAAGGGGCATCCTACAAATATTATGAAGCTGCTATTATTGGGGCCAATTAAATTCTGTGAAGATATTAGAGATGTTACTTGTTCAATTGTGTAGTGGCTAAGGGCAAAATGAGATTAGTATAAGGGAGCTCATTTCATATTCTTATTTCCCATGGGAAATCATATCAAGTTTAATTTTGCTTACATGAATTATTTGAATGATGATATTGAAAACATAATTTTCAGATGTGTAGATCCTATTAGTGGTAGAAAATCAAGACAAGCAGCAAATTAAGATTTACAGCATGAACTAGACTGTGCTGGTATGAAATTCAGGCAAACGTTGCATTCGGCCAAATCCGTCACCTCGTGGAAAATATCAATCCAACCAGCTTTTTGACTAAACCAACAAGTGAGTGGACTGAGCTGGCCGAACTGATAATATCTGGTTTGTTAGGCCTTAGTGTAAATAAAGCAGTTAGTAGGGTACGGTTCAATTCCTGGTCCTTGTTTGGCTCTCACTTAGATATTGCTTTTATACTGATCCCCAGTCACTATCCTTATCCTTCCCCCAAGCCACCTTACCGTTTTTTCTCCTGGACTGACATTGAGAGGTGCTCGCGGATGACTGCTAACTAACGTCGCTTAAACTCAGTTTTTTGCCTTTTCCCCCTAGCATAAATTTCCCACGTCTCTGCCCTATCCCGCGAAAACGTAGACATGATTTTACCCTTTTCCTCTAGCAAGGTACCACTGTTCAGATTCATTCCTACTGATTCTAGCAAAGACTATAAAGCAATTTTATTGCTCAGATGGAAGTGAATTCCAATTAATACACCAATTTTTATGTTCATAAGACTGTAGGTACCTATTTAACCCTAAGCACCAGCAGCGAACCAATGCTGAAGCCATCCAAGAACGCTTGGTGATTAACCTTTGGTGATTTTCAAACAATGCCCCCCTGGACACATTCATGAAAGGAACAGAACATTCCCCATGAACGCACTGCTCTCACAATCTCTTTTCCCTTTGGACAATCGGTTACTTCCCTTCAGAGAAGATGGCATTAACTTCCTCACAGAATGAGGTGCAAGAACTGATGAGGCTGAATGTAGGCCTCCTCCCAAGGAGCTGGACTGTTAACAGCGGAAGCTTAAATCAAGGTAACATATGTCAGGTTCCATAATGGGAGAAACTTGGCACTTAAGCCACCACTCTTCCCTCCCACATCCATAGCAGTCATCCCTGATCGATCATAAGACTCTTTCCTGCTGAGGCAGGAAGCACCCTCCTCAGAATCGTTCTCAACACGGTGACTCAGGCTGCGACTGTTAACTAATCAGAATTGGTGTTTAAAATGAAACTGATTTGCTGCCTGTGGTTTTAACGGAACATTTTTAGACTCAGGAAGTCCAGCCGATAAAGGTGTTTGGAATCACATCCATTCCCCCTGAACTCGTACCACATGGATAATGGCTCCTTTCCATTTTTGTAACACATAAATGTCCCAGAAGAATTCCTCTTCATTCTATTGAGGTCTCTCTACTGCACAATGAGGTGCTCTTGGCATCAGCTAGACACGGGTTTACGTTTCAGCGCGGTAACTTCACGTATGACCCCGGTAAACCTGCTGAACTCTGCTGACCCTCAGCTTCCTTGCAGGTAAAGTGAGAACAGGAATGTCTATCTGATAGGACTGTCCAGAAGATTAAATGAGATATTGTGGGTAATGATCTCTCTCACTGTTTGGTCATAGCCAGTACTAAATTTATGTGCCTTCTATTCCTAAAGCCTCCTCAAAAAGAAGAATAAACTTTGCTGCATTTAGCCCTATTGTGAAAAGGGAAAAATTATAAGCGATTCACACCAGGGGAAAAACCTTATAACTCATTTAATCTCTGAATCAGAGTCCCAGAGCTGCAAGGAACTAATCAGTGGCTTTGATCGGAGTGGCCAGGGTCCCGCTTCGGCCGTGTGCACACCCATTGTTTGATCACTTTCTTTGCCCCAGTTTTCTTTGTATCTCACTTCTTAAGTGGTACCACATGACAGGGAAGACCTTCCTTGCTCACACTTTCAACGTTAAATGGAATTATTCTAAACTTAGATTTCCCCCAGATCTTTCATCTGTCTAGCTTTGCAGTCTACGTGAGATAAGTTCCTTCCCTAGCATTTTATGTCAGACCTAAATTATAAAGCGGTCAAAAATGACCTAGTATCCTTGGTGCATTGATGTTTTGCAGTTTTTATCACTATTCTACTTTGAATAGGTTCTGCTTGGAAGACACTGAGCATCTTCAAAATCTTCTGATTTTATAACCATTCTTGCCTCCCTGACAAGATGACTCACCAGGACCATGATGTAAGTCACATGTGGTTTTCCGGTATTTTCCTGTTTCTTAACAATCTTTTATATTTGCATAGTATTTTATAACCCAGAAAGTACTATCCTCTACTGTTCTTTTTGAGACAGTAATTCTGTCAGGTACCTAGGGCAAGTACCTGTGAGGTACTAGGGCAAGTACCTGTGAGGTACTAGGGCAAGTACCTGTGAGGTACCTAGGGCAAGTACCTGTGAGGTACCCAGGGCAAGTACCTGTGAGGTACTTTGAGACAGCGATTCTGTGAGGTACCTAGGGCAAGTATGGTCACCTTTTGGCATATAAAAGAAACTAAGCTCAAGGGAGGTTAAATATTGTGCTTCAAGTCAAAATGCTAATACCCAGTAGAGCTCAGAGTAGAAACAAATTCTATATGAAAGTTCAAACTGTTGGCACATCCCAGCGCATAAAACACAGCAAGAGGACAATTTTAGTCAACAATAACAGTAGATATTGTCCATTTCCAGGTCAGAGGGACATCAAAATCTCCCCAAACTCTATTTTTTCATTCTGTTTTTAAACTTTTTTTCAATGCTTATTTATTTTGGAGAGAGAGTGCGAGTGAGCGCGAGCAGGGGAGGAGCAGAGAGAGAGGTAGACAGAATCTGAAGCAGGCTCCGGGCTCTGTGCTGACAGCTCAGTAATTCCAGCCCAGACAATGCAGGGCTTGAACTCACAAACCAGGAGATGATGACCTGAGCCGAAGTCAGATGCTTAACTGACTGAGCCACCCAGGCGCCCCTCTGTTTTTTTTTTTTTTTTTATCCTGAGCAGTGTGTTCTTTTTTACTTTCACCCCCCAGTTAAATGCATTCTGCCTTGGATTCCAAAGAAGTCTTTAACTGAAGCAGGATCGAGTGCATTCTCTAGTACACATTCAGAAAGAAACACTCCAAATTCCTGTCAGCAGAGAATCTCTGGGAATGAAACAAACAAACAAACACCAAAACAAACAAAAACAAAAACCAAAAACCAAAACAAAAACAAAAACCCTGCTGTATTGTACATTGCTGAAATAAATAAAGTGCTTAACCATCAACTGATTAATGACATTATCCTCTTTAGTTCAAGGCTATGGATTGGGATCTTAGACATATAACAAATTCCCACAAATTACTATGAGGTTTTGTATGCCTTATCAAAGTTCCGTGAATTATCAAGTTCATTATCAAGCTATGAGCTCACAATACATGAAGGGCTTTGAAAGTGCACGTCTTCAAAAGCTGGAACTAAAGGGATAAAAAATGTTAGACGACATATCATGAAATATGAGAGTGGGACAAGGCCAAGATGAGTGATTGCATTTCAGTATTTCAAATTTTTTTTTTTAACGTTTATTTATTTTTGAGACAGAGAGAGACAGAGCATGAACGGGGGAGGGTCAGAGAGAGGGAGACACAGAATCTGAAACAGGCTCCAGGCTCAGAGTGGTCAGCACAGAGCCCGACGCGGGGTTTGAACTCATGAACCGTGAGATCATGACCTGAGCCAAAGTCGGACGCTTAACCGACTGAGCCACCCAGGCGCCCCTGCATTTCAGTATTTCTATGGCCTGTGTATTTTGAGGAGGCAGAAAAATATAATACGTTTAGACTCCCGTAATGTAAACAAAGATATTAAAAGATAACAGTAAAACAAAACAAAACAAAACCACCACCACAACTGCGTCAGAACAGCTAGATGTCATTACTACAGATTTAGAAATAGAACGGCTAACTTCAAAGGCAGTACTGAGGAAAAGGCAGAAGTAAAGAAAGTCTGAAATATTCAGGAGAAATCTGTAAAGAAGGAAGGAAAAGGAAAAAGAAAACTTAATAACTAGGTAAATCAAAAAGGCAGAAATTAGTTATATCAGTAATCACACAAATGTAAAAGTTTTGATCCATCGATTTCATGACAGATTTGGGGAAAATGCATTTATATTCTTCTTATTTTTTTTTTCAACGTTTATTTATTTTTGGGACAGAGAGAGACAGAGCATGAACGCGGGGAGGGGCAGAGAGAGAGGGAGACACAGAATCGGAAACAGGCTCCAGGCTCTGAGCCGTCAGCCCAGAGCCCGACATGAGGCTCGAACTCACGGACCGCGAGATTGCGACCTGGCTGAAGTCGGTCGCTTAACCGACTGTGCCACCCAGGCGCCCCTATATTCTTCTTAAAAGAGATACACTGAAATCAAAATCATACATGCAAATTTTTAAAAAGATAGAGGAAAATATATTCCAAGCAATGCATAACCAATGAAAGGTAGTACAACATGATTAATTTCAAAGAGAATACATTTTTACGTCCAAGACATTATGGATATCCATGGACACTGCCAAAAATATGGCACCCGTAAACTAGTATATACCTGGTAACAGAGCCTTGGATTATATAAACTAATATTAGGACCATTAGGACTTCTGGTTTCAACTCTGACATTTCTTTTTTTAATGTTTATTTTTGAGAGAGAGAGAGCGAGATAGAGAACTCGTGGGGGAGGGGCAGAGAGAGAGAGGAAGACACAGAATCCGAAGCAGGCTCCAGGCTCTGAGCTGTCAGCGCAGAGCCCGATGTGGGGCTTGAGCTCACGAACCACAAGATCATGATCTGAGCCAAAGTCAGATGCCCAACCTACTGAGCCACCGAGGCACCCCTCAGCTCTGACATTTCAAGAGCTTGGAAGTTTTCAATCCAGTTCTTAGAACAGGAAAAAGGCTGAGCAAAATGAAGATGAATAACATTGTCTGATCCATCAGAGAACTGAAGTCATAGGACAAATCACCACACTGAAATCTAGAGAGACAGGGAAATATGAGGGATTTGTATACAAGGCTGAGATGAGTTTATCTGGATCAGAAGACACTGTAAGTACAAACTGATAGGAACAATTACGTGGTAATATCGATGAATTGCTGGAGAATTTGTGTGGACTATAATGAAAGAAATAAACTCCTAGGGTCCAACATTACTGACATTTTCATGGGCTTTCACTGCTAGAACCCCCATGCCCTGTTCTCATGATGAAGATGAAAAAAAAAAACAAAAAACAAAAAACCTCCTTCACGCTTCTGGCAGAGTGAGGGGAAAAAGTAAACACTTTCAAATATACCCAGAGTGTCCTCCATAACAAAGGCCTATTCTTCAGGAGAAGAGACTTTACTAGAGCCTTATCCAACTTAGGGTCAGGGCAGTTAGCCAGTTACAGGCCCCTCCAAGCTTTCTAGAGAAAATAAAAGGCTAAGAAACATTTCTGAAGGCCATAGCCCAGACAGTTGTACTAAAAGGTCAAAATTTAATCGAACATTAGAGACTGCTTGTCCCCTCCCACACCTTACCACCACATCAATAGAGTGCCAGTATAACAGCAGTAGAAAGAGCTAGAAGGCTTAGGCTTTATTTTTGAAAGAGCTCTTAGGGGAAACTGAAAGACAACAGAAGGGAGCAAATAATGTCATTAGAGATAACTAAAAGGTCTGGTACCTGAAACACAGCCCAAATCCTTGCCAAGTTAACATAAAACTTCATAGGAAAGGCATATTTACCTCAGTTCCTATTACTTGGTCCATCCTGTCTGGCTTTCAACAAAAAACTTATAAGGCAAACTAAAAGCCAAGACAAAATACAGGTTAAGGACACATAGCAGGCATCAGAATCAGATTTAGATATGGCACACGTGTAAGGAACTTTAAAATAAGTATGATTAATATGTTAAGGAAGGGCTCTTATTAAAAAAAGAAGAATTAATGTATAAGAACAGATGGGCAATTTAAGCAGAGAGATAGAAACTCTGAAAGTAAGCAAAATCAAAGAATGGTTTTGATGGCCTTGTTCGTGACCAAGAAGAGAATTAATGAACTTGAAGATCTCGGTCACCTGAAACTCTCAAAACTGAAATACAAAGTAAAACAAACAAACGAACAAACAATGAAAATAGCAAAATATCCAGGATCTGTGGTCATCATTTCAAAATGCATAAAATATGTGTAATTGGAATACCAGAAGGAGAAGGAAGAGAGAAAAGAACAGAAAAATTATTTCAAGTAATAATGGCCAAGAACTTTGGGAAATTAATGAGATGCCAACGCACAGATTCAGGAAGCTCAGAGAACACCAAGCAGAATAAATATCAAATAATCTACCTGGGCATATATTATTTAAACTGCAGGAAACCTAAGGGAAAGAAAAATCCTTAAACATTTTAAAAAGAAGTATAAGTGATATTTGTGCACATCAAGTCGCCATTGATGTGAAATGATAATGTGATTAGTCTAAATGCACATATTAAGAAGGCAACAAATAGAAATTAATTATCACACACACAGAAAATATTATTCCAACTATATCAATAATCACTTTAAATGTGAATGGTCTAAATACAGACATTAAAAAACAGTGATTGTTAGAGCGGATTGAAAAAACACTACCTTGGGGCACCTGGGTGGCGCAGTCGGTTGGGCGTCCGACTTCAGCCAGGTCACGATCTCGCGGTCCGTGAGTTCGAGCCCCGCGTCGGGCTCTGGGCTGATGGCTCAGAGCCTGGAGCCTGTTTCCGATTCTGTGTCTCCCTCTCTCTCTGCCCCTCCCCCGTTCATGCTCTGTCTCTCTCTGTCCCAAAAATAAATAAACGTTGAAAAAAAAAAAAAAAAAAAGAAAAAACACTACCTTAACTATGTTACCTACAAGAAACCCATTTTAAATATAACAATATAGATTACAAGGTGTGAACAGTGATATACCATGCTCTCACTAATCGAAAGAAAGCTGAAATCAGTATTTTAATTTCAGATAAAGCAGATTTCAAAACAAGGAAAATTATCAGGGATAATGAGAGGCACTACATAATGATAAAGGGGTCCATTATCCAAAAAAATCCTTAGTGTGTTTACATCTAACAAAGAACAATAAAAAATGTGAGGCAAAAACTGGTAGGTAATTGATAGATCAGACAGGCAGAAAATCAGTAAGGATGCAATTTACCTGAACATCACTATCAATCAACAGTCTCTAATTGAAATGTACAGAGTACCCCATGCAACAGCAGAATGCATTCTCAAGTCCACATAAACACTCACTAAAACCATATTCTGGGTCACAAAAGACAGCTTAATAAATAAAAGACAAAAAACCACACTGATAGAAATCATGCTCTCAGACGAGTATTGAATTAAAGTAGAAATCAATAATAGAACTATAGCTGAAAAAATTACAAAATAGCTGGAGATTGAAATAACACAAGGGTCAAAGAAGCATTTTCAAGAGAAGTTTAAGAATATTTTAAGCCAAGTAAAGGGCATCTTATCAAAATTTACAGGATATGTGAATACAGGGAAATTTGCAGCGTTAAATGAATGTATTAAAGAAGACAAAAAATCTAAAATCAATAATCTAAATCTCCATCTTAGGAAACTAAAGAAAGAAAAGGAATTAAAATGTAAAGCAGGCAGAATAAAACAAATGATAAAAATTAGGTCAGCGGGGCGCCTGGGTGGCTCAGTTGGTTAAGCGGCTGACTCTTGATTTCAGCTCAGGTCATGATCTCATGGATCCTGAGATTGAGCCCTGCATCAGGCTCTGTGCCAACAGTGTGGAGTCTACTTGGGATGGTCTCTCTCTCTCCGTCTCTTTGCCCCTCCCCTGCCTGTGCACACAAGCATGCTCTCTCTCAAAATAAATAAATACACACTAAAAAAATTAGGGCCGAAATCAGTGAAATTTAAAAGCAGATATAGAGAGGCTGGACAGGAAGATGGGGGCAGAGTAGGAGGACCCTAGTCTTGTCCCATCTCAGAAATACTACCGGAAAACTATTAAATCATCCTAATTACCCCAGGAATCAATCTGAAAACTAGAAAAACAAACTCCACAACTAAAGGTAGAGAAGAGGCCACATCAAAGAAGGTAGGGAGTATGGAGACACGGTTTGGGAGGGAGACGGGTCATGGCCACTGCAGTAGGGAGGGAGCCACCGTTGCTGAGAAGGGTGAGACACAGACTAGCACACAGGGGCGCATGGGGAAAACAACCCCATAGTAACTGGCTTGGAAAGTGAAAGGACCCAGATTTTGTGAGTTCTTGTAACTAGTGGGGCTTAAAGCCTGCAGTTCTAAGGGTCAGCAGGCTTGGCTCAGGGATAGTCCAGAGGACACTGGGCCTGCTCTTAGAGAGAAGGCAAGCAAACAGCCCAGAATGTACAGCATGGAAACAGTGATCTGAAGAGCACCTGGGGTACACAATGGGGAGGCTAGTTGCTCACCTTGGAGTACATCCCAGAGAGACAGCATTCATGGATAGACGCTTCTGGGCACAAAGGAACTTGCAGGAGCCAGTTCCCTCCCCTGCCCCTCATCATAAGCACAGGGCCACCTGTGGGAACCAGCGCAGGGCTGACACTACCTAACTTGTTTACACCAAGCCCTGCTCCCCACGCTCCTGTGGAACTGCCTTTCCCAGCCACACTTGCCTCAGTCCCACATCAGTGGGACCCATCCCCCAGAAGACTGGCACAAAACCCTGTCAACACCATGCCTCCTGGTGCTTGAGTTTTGCCAGGCCTCAATTCCGGTGGTGGCAGCAACAGGTTTCATTTCACAAGCAGGCCAGAGCACAACTCGTTGAAACTCACCACATTCAGGCCAGGGGCCAAACACTGCCCAAAACAGGCAAAGAGAGCCTCTGAAGGATAAAGTGGCCAGGACGCAACAGCAGGGCGCGTGCGGCACACATTGGAGACCCTCCCTGAAGTCCCAGGCCCTGGGGAACAGGGAATACCACATAGCAGGGCACTACAGGATTTCTTCTTCATAAAGGTATTACACTCAAGAACGGAAAATGTAGCTGACTTTCCTAACACGCAGAGATAGGCACCGAGATTTAGGCAAAATGAGAAGACAGAGGAATTTGTCCCAAATGAAAGAACAGAACAAGGTCACAGCCAGCGATCTAATGAAACAGATGTAAGTTAACATGTCTGATGAAGAATTTAAGCAATGATCATAAAGATATTCAATGGAGTTGAGAAAAGAGTGGAGGACGTCAGTGAGGCCATGAACACCGAGATAAGGAATAACATAGCACAAATAAAGGGCTCAGTAAATAAGAAACATGCATGATGGCATGAACAACAGGCTGGAAGAAACAGAGAAAGGAATTAATGACCCAGAAGACAGAGTAATGGAAAGTAATCAAGGTGACAAAAGAGAGAAAAAAGGATTATGCAAAATGAGAATAGACTTAAGGAACTCAGTGCCTCCATCAAACGTAATAATAGAGAATTTATTTGCAGAAATAATAACTGAAAACTCCCTTAATCTGGGGAAGGAAACAAGATATCCAGATTCAGGAGGCACAGCGAACCCCCAACAAAATCAATAAAAGCAGATCCACACCAAGACGTACTGTCATTAAAATGGCAAAATCTACTAAGAAAAAAATATTAAAGGCATCAAGACAAAAGAAGTCAGTTACATACAAAGGAAACCCCATAAGGTTATCAGTGGATCTTTCAGCAGAAATTTTCCAAGCCAGAAAGGAGTGGCATGACATATTCAAAGTGCCGAATGGAAAAAACCTGCAGTCAAGAATACTCTATCCAGGAAGGCTGTCATTCAGAATAGAAGGACAGATAAAGAGTTTCCCAGACAAACAAAAACTAAAGGAGTTCAGGCCCACTAAACCAGCCCTGCAAGAAATATTAAAGGGGGCTCTTCGAGTGGAAAAGAAAGATCAAAAGTGACAGTATGGATGTAGGGAACACAAAAACACAAAAGCAGTAAAAATGGATATTTCTGTAAAAAATCAGTCAAGGAAGTCACAAAATAAAAGGATACACAATATGACACCATTTACCTAAACTGTGGGGAGGAGAAGAGTAAAGGTTTGGTTCAAACTTATACAACCATCAACTTACTATAGACTGCTATGTGCGGAAGATGTTATATACTAACCCAATGGTAACCACAAATGAACAACCACTAATAAATGTGCCAAGAATAAAGAGAAAGAAATCCAAATCCATCACTAAAGAAAACCAGCAAACCATGAAAGAAAGACAAGAAAGGATCAGGGAAAATCTTCAGAAACAACCACAAAACAAGTAATGATATATATCTATCAATAATTACTTTGGCTGTAAATGAACTAAATGCTCCAATCAAAAGACACAGGGTGACAGAAGGTCTAAAAAAATAAAAGCCATCTATATGCTGCCTACAAGAGAGTCATTTTAGATCTAAAGACACCTGCAGATTGAAAGTGAGGGGATGGAAAAACATTAGTCATTCAAATAGATGTCAAAAGAAGGCCAGGGTAGCAATACTTATGTTGGACAAAATATACTTTAAAACAGAGACTGGAACAAGAGAGACTGAATGAAGGACACTATATAATAATAAAAGGGACAATCCAACAAGAAGATATAATAATTGTAAATATGTACGCATCCAACATGAGAGCACCCAAATACAAAAAACAGTTAATAACAACCATAAAGGAACGAATGCATTCTACGAGGCTAGCATTACCCTGATACCAAAACCAGGTGAAAAAAGAGAACCATAGGCCAATATCTCTGATGAATATAGATGCAAAAATCCTCAAGAAAATACCAGCAAACTGGGGCACCTACGTGGCTCAGTCAGTTAAGCATCCGATTCTTGGTTTCTGTTCGGGTCATGATCTCACGGTTCGTGGGTTCGAGCTGCTTGTTGACAGCACAGAGCCTGCCTGAGATTCTCTCTCTCCCTCTCTCTCTTTCTGCCCCTCCTCCACACTCTCTGTCTCTTAAAATAAATAAACTTAAAAAAAAAAAAAGAAAATACCAGCAAACCAAATCCAACAATGCGTTAAAAAAATCATTCATCGTGGTCGAGTGGGATTTATTTCTGGGTTGCAAGGGTGGCTCAATATTCACAAATAAATCAACATGATATATCACATCAATAAGAGACAGAACAAGAACCATATAATCATTTCACTAGATGCAGAGAAAGCATTTGACAAAGTACAACATCATTTCTGATTAAAACCCTCAACAAAGTAGGTTTAGAGGGAGCATACCTCAACTTAATAAAGGCCATATATGAAAAACCCACAGCTAACATCATTTGTTCCTGGGAAAAACTGTGAGCCTTTCTCCTAAGGTCAGGAACAAGAAAAGGATGTCTACTCTCACCACTTCTATTTAACATAATACTGGAAGTCCTAACCTCAGCAATCAGACAATAGAAAGAAATAAAAGGTATTCAAACTGGTAAGGAAGAAGTAAACCTTTCACTATTTTCAGATGACATCATACTCTATATAGAAAACCCGAAAGACTCCACCAAAAAACTACTAGATATGATAAAGGAATTAGTAATATCACAGGATACAAAATCGGTGTACAGAAATCTGTTGCATTTCTATACAACAATAATGAAGCAACAGAAAGAGAAATTAAGAAAACAATCCCACTTACAATTGCACCAAAAACAATAGATACCTAGGAATAAACCTAACCAAAGAGGTGAAAGATCCGTATTCTGAAAACTATAAAAAACTGATGAGAGCCTGGAGCCTGCTTCCGATTCTGTGTCTCCCTCTCTCTGACCCTCCCCCGTTCATGCTCTATCTCTCTCTGTCCCAAAAATAAATAAACATTGAAAAAAAAATTAAAAAAAAAACTGATGAAAGAAACTGAAGATGACACAAAGAAACGGAAACCCATTCCATGCTCATGGATTGGAATAACAAATATTGTTAAAATGGCTAACAGAGAAAGACAGATACGATATGTTTTCACTCTTATGTGGATCCCGAGAAACTTAACAGAAGACAATGGGGAAGGGGAAGGGGGAAAAAAAGTTCCAGAGAGGGAAGGAGGCAAACCATAAGAGACTCTTAAAAACTGAGAATAAACTGAGGGTTGATGGGGGGTGGGAGGGAGGGGAAAGTGGGTGATGGGCATTGAGGAGGGCACCTGTTGGGATGAGCACTGGGTGCTGTATGGAAACCAATCTGACGATAAATTTCATATTAAATAAATAAAATAAAATAAAACGCCTATATGACCCAAAACAATGTACACATTTAATGCAATCATTATCAAAGTACTAATAGCATTTTTCACAGAAGTAGAACAAACAATCCTAAAATTTGTATGGAACTACAAAAGACCCCAAATAGACAAAGCAATCTTGAAAAAGGAAAGCAAAGTTGGAGGCATCACAATTCTGGACTTTGAGTTATATTACAAAGCTGTACTGATCAAAATGGTATGGTACTGGCACAAAAATAAACCCATAGATCAGTAGAATAGAATAGAAAACCCAGAAGTGAACCCACAATTAAATGGCCAATTAATCTTTCACAAAGCAGGAAAGAACATCCAGTGGGAAAAAGATGGTCTCTACAACAAATGGTGTTGGGAAAACTGGACAGCAACATGGAAAAGAATGAAACTGTACCACTTTCTTACACCATACACAAAAATAAATTCAAAATGGATCAATGACCTAAGTGTGAGATGGGAAACCATTAAAATCCTAGAGGAGAACACAGGCAGTAACCTTTTTGACATTGGCTGTAGCAACTTTTTTCTATATAGGTCCCCCGAGGCAAGGGAAACAAAAGCAGAAATAAAGTATTGGGACTACATGAAAAAAAAAAAAAAAAAAAAAAGCTTCTGCACAGCAAAGGAAACAATCAACAAACCTAAAAACAACCTATGGAATGGGAGAAAATATTTGCAAATGACCTAGCTGATAAAGGGCTAGTATCCAAAATCTATAAAGAACTTATAAAATTCAACACCCGAAAAGCAAATAATCCAACTAAAAAATGGGCAGAAGACATTTTTCCAAAGAAGAGGAATAGATGGCCACCAGCCACACGAGGGAATGCTCATCATCATTTATCATCGGGGAAAATGCAAATCACAACTACGATATGGCATCAACTCACGCGTGTCAGAATGGCTAAAATCAACAACACAAGAAACAAGAGGTGTTGGCAAAGATGTAGAGAAAAAGGAACCATCGTGTACTGTTGGCGGGAATGCTAACTCGTGCGGCCACTGTGGAAAAGAGCATGGGGGTTCCTCTCAAAGTTACAAATAGAACTACCCGACGGTCCAGCAATCATCCTACTGGGTATTTACCCAAAGAATACAAAAATACTAACTCAAAGGGTTACATGCACCCCTGTGTTTATAGCAGCATTATTTCCAATAGCCAAATTAGGCAAACAGCCCAAGTGTCCGTTGGTCGATGAATGGATAAAGACGAGGTGGTATATATACACAATCTGCAACAACATGATGGAGCTAGAGAGTATAATGTCAGAGAAAGACAAATACCATATGACTTCACTCATGTGGAATTTAAGGAACAAAACAAATGGGAATGGGGAAAAAGAGAGAGAGAGAGAGGCAAACCAAGAAACAGACTCTTAACTATGGAGAACAAACTGATGGTTACTAGAGGGGAGGTGGGTGAGGGGATGGGTGAAATAGGTGATGGGGATTGAGGGGTGCACTTGTCATGATGAGCACTGGATGATTAAGATAAAAACTTTAAAAAAATGAGATATGCCCGTATAAATCGAGTATCTAGTAGAGGCTTTTGTCCATAGTAGCACTTAATAGATGTTGGATAAAGCAAAAATACAAAATTCTCATTGAACACTTATAATAGCATGGTGTGGCATACATGTCCAGCAATAGGCAAAAGGAGAAATATATTATGGTACATTCTTACACTGGGAGACTATATCGAATTAAATACGGATGAACAATACCTAACAACACAGATTTCATAAATATATAGAGGGAGAAAAGCAAGTAGACAACATGAAAAATTAAAGCATTCATGTAACTTTTATAAAATGTATAATATACATAGGAAAAACTGTGATTGGGAAGATACACACAGAATTTATGGTAGTGACAGGAATGTATCTAAAGACTTGTTCTGTAATGTTCCATAATTTTTATAAATAGAATATTTGAAGTAATAAAAATCTAAAGTAAAAATAGGTTTCGTGTTCTTAATATTTCAGAGTACATGGCATTTATGAACTAAGAATAACCAACCATAAGGGGAAAATGTGAAATTAGGAACAATTTCACAGAAATGAAAATTCACAATTGTCAAATAAAAATATACCACGAGGGAAGCACAAACCAGATTGACGCATAGTCACATCACTGAGGTAGAATACAAATTGGTTATATTTTACCAGAACCCTGAAGAAAAGAATGGAGACATTAAAAAATAAATAAATACAATAAAATAAAAAGAGAGGACAGATTGTGGAAATCCAAATTATACAGGATCTGAATCCCAGAAGGAAGAACAACTATAAAAATTATTAATGAAATTAACAATCAAAAAATAGCGAAGAAAATATTCTTGAGGTGAAAAAGACATAATTATGATTAATAAAATTGTGCACCATCCAATGGCAAATAATGAAACATAACCAAGATTCAGATTTGTTTTTGGAAAACCCTTGAATTTCAAAGTTTTTCTTTGTCCCTGTAAGTAATTTAGTAGAAGCAGCAAGTCGATGGTAAATGATCAAATTCAGTTGTTCGTTTTTTTTTTTCTTTTCTGTTTTTTTTTAAACACTTAGAGGAACTAGTTTTACAGAAGGTTGGGAGAAAAAATTTTGTGAATGAGACATTATATACATAGTCAAGGTGGCCCTTATGGGAACTTAGCAACAACAATGCTTTCTCATATATCCAAGGGTGCAGAAAGAATGCCACCTACGTAATTCCCAGAAGTATACTCCTCCTCTCAGATTGCTAGATCTTGAAGATTTGCTCCAGTTTCCTCTGGAAATACTCAACGCAAAGAACTCAAGATGACGTGTTTATAGAAGATTTACTATGAGCACTGAAGCCAGTTAAAATATTGACTTAAGTCTAAATAATTTAAGTTTGGTAATAAAACCTAAAGCTATGTTAAAAATACCTTCTTGAAAGAAGATAGATTTTATTAGATACTTCTGTGACAATAAGTAATAATCTCAATGTGAAATTTCATAGGGAATAGAGAGAAATTGCCAAGGAATAAATCTCTCATCAGCTGGGATATGATAGACATGGTGTCATTGTTAAAATAATTATACTTAAGTTCAAATATCTATTTCAATGTCAATGGTAACCTCTTGAATGAAAACAGGGTGTATGTATACCTTTCAAATAAACTGAGAAAGGCATTTCATTTAATACCACAGGAAAACATGTCAGTGACAAACAAGCCATAAAAGAACATAAAATATCAAACAGGATGACAGAAGGAGCGTCACAGTTTTATTCACAGATTTATTACTTCCAAGGAAAAAACATCAAAAATAGTTTCATTTCAGAGTGCAAGACAACTCAAGAAGCCTAGATCCCTGTATGAGCACACGGAAGATAAGCGCTCAATCAGGATCGTTTGCGTTGGATTTTGCAGGAGCAAGTACCTGACACTTGTCACCATTGTAGGAACCCAGCCTACCAATCCATCAATTAATATCTTGGAGTGCTGTTATAAGAAAGCCCTAAATTATGCGTTTGGGTGCCAGGAAGCAAGGTAACAGATAAAAGAGGCTAGAAAGATGATGATGTATGGTATGCGGTGTAAATCTTTTAATTAAATCATTACTTTCCGTAAGTTGGAGGTACAATCAGATGCATACTTAGCCAGCAATCCTAGAGAAAAAGGTTGAAAAACTTGGTAGCGTGTGCTGCTGGGTGTTGCCTGCAAAATTTTGGCAAGATAACGTACCGAAGAGATGAACTCAGTGTACAGTTAGTTTGCAAGTGGACTAGAAAGGCAATTGGGGATGACAAAGATGTTGAAGGGTTAAGATTTCAGTAATACTCAGTGGAATACAGTGATTCAGGACAATGATGAGACTAAAGGAATGGCTCCCCACCTATTTTTACAGATAGCCTTAAGATAGCTACTATTTTTATTTTTTAAAGGTTATTTATTTTCAGAGAGAAAGACAGAAGGCTGGGGAGGGACAGAGAAAGAGGGAGAGAATCCCAAGCAGGCTCTGCACTGTCAAAGCGGAGCCTGACGCAGGGCTCCAACTCGTGAGTCGTGAGATCATGACCTGAGCCAAAATGAAGAGTCAGCTGCTTAACTCATTCAGCCACCCAGGCGCTGAAAGATATACTATTTTTATAAAAAAAAAATTTAATGGTTATTTATTTTTGAGAGACAGAGAGAGGCAGAGCATGAGCGGGAGGAGGAATAGAGAGAGAGGAAGACACAGAATCTGAAGCAGGCTCCAGGCTCTGAGCTGTCAGCACAGAGCCCGATGCGGGGCTCGAACTCACGGACCGCGAGATCGTGACCTGAACCGAAGTCGGACGCCTAACCGACTGAGCCACCCAGGTGCCCCTGAAAGTTATACTATTAATCAGAGAGTGTGTAAGGAAGCAAAATAAATCAGAATTGAGAATTACAAGTAGGAAATGCTTGTTTGTATGGTTACTGGTACATGGAACTGATTTGAAGCAAATAGATCAACATCCTTCAAAGTCTCCCATAATTTGCAAGTTAGAAGAACTTGCAGTCTCATCTTCCAGTATCTGTAGCAAGTTAAGACAGCTGTGGAGCCACAGGACACGTTCCCATGTATTCCAGATGTGCTCAAGGAAGATCACGTAAAGAACTTCCTAGAAGGCGGAGCGCAGGCTCAGCGATAATCAACAAGGATTCCCTCTTAGTGAGAAGAATTGGGCCTTAATTGAGAGACTTCTTACCTCACAGGGTAGGGGGCCGTCATAATGCCTGCTTTTCAGGATTTCATCCTTGCCATGTACTAGTGACTGATGGGTACATATTCCTTAATGCCTTTAAAAAAAAAATTTTTTTTTTTTAATGAACGGAAAAGTCCTTCCTTCCTTTGCTTGCTCACTTCTTTCTTTTTTTCCTCCAATATCCTTTTGCTTGCCCCACTATTATATTTTGGATATGTGTGGTGGTGGTGGTGGCCAGATAACTTGCCCTCTTGAGTTCATAGGTCACCAAACTGAAAATGATCCTATGTAGTTCTAAGGGAGAGCACTGGGCATAGCCTGGAGATTCTGAAATTTGAGCTAGATTCATTACATGGATGGGACCTTGGTTTGTCTTCATCAAAGGGGGTAGATGAACATTTTTAATTTTATGGGAAGGAGAGTGAAATGGATATTTGGCAACAAGAAGGGCAGAAATAATACTATCCGCCTGGCAACACAGGACAACTACATTTCTCAGCTCCTTCCCTTGCATCTAAATGAGACCTTGTGAATAGTCGTTCTGGTCAAGGGAATGTGTTAGAAATGAGGTATATTTTTAAAAAAACAGATTTTCGAGGGGTGCCTGGGTGGCTCAGTCAGTTGGGCAGCCGACTTCGGCTCAGGTCATGATCTCAGGTTCACGGGCTCAGGCCCCACGTTGGGCTCTGTGCTGACAGCTCAGAACCTGGAGCCTGTTTCGGATTCGGTGTCTCCCTCTCTCACCACCCTCCTCTGTTCATGCTCTGTCTCTCTCTTTCTTGAAAATAAATAAACATAAAAAAACAGATTTTTGAGTTTGCAAAAAACAGCCTATATAGACTGATATAATGAGAAGCACATAAAACAGATTTCATAGAAAGGATAAAAATAAATATCTGGGCAAAGATATAATGGAAATCACAACATAATGAAAATGGATATCTTAATATTATTGAGAGAGAAAATCGAAGGCAAATCTTTTACATTTAAAAGTCATGCAGAACAATGAAGGCATACCAATACTAATTATTTATATACTGGATGTTATATATATATAACATCCTCTATAACATCAAAATATAAAACGATAGTTTTTATGGATATTAAAAACCAATATAATACAATCAGTGCCTGGAGTGTGTCACACAACTTGCTATGTCTTTGATCAGTCAAATTGATAAATACAAACAGTATGGATGGAGTGAGTGTAAATAATACAATTAAAGGGAAGTTCTGGGGCGCCTGGGTGGCGCAGTCGGTTAAGCGTCCGACTTCAGCCAGGTCACGATCTCGCAGCCCGTGAGTTCGAGCCCCGCGTCAGGCTCTGGGCTGATGGCTCAGAGCCTGGAGCCTGTTTCCAATTCTGTGTCTCCCTCTCTCTCTGCCCCTCCCCCGTTCATGCTCTGTCTCTCTCTGTCCCAAAAATAAATAAACGTTGAAAAAAAAAAATTTAAAAAAATAAAGGGAAGTTCTGTATATATCATCTATCCATTTAGCCATCTAATTGTAAAATTCTTTTCTGGTATACAAATACCAGTTTAATGAACTGTTGCTTATGCCACATGGAAACTTCATAAATTCTAAAATTCAGAAAGAGGAAAGGCTAAAATTTTGGACCTTAATGCATTTCGCCGTAAAATTTTTTACAAAACCCTTTCTTCTTAGGTCAAACAGGAAATCATAACTTCAGTTATAGATGATTCTAAAAGAAGATACAAGGAGACAATTAAGGGCCAAGCCTTTAGGAAGCGCCTAAAGTGGTGTTCACTAAAACATAACTGGCCAAGCCATAAATACTCACAGTGTTCAGTAAAATGTAATTAGTGTCAATTGATTTCATTATTACAGAACATTGTTCAAATGAGCTCCATGGTCTAAGCATTAAAAGCAGTAATAAAAAACAAGTACCAAATGTTGCAGGAAGAATGAATTAATAAACATAAAATAGACAATTAATGAATTTGAAAACATAAAAGCATAGAATAGATGAAAATATCAATCAATTTATGCTATTACAGAACACAAAAGATGAGTCGCAAAATTCTACTCCTGAAACCAATACTACACTGTATGTTAACTAACTTGAATCTAATAAAAAAGAACACAAAGCAATATAAGCTACTTTTCAATTCATCTTAGAAAAACAATGTTTTTTTGGTTTTAATCTTATTTATGCACACAAAAATACATGCACTGCATAAAATACAACCAATTCAAACACAGAGATATACTTAAAGAACCAGTAGGGGGGCGCCTGGGTGGCGCAGTCGGTTAAGCGTCCGACTTCAGCCAGGTCACGATCTCGCGGTCCGTGAGTTCGAGCCCCGCGTCGGGCTCTGGGCTGATGGCTCAGAGCCTGGAGCCTGTTTCCGATTCTGTGTCTCCCTCTCTCTCTGCCCCTCCCCCATTCATGCTCTGTCTCTCTCTGTCCCAAAAATAAATAAACGTTGAAAAAAAAAATTAAAAAAAAAAAAAAAGAACCAGTAGGATTTCTTTCACGGAGGTATATATTTTTTTATTCATGAAACTTCTGTTCATCGCATCAAGCAGACAAGAATCAAAACCATATGAACATCTTCATAGATTCTTAAAAAGGCATATGTAAAAGGGGTTTAGTATCTAGCTCCCATGTAATAGCATAGTTAACTACAAATAAATATTCTTAGATTAAAATGATAAAATACATATACCTACAACTTACATATGGAGTAAATGTCATAACTTAAATGCTGTAATATAAAAGCATTCTTATTAAACACTGGAGTGTTGTATGGTGACAGATGGTAGCTATACTTGTGGGGAGCAGAGCATAATGTACAGATTTGTCAAATCACGATGTTGTACACCTGAAACCAATGTAATGTATCAACCATGCTTCGATTAAAAAAAAAAAAAAACTGGAGAAAGACAAGAGTAATTCCTATCATCTCTGAAACTTTGTTTTGGAAGTTCTAGCCATTACAAGAAAAAATGATATTTCTTGAAAAATATAAAAATAATCTACTCAAATAATACACCATTCAACCTGGAAAACTCGGGAAAAATGAGGCTTATTTGAAAGTACGAGATAGTTCAATAAGCAACTTATATGAATTCACTGAACTTCTATATATTTATCTGTAACAAGTGAAGATCATGCCCACTGCTAGGGGTTACTGTGAAAAGCAGATAAAGTAATGTAGATCAAGTTCCTGGCACACAGTAGGTGCTTAAGAAATGGTAGTTCCCTTTCCCTTCACTTGGCCTTACCACTCCAGTTGAGGAAATGGCACATAGATGCTAGCATGTAAATAATAAAACATAGCAGTCAGCGTAGAGAAAGGGTCATGTGAATGGCATACATAATTGGCACTGGGGTCAGGAGAAACTTCTTAAAGGAAAGAAAAGCTTAGAATAGAAAAGGAGTCAGGAGGACCTTCCAAATGTAACCCATTTATGGGCTGAACATGGTGAGGATACAAACAACGAAGCTTATTACTGCATTTTTTTTTTCTGTAAGGTTTATTTATTTATTTATTTTTTTAATTTTTTTTTTTCAACGTTTATTTATTTTTGGGACAGAGAGAGACAGAGCATGAACGGGGGAGGGGCAGAGAGAGAGGGAGACACAGAATCGGAAACAGGCTCCAGGCTCTGAGCCATCAGCCCAGAGCCCGACGCGGGGCTCGAACTCACGGACCGCGAGATCGTGACCTGGCTGAAGTCGGATGCTTAACCGACTGCGCCACCCAGGCGCCCCTATTTATTTTGAGAGAGAGAGAGAGAGAGAGAGAGCGCGCAAGAGCACTTGTGCAGGTGAGAGCAGGGGAGAGACAGAGAGGTGAAAGAGAATCCCAAGCAGGCTCCATGCTGTCAGCATAGAGCCCAAGGCGGGACTCGATCTCACGAAGTTTGAGATCATGCCCTGAGCCGAAATCAAGAGACTGACACTTAGCTAGAGCCACCCAGGTGCCCCGATGACTGCATTTTTTCAGATAAACTCTGTAAGATCTTTCTTCACTGCCCTCTTAATATCATGGAGGATTCTATATTTTTCCAGCTATGTTTGTTTACTTAGAAGAGTCTCATTTAATGCTGCTTAAATGTCCAGTATATTTAGAATAAAAACTGCATCATCACTCATTCCATTGCAATTGTTACTTTCCTCCTCCCCATCCTCCCGTTTGTGCTGATGAAAATAGCCCTCCTATCAAGAGTATTCTAGCCTCTTCCGCCAAGATGATTCTAGCCTGTCTACTACTTACAGTGTCCCCTTGGCCCATTGGATACAGAAACCCTTTCTTAATTGGGTGAAAGTGCAGTTGGCTTTCAGGGGAGCTCTTTCTGCTCAAGGTCTCAGCAGCAGGCCTTTAGACTTCGTCAGGCAAGAATCAGGCACCAGTCTCTGTGTTCCCCCAAATCCTAGGGGACATGAGTCAAGGTGCCACAAAAATTTTAATACCACTTTGGCCACATGACAGCATTCAGAGTCTGCTGGGTCTTTTCATTTGGCTGGGGATAGATTATGGCAAAGGGTACCGAAATGTTACAGTACGCCCTACTTCACATACAACCATCTTCCAAGAAACAATTGTTTCATCATAGGGACAATTTACTTTGAATGTCTTGACTTCTCCTGTATACCGTGGAGGTGGGCGATCGTATAAAAATTCAAGAGCGGTTTTATCCAACTTTCAAATGTTCTACATGGGTGTGCCCAACAACTCTTTTGCAACTTACGGATACTTGATTGCCACTACCTTCAGTTTTGGAAATTAGGAGATTATAGGTGAAGTCCCATTTAACATTCTGCTAAATAAGCAAGAGGGTTGGCATCAGTAGCAGCTTAGAAGTGTGACGCTGATTTCTTCGAAGAACAATGACTAGATTAATTTGGTTGAAGCAAAGGATATTAGCAATGGGGTAGAGTAAGAACGTGACAGGGGAACTTACAAGAAGAATGCAGACGACTTTTAAAGAAACCTAGTACGTGTATTTTATCCTGTAGGTGAAGTTGTGAACCAAGAAAGTGACATACGTAAGGCACTCCTTTTGATGAAGGTTAATCTGAAATCTAGATGAGGTTCTGCGGGAGTGTAATCGTATATATCTCATGGAACCTATTTATATTATTATGATCTAACCATATGTACCAATTTCAGCCGATTTCCTGCCATGTCAGAACAATTATGTATCTACACAAAAAAAATGAGGGTGTAGTCATTGGGCTTTCTCCACTTGTAAAGGTCATTATCACTCGCCAATTCATAGAACCATGGGATGTTTAAACTGAGCCCTTACAGACATCAGCTAGGTGAATCCTCACCGTATCTAGTTGAGGAAACTGACATACAGAGACGGTAGGTCAATGAACTTAACACTACACAGCTAACCAGAGGCAGAA
Source organism: Leopardus geoffroyi (assembly GCF_018350155.1). Taxonomy (NCBI): domain Eukaryota; kingdom Metazoa; phylum Chordata; class Mammalia; order Carnivora; family Felidae; genus Leopardus; species Leopardus geoffroyi. The sequence continues at coordinate 118,966,102 of NC_059343.1, forward strand.
GCTGGAATAAATGCCAGACCCACTAGTCTTGCATCTCAGTGTTCTCTGACGAAACAAATTGATCCAAGAGACTGTCAAATAATCGGGGGTTTTGTTTTCGTTTTTGTTCTGAGTACCAGGACTTCTGAGTCAATGGTTTATTTTAACTTATAGACCTCATAAAATCATGTAACACATAGATGGAGCAGGCTTGGAGTAAGGTGAAGAATACAAGTTGTATTTTGGACATCTGCAGTGTGATGGACTTCCAAACTGTGGTACGAGCTTCAGGAGGGTATCTGCATTACCACTTTGTGTATTTGAAGTTTCTAACACAGCGCTCAGCATATAGTAGGCACTCAACAATTAGCATTTATTATTATTATTATTATTACTGCCATGGTACTATTTAATAATATAATAATTACTATTATTATTGCCCAAGGCCAAGAAGACAGGGACAGTGCCTGCACTGGTGCTTAAAAATTTGAGGAAATGAACCAGAATGAATCAGTAGTAAGGCATGGCTGATTTATCTCTCTGGACCATGAACTATCTCTGAAGTTCTTAGTGGAGTATGACTTCATATTTCAAAAACTGATGCAACAGAAATTTAAAAAAAGATTATGAAAGAATACTGTCGACAGTTGTATGCCAACAGATGGGATAACTCAGAAAAATGTAAAAATTTCTATATAAACACACAACCTGGTAAGAGGGAATCATGAAGAAATAGAAACTATGAACAGAAAAATAGCTAGTAAGGCATTTGCCTGGATAGCCAAGACTCTACTGCTGTATCCAAGAGTGCTTATAGAATCAACTGCTCCCACTTTAAATTTTTTTAGTGCTTATTTATTTCTGAGAGAGAGAGACAGAGCATGAGCAGGGGAGGGGCAGAGAGAGAGGGAGACACAGAATCTGAAGCAGGCTCCAGGCTCCAAGCTGTCCACACAGAGCCTGATGCAGGGCTCAAACTCACAGACTGTGAGATCATGACCTGAGTCGAAGTTGGATGCTTCACCGACTGAGCCACCCAGGCACCCCTCAACTGCTCCCACTTTAGAACTTCCATTCTTTGCCAAATGTACGAGATTGATCTAAGTAGCAGGAGACCAACCGATAATAAATGGTCAGCTATGTTCAATTCATCTCTTGATAGCGTTTTGCATTTAGAACATGTAGTGAAGAGCAGGGGACTTTTGGCTTTTAAATATATTTTAACATTCTTTCTTGAAATCTGTGCGCTTCACATCCTGTGTGTTCCACTCATGCAGTCACTGGTTAAAGACCAACCAAAGCCCTCAGCGTTCACCTGGGTCATTCTTGGTGCAGGTGGTAGGTAGGGGCACTGGTGAGAGTTTGACTGCTTTGTGAGGAGATCGGGAGAAGAAAGCTAACGCTCAGGCTTCGGTGGTGAATTTAAAAGTGCCTGAGCCCTGTCAGTGACCACAAATCAAAGGAACAGTGGTGGACTTAGGCGAGGCAAGTGTACATGAATCCATTATTTGGTTAGGAGTACAATCGTAACTTATAGAGAATTTCTTTGGAAATTCACTTCCCATACACTTTCTAATACCATTGACCACTTCTAAGTTTAGCTGCTCAAAATGTTTCTTGTTAGGAAAGTCTTTTTTTTTTTTTTTTTTTATCATGTTCCTCAATGTAACTTTATAAGCCTAAACTTGAATCCATGAAGTTGGGTTCATTCCACTGCCTAGGACATTCTGTGCATTCCTCATTTCTTCCTCTTTCATTCCTGATTTTAGTCATGTGACTTCTCTCGTTTTCCTTATTCTAGTTAAGAGGTAGCCACCTTTATCTTTAAAAAATGCTCTGCGTTTCATTGATTTTTTTTCTATTGCTTGTCTATTTTCTATTTCATTTGCCTTGGCTCTAATATTAATTTTTTTCCTTTCTTCTGTTAGTTTCAGGTTCGGTTTGTTCTTTTTCCAGTTTCTTGAGGTATACACCTATGCTGTTGACTTCAGATATTTTCTTATTTTTATTATCATTACTTTTTATTTTAGTATAGTTGACACACAATGTTACATTATATTCTGGTGTACAACTTGGTGATTTGACAAGTTTATACATTATGCCGTGTTCACCACAAGTGTAGCCACCATCTGTCCTGTTACATTGCTATTACAATATCACCAATTATAATTCCTTATGCTCTGCCTTTTATTCCTGTGACTTACCCTAGATATTTCTTATTTTTTACTGTATGCACTTATAGCTTTAAACCTCCCTCTTAGCGATTCTTTTGATGCATCCCATAATTTTTTGTAGATCGTGTTTCCATTTTCATTCGTCTCAAGGTATTTTCCAATTTCCCTTGTGACTTCTTTGTCCCATTGGTTGTGTAAGAGTGTATCGCTTAATTTCCACAAATTGGTGGATTTTCCAGTTTTCTTTGTGCTACTGATTTCTAGTTTCATTCAACTGTGATCAAAAAAGGTACTATGATTTCAACCTTCACGATTTTTTTTAAGATTTGTTTTTGTAGCCTAATGCCTATCCTAGAGAATGTTCCAGGAGCACTTGAGGAGATTGTATATTCTGCTGTTGTTGGCTGGAATAGTCTGTATATGTCTGTTAGGTCCAACTAGTCTATAGGGCTGTTCAAGTGCTCCATTTCCTTATTGATCTTCTGTCTGGGTGTTCTATCAATTATTGGAAATGAAATATTGAAGTCCCTACTATTATTGTGTTGGCATATATTTCTTCCTTCAATTCTGTCAATATTCTTCGTATATTTAGGAGTTTTGAGATTTGGTGTATAAATATTTATAATTACTATATCTTCTTGGCAAATCAACCCTTTCATCATTATATAGTGTCATTCTTTGTCTCTTGTGGCAGTTTCTCATTTAAAGTCTAGTTTGTCTAACATTAATATAACCATGCATCTCTCTGTTTCTTACCATTTGCATGAAATATTTTTTCCATCATCTTGTTCAGCCTATGTGTGTCCTCTGATCTAACACGAGTCTCTTATAGGCAGCATATTGTTGGATCCTGTTTTTTCATCCATTCAGCCAATCTGTCTTTTGATTGGAGAGTTTAATCCACTTTGATTTAAAGTAATTACTGATAAGGAAGGACTTGCTTGCCATTAAAAAAAAATTATTTGCTTCATGTCTTGTGGCTTCCTAGTCCCTGTTTTCCTCTCTTACCGCATCACTGTGTCTTTCTTTCCTTCTTCCTTTCTTTCTGTTTGATAGTAATATGCTTGAGTCCCTTCTCATTTACTTTTGTATATACTCTATGGATATGTTCTCTGTGGTTACCATTGTAATTACATAAAACATCTTAAAGTTCTAGCATTCTATCTTAAACTAGTAACACCTTAACTTCAATCACATACAAAACCTCTAGTGCTTTTATAGACCCCCTCCAGCACTTTATGTTATGAATGCCACGAATTACACCTATGAGTTGTATGCCCTTTGACACGGATTTATGATGTTTCATTTTTTTCATTTAAATTCTATGCACTAAAACTACAAATTTACAGGTTACTGTATTTGTCCATGTATTTAGCTTTACAGGAGACCTTTATATTTTTATATGGTTTTATGCTATTGTCCATTCATTTCTTTTTTGTACGTTTATTTATTTATTTTCAGAGAGAGAGAGGGAGAGGTAGAGAGGGAGAGAGGGAGAGAGAGAGAGAGCGCACCAGGGAGGAGCAGAGAGAGAGAAAGACAGAGGATCTGAGGCAGCTTCCGCACTGTCAGTACAGAGCCCCATGCAGGGCTTGAACTCATGAACCATGAAATCATGACTTGAACTGAAATCAAGAGTCGGATGCTTAACCCACTGAGCCACCCAGGCACCCCATCCATTCATTTCAACATAAAGGATTCTCCTTATCATAACTTGTAGAGCAGGTCTAGTGGTAATGGACTTCTTCAATTTTTGTTTATCTGGGAAATTTTAATTTCTTCTTCATTTTTGAAAGATGGTTTTGTCAGATATAGTATTCTTTGTTGTTAGTTTTTTCTTTCAACACTTTAAATATGTCATCCCACTCTCTCATGGAAAAGTTTCTACTAGAAAATCTTATGGAAGTTTCCTTGTATGTGACAAATTGCTTTCCTCTTGTGGCTTTCAAAATTCTCTCTGTGTTTGACTTGAGACAGCTTGATTATAATGGATCTTGGTATGGTTTGCTTTTAATTTATTCTTTTTCTAAATTAAGTTTTTACTTAAATTCCTGTTAGTTAACATAGTGTAATATTAGTTTCAGGTGTAGAATTTAGTGATTCAACACTTACATACCATACCCGGTGCTCATCACAACAAGTGCCCTCCTTAATCCCCATCACCTATTTAACCCATCCCCTCACCCACCTCCCCTCTGGTAACCATCGGTTTGTTCTCTATAGTTAAGAGTCTACTTCTTGGTTTGCCTCTCTCTTTTCCCCCCATGTTTGTTTCATGTCTTAAATTCCACATATGAGTGAAGTAATATGGTATTTATCTTTCTCTTACTGACTTATTTTACTTAGCATAACACTCTAGCTCCACCCACATCACTGCGAATGGCAGGATTTCATTCTTTTTTATGGTTGAGTAATATTCCACTGTATATGTATATCACATCTTTATCCATTCACCAAAATAAACGGCTTCTCCCTAGGAAAGTAAACGCTCAACAAAACTAAAAGGCCACCTAGGGAACAGGAGAAGATATTTGCAAAGACATATCTGATAAAGCGTTAGTATCCAAAATATACAAAGAATTTATAAAAATCAACACCCAAAAACCAAATAATCCAGTTAAAAAAATAGGCAGAAGACATGAGTAGACATTTTTCCAAAGAATACATACATACAGATGGCCAACAGACACATAAAACGATGCTCAACATCATTCATCATCAGGGAAATACAAATCAAAACTATAATGAGATTTCACTTCACACCAGTCAGAATGGGTAAGGTTAACAACACAGGAAACAACAGGTGTTGGCAAGGAAGTGGGGAAAGGGGAATCCTCTTGCACTGTTGGTGGGAATGCAAACTGGTGCAGCCACTCTGGAAAACAGTATGGAGGTTCCTCAAAAAGTTACAAATTGAACTGCCCTACAATCTAGCAATTACGCCACTAGGTATTTACTCAAAGAAAACAAAAATACTAATTCAAAGGGATATATGCACCCCAATGTTTATAGCAGCATTATCAACAAGAGGGAAACTATGGAAAGAGCCCAAACGTCTTTTAATTTATTCTAGCTGGAGTTCTTTCAGCTTCTTGAATCTGCATGTCAATTCTTTTCCTCAATTTTGGGAAATTTTCAGTCATTATTTCTTCAAACAAGCTCTCTGGAATTTTTTTCTCTGTGCCTTCTCCTTCTGAGGTTTCCATAGTGCAGCTATTGATAACTTGATAGTGTCCCATAAGTTCTTTAGCCTCTTCCACTTTTATTCATTCTTTTTGCTTTTTGCTTCTTTGACTTGATGATTTCAAATAATCTATGTTCATGTTTAGTGGTTCTTCCTTCTGCCCGATGAATTCTGATGGTGAACCCTATTAATGATTTTTTCAGGTCAGTTATTGCATTTTTCAGCTCCAGATTTTCTATGTAGCTATTTTTTCATAGTTTTTATCTCTTGGTTGATATTCTCATTTTGTTTATGCATCATTTCTCTGAATTCGTTTTGCTGTCTATCTGTGTTCTCTTTTACCTCACTGAGCACCTTTATGGCAGTCATATTAAATTTGTTGTCAGGCGGCTCATAGATATGCATTTCTTTAGAGTCAGTTCCTGGAATTTCATTTTGGTCTTTTAGTTAGGCCATGTTTTCCTGTGTATTTGTATGCCTTGTAATCTTTTGCTGGGAACGTGGCATTTGAAGAAACAACCAGCCCTCTCAGTCTTTGCCTTCTGGCTTCATGCAAGGAAAGACCTTCACAGTCTGTCTGGTTGGAGGTTTTAGGAACCTCCTAAACCTTCTCTTATCTTCTGCTTCCTCTAGCATCTGCTCGAAGAACTGTAGCTCTAATGTGCTGCTCACCTGCCTTCAGTGGCTTCCAGACTCTGATGCCAGTCTCACCAGTAATTCAAGTCAGGTGAAACACAAACCAGTCCTCTGGCCAATCCCCAGACAACACATCACATTGGACACATTGCCCATTTTTTGTTTGTTTGTTTCTCACCTAGGGGAGGAGTCCTGGTATAGGGGTTTTCCTGCTGGTTGCTCTGTGCTTATGCTGCACAGGGGAAGGGGCATAAACAGATGCACCAAATGCTGTGACTTTTCCTACCCCCTTTTACTGGAATCCCTTCTTGGTTTTACAATGGCCTTGATGCTGTAGTTTCTCAGCTTGGTTTCTTTCACCCCAGAATCCACATTTCTATGTACTATGTAACCGTGTCTCCTATGTAAGGTCTCCTATGTTCATCTCCATTTGAGTTCTAAATTTATATTCCTGCCCTCTTACTACAGTCACTCAAAAGTGATTGGGTTTTAGAAATTTAAATGACTACACTGCCACCAAATTTACCACAGGTGTCTCATTTATAAGTAACATTTCCAGTTAATAACGCATCATTTTAAGTGCTTATGTGTTATAAATTTCATTCAGCAAATACTTACTATGATATAGATGTTGACTTAGGGAGAGGTTAAGTGGATGGGGACCTGGAATGGCTTGCAGATTTGTGACCTATGCGGTGCTCCCTAGAAGGTATTATAGCAGAGGTGTGGGAAAATGGTTCGAGGTCTTCAGAAGAGAAAGTGATTGCATCTGCCTTGGGAATTCAGAAGTTCTTCACTCATGATATGTCATTTGAGCTGGTTCTTAATGGATAAATAGAAGTTGATAAGCTCTCAATAAGTTATGGATATTTCTTGTAGAAAGCATGGTTAAAGTTGGAGAGGGTTGAAAAGAAATGGTGAGGCATTCATTGTAGTGGAGTGGGGGATAGGAAGGGCAAAGGGTGGGTTTATTAGAGGATGGATTTTAAAGTGTTGAGATAACCTGTACCTGCATCTCTTGCCTTAACTTGGGAATTGATCTTTCCTTGAGACAGAAGGCTGTGCACTGCTAATCTTAGTATCTGAACCCCGGAGGTCCATATGAGGCGTTGCATAAGTTTTATACAGGTGTTCATGGGGTTTGCTTTGACCCCCAGCATCTTACCCAGAAGGACCCAAGATTACTACTCGTATCTACTTGCTTTACAAAATTATTGCTGATCTAATGAATAAAGGTGTCCTTAGAACCAGGGATTTTCTCCCAAGGACAGGGCCAAGAGAAAGCATCTTAAACAGAGAACAGAGAAGGTAAGGAATCCTCTAGGAGCCAACATCACTTTTCACAACAACAGGCTATGACTATGGGCTTTAGTCATATAGACCCAGAGTCCAAATCACCATGTATGTGGGCTTAGTCAAGTTACTTTACCTCTCTGAGCCTCAGGTTCTTCATCTTTAAAAATGCAGATAATAAGAGTATCCCCACCGCAAAGTGTTGTGAGGTTGAAATGAGACAACATAGTAATGGGATTTGTATAACGTAGCTTATACTGCACAAAATAAAGTTTTCACTGCCCCGACCCCAGCCCGCCCAACACTGAGTTATTTTGAAAGTGCTGATCTATATTTTCTTGACACTGAGTAATGTCTTCCTCTTCACTGTTTCTACGACCAAACGTGCATATGTCTGCAATGATGGCAATCTGGCTTTGAGGGCCCAGGGCACTTTCCAGGATGGATCTGTAAACAAATGACTAACCCAGCCTTAACTTAGTCACCCATACCTTGCCGACCCTGCTGCCTGCCTGCCCCTACACGACTGGCCAGAGTTGAGCATTGTTGTCACCTTGAAATCCCAAGTCTCTCAATGAATTCCTGCTTTCCTGGGCTTCGCCTGCATGATCAGAACAGGGAGATACTCACTTTGAATTGTGATCCTCAAATACACTTTTCTTTTGTATAATGGTTCGATTTCTTTCTTTAGAAAAAGTCATTTGCCGTGTGTCCCAAAGGATGCTTCAATACCTCAATTCATTATCTTTTCTAGCTTCTTTCCTTTTCACGATGAGTGAGCCTTCACTACGCTATCTTTGAAATTCTACTTGTCAGGAACACAGCCAAAATATGGAAACAGATGTCAAAAATTATTTTCTCAACTTGGAATCATTAAATAGATCTCTATTCATAGGCAATATTAAATATAATTACATGATGTAACTGAACTTTAAATCTAATGTTTTCCTTCCAAAACATCTGAAACGATGTTTTAATATGAGTTTCACTGCCCCAGTGTGGGTCTCTTGCCCATGAATGTCTTCTCTTTTTGTCTTCCATTTCAAGCTTTAAAGAAGCCTTTAACAAGGGAAGCTCTCTGAAGATACTAAGACTGGAGTCATCCCCTGATTTCTCAGCTTCTCCAACCTAGAGTCAATACTATTCGAATTTCAAGATCAGGGGCACTTCCCTACCCAGCCTTCCTGATCCTGAGTTAATCCTGGCCAGGACTGAAATCAGATGTGTCAGCATGATTCAACTCATTCAGATTCTGGAATTTGTCGTGTTATTCATGGCGTAGCATGTTTGGGTGAGCCCTGTAGCTAGATCTGCGTGGCCTTTGAGTAGAAGCTTTCCCTAATGCTCCCTCCACTGTTTTATTCACCCATCCATACAACCAGCCTTCAGTTTTTTTTTTTTTTTTTTTAACCCTCTTTCTTATCTCCTGCAATAAAACCCCATCAGATTGCGTGAAAACCTGGTATCCTACTTAGGTCTTGTAAGATACCTATCTCAAGGGACTGGCTCAGTGCTATCTGTGTGAGTTAGCACTACAAATGTAGAGTATCACATTGGGGGGTTTAGGGCTCGGACTACTGCACCACAGACCTTTGTGCAAATCTCAGAGGCACAGCTTGGCCCGAGTATACTCTAGCAGCCCTGATTTTCTCACAAGTGAGATAATCCTGTCTATTCTCACAGGGTTATTGTGAAGTATGAATAGGTTAATGAAGACGATGCACCTATGAGCTACTAAAATTCACTGACTATGCACAACCATGGTATTTTCACATTTAAATTAGAAGATTGCCATGTACTTAAAATTCCCAGCTATCCTGAGCCCTTCACATGCTCTAGATTATATGTTCCCTGCTTAGAGCATACGCTTTATTGGAGTCCAGGAGTCCAACTGATCCGGTATCTGTGTCTCTCTCCCAGCACCTGCCCTACGCATATTATTCGAGCTCTCCCCAGAATGAGAGCCCATGTGGAACGGGTAATCATGGTGCTCAATGTGACAAAACGTTGAAACACAGGACCCCTTTCACAGAGTACGCTTCTCAAATTACACCTAGGTGAGGCACTAGCATACTTACTCGTGGGGATAGAGGATCTTTTGCGCTTTCTGAGCCTAATAAAGCATGTAGCTGGTGCAATTCACTAAACATAACCTTTGAGACTTGTCGGCGAGCGAGGCAGAAATCAAGGATCCCTGTTGTACCTCTTTCCCAACATCCTACGAAAATATCCGAAAAGACACACAGGAAGAAGGGAAGAAGGACTTTGCCCACATGCTGGCCTACCACAGACATCGCAGCTGCAACTAGCTGCTGGAGAACGATACAGTGACCACCCGTCTTACTTCGCTTACAACGGTCTCATTTCACACCCATTTTTCTGGTGTAAGTATTAATATGGTGCCCCCTTCGCGGTCAAAACAGTTCCAGTTTGGGTGACATATGGTTTCTCTAGGACCCCCGGGTGCCTCAATAAAACGTTGTAAGACTTCCTGATGGCCTCATAATATATGTTTACACATCTTTTAACAAGCCTAGCTTAAAGTCATATGAAATTTGTTTGGCGTACCTGAAAAGTATGTACATTTTGGCGGGGCGCTCTGTCCATTCTGAACTAGTCAAGGTTTGTTTTCCATTCTAACCAGCACTCTCTCAGATATTGAACCACCTCTAAAACAGTGTGGCAGGAGAAATAAGGCAGGGGGGCATCACCACTGGAAAGAATCTGAACGCCTAAAAAATGTTTTATTTCTTGCACAAATAGTGAAGAATTCAGACTTCGTGCTTGTTGGCAAGAGCAAAGGAGAACATCCATGAAAGAGGAATACGAGCAAAAAAGATCAAGCGCTGGAGGGAACTGACAAAATGCGAAAGAAAATTCCATCAGTTAAGTGGAAGAAAAATGTAAGGAATGCTACTAACACAAAAGCTATGTGATGTCGAGGGCCAAAGAATTGTAGGTGTTCACAGGAGAAAGGAGAACAATAGGGAGCCAACCAGGAAAGAAGGAGAAAATAAAAAAAAAAATATTCCTTTGCTGATAAACACATGTGCATATTCAGATTGAAAGCACTCATCAATATTCAGGCAAAATTAATGGAAAGAAACTCATACCTTGGGATATCTTGGCATATATCAAATTTACCAAGTCTCAGATCATCCAAACAGGAAAAATGCTTACTGACAAATGCAGGAAAATCAACCTGACCAGTTTTCTCCTCAGGAAAACAAAACAAAACAAAACAACCCCCCCCCAAAACCCCCCAGCAAAAAAACAAACAACAAGAAGAAAATGAAGAAATTCCTACCATGTTTTGGGGGATAAAAAATTGTGACCTAAGACTTACACCCAACTGACTTGTGATACCACCATCCTGCCCCCCCCCCTTTTCTATACCTCATAACACATCTAGGAAGAGATGTTTTCATAGCATAATAAGGTAACTAGATGTGGCTTCTCACAAGAAGAAACCGTTGGCCTGAGGCTCTGGCTGACCCAAGCTATGGTGAGTCACCCCAGAGTTGAAGGGGGTCAGTTCCTCCACACACATCACCCATTTTTGGTACATGGCCAAGGCACACGAGTTGGGACATTCTCTTCTCACCTGTACAAGGATTCACAAACAGAATTCTTGTTCCCTCTTCAGTGGAAACTACTTTAATTGTACCTCAACTGAAAGAGAGATGAAGTAGGACCCAAGAATGTTAATATTGTTTTAATATTTTTTTACGTTTATTTGCTTTTTTTTTTCAACGTTTATTTATTTTTTTGGGACAGAGAGAGACAGAGCATGAACGGGGGAGGGGCAGAGAGAGAGGGAGACACAGAATCGGAAACAGGCTCCAGGCTCTGAGCCATCAGCCCAGAGCCCGACGCGGGGCTCGAACTCACGGACCGCGAGATCGTGACCTGGCTGAAGTCGGACGCTTAACCGACTGCGCCACCCAGGCGCCCCTACGTTTATTTGCTTTTGAGACAGAGAGAGGGTATGCACAAATGGGGGGAGGGGCAAAGAGAGAGGGGGGACAGCGGATCAGAAGCAGGCTCTGTGCTGACAGTCGAGAGCCCCCGTGCGGGGCTCGAACTCACGAACGTGAGATCGTGACCTGAGCCGAAGTCGGACGCTTAACCGACTGAGCCACCCAGGCACCCCAAGAATGATGATGTTTTGAAGAAGGTGACAGGAGAGGCACTAAAACCAACTAAATATAGGGTATTTGACAAGAACAACTGCTTGAGATACACGTACTACGTTGAGTTCAAAATCCTAAAGCCGTTCTTGAAAATGATGTATACAACTACAAACCATACTTTTATTATTTTGGGTTTTTAGGAATATATCAATACTGAAAGTGCCATGAATAAGAGCACTGCTGCTAAAGCAAATGGACCGTTGTTAGCCCTTGTCTTATTCCTGCTGTAGTATTTGTAACTGATTTTTCATTTTTTTTTTGGAACTGATTTTTCAAAAATTATGTTTTCAGAATTATACTTGTTATAAAAATATTTTAAAATATATACATAAGTGGGGATGGGGGGATGGGTTAAACAGGTGATGAGGATTAATTACTTACTTGTCTTGATGAGCATAGGGTGATATATGGAAGTGTTAAATCACTATATTGTATACTTGAAACTAATATAACAATGTGGATGTTCGCTAACTAGAATTAAAGTAAAAACTTAAAAAGAATAAAATTACAGTGAGTATAAACTCTCAAAAAAATATACAGAGAAAATATACAGAGAAAAATAGAGAAAAAAGAAAGTTCTCCCAACCTGCCCCCCAATTTTAATCCTCAAAGATAAGCACTATTAAACATTTGTAGCGTATCCTTAAAACATTATGTACAGGGTGCCTGGGTGGCTCAGCCTGTTAAAAATCTGACTTTGGCGCAGGTCATGATCTCGCAGTTCATGAGCTCAAGCCACGCTTCGGATGAGCCCTGCTTCTCTCCCTCTCTATCTCTTCTCTGTCTCTCTGTCTCTGTCTCTTCCCCTCATGGGATTCTCTCTCTCTCTCTCTCTCTCTCTCTCTGCGCCCCCTGCTCACCTGCACCCTCTCTCTTTCTCTCTCAAAAAAAGTTATGTACATCATGCCATATAACCATCTATTGTAAGTCACTGACAATCGGTTTTTTTATTGTAACGTAAGTGCTAGACGTTAAGCTGTTGATTGCCGAGGCCTCCCTTTTAAAGATCTTCATCTGGAATAAAGACATTGCCAGCTACACAACTAGATAAAGCGCCGGGCCACCTCCATCCATGAAGTTCCCTTTTTAGAAAGCCCTGGGTGACCTAGATATCTGACCTTTCCAGTGGCCTTGACTTTCCCCCCCCACACTTTAATTCCTGCTTCTGTGTTTACAATTCACCAATAAAGAGTGAACCTGGGAAACCCTAGGCCCCCACCCTCAACCTCAATAAAGGAAGGACCCCAGACCAGCATAATCTTTCCCTTTCTCTTTTCCCGTGACCTTGCTGTGCGGCCTCAGGCCTGTCATGTCCCCTTCCAGGACCTGTGAGTAAGAAGCCTTGTATTTTCCAAGTCCTCTGACCCTTGCTGCGGAGGCGTGTCTTGCAATCATAATGCAAACCACAAGGGGCAGTCCGGCCACAGTCCTGGGTTCTGCTGGGGAAATGTCCCTTGGTTGGACATAGCATCAGTATGTGTAACACGTGGAAGGCAGCTTATTTATTACTCATATTGTGTCACTTGAAACCTTTCAGATGACGTGTAACACGTGCTGGGCCACTTTTTTATGTTCTACAAATATGCGATCATGTGATATACACTGCCCCTTGATTGCTGTTTTTACTTAATACACGTTGGACATACAACTCATGTCAATTCCTGTATATCTATCATCGTGCCTTTCAACTGGTGCATAGTATTCCATTGCACTAGCAGATTACATGTCCTAATCCACTTCTCAAATACCTCACTGACTGAGACTGGAGCATTTTCCGCTTCTTAAATTTTTAATAACGTAGCAGTGAACATCCTTAAACATGCATCTTTAAATATTTGTGCATGCATTTCTATGTGATAAGTTTCTACAAATAGAACTTCTGAGTCGGGGTATGCTTTTACTATTCACAGATATTGCTGTCGCCTTCTGAAAAGATACAACGTTTTACAGTCACCCAACAGTGATACTGTTTGTTTCCTCGTACCCTGGCCAATAATGTTGTTTACCATCTTTTTATTTCTTTTCTTTTGTTCTGTTTTATTTTAGTTTTTGCAAATCTGATAGGCAAAATACAGTGTATTTCCTGGATTTGTACTGAAGTGAACCCTCGCTTCCTGTGTTTATTAACCACCTTCCTTTCTTGTGTGCATATCTTCTCCCCACGATTGGTCTTCCCCTTTTTTCTCTCCCACTTTATCTGCACCTCCCCCTCACACATTTCTAAGAGCTATTTGCATATTAACAGTAATAGTCCTCCATCTATTAAAGAGATACAATTTTCCAAGACATAGTCTTTTGAAATGTTTATACTGTTTCTTGGTATTATAAAAGTTAAAAATTTTTAAGTCGTACGTTTAAATTTTTTTAATGTTTGTTTTCAAGTGATAGAGTGCGCACGCATGTGGGGAAGGGGCAGAGAGAGAGGAAGACACAGAATCCAAAGCAGGCTCCATGCTGCCAGTACAAAGCCTGACATGGGGCTCGAACCCACAAACTGTGAGATCGTAACCTGAGCCAAAGTGGGACACTCAACCGACTGAGCCACCCAGGTGCCCCTAAGTCATACATTTTATCGGTGCTTTCCATTACGGCCCCTCTCTTATCTAGGAAGGCCCTCCTCACTCTAAGATTGCTCCTTTAACCCCACATCCTTTGTCACCCTACTGTGTGACCTGATTCTGGCTCTGATCCTTGCTGATCCAAGTAAAGTTTAATTGGCTGACTCATTCAGCATTCATTCAAATATCCTCAGAAAAATACTATTTTCCATGATCAATATCTGGAGAAAGATTTACTGTTTCTCACCTTTCTCCCTAATCGCTAACTGCTTACCTTCCATTTTTACTGCCTTTCTATCGTGACATTTAACACGTATCTCACACTTATAAAAAAATGCTGGATGTTCTCCCCAAACCTTCTCATCTGCCAGTCTTCCCCATATAAGTAAATAACATCAATATCCACCTATTTCTCAGGCCAAAACCTGAGGGTCATTCTTGATTTCTCTCTTTTCTTCCTGGATGATATCCAATCTACCAGCAATGATGCCAGATCTACCTCCAAAATAGGCCCCTCTTTCTTCTATCTTGGCCCTCTCCAATCCTTTCTCCAAACATCATCCAGAATGCTCTTTTGGAAATATATTTCCTATTATATCATCCTCCATTAACTTCCTAGAGTGGCCCCCTGCCCAATTACCCTTTGGTTACACTTCAGATTTTGTTAAACAACGTACAAGGGCCATCGTGATGTGCGTTTTGATTTCAGCTACAGGTTTATCCCTTACCTTTGGCTCCCTTCACATTTTTTACCCAAGAAAAACTCTAATATGCCATAGCCCTCCTCACATGGGCTTTATACGTACTTTCATTTCCTCCTGAAGCATCTTCCCTCCGCCCCCATTCCCATTTTTTTCGTGGCTCACTCCTGATTTTATTTCAGGTGTCAGTATTTTCCCTTATGGCAGGAAGTCATTTCTGATCGCTAGCCCCCAGATCACATTAGGTATCCCTACAACGGGCGATAATTAGCACACCAACAGTAGGGCTAAAATAGTTTGTTTACATGTGTAAGTCCCCTATTAGACCGGGAGTTCTGTGAGGCCAGCAATTCTGTCAGATTTATTTACTTCTGTCTAGCCCATGGACATCTTAAAAAGAAATGTTTTTTTGAGGATAGTTGACACACAGTGTTATGTTAGTTTCCGGTGTCGACATTATGCTCGGCTCACAAGTGCAGCTACCATCTGTCACCACACAATGCCATTACGATATAATTGCACAGGGACATGTTACCAATTTTTTTATGAATCAAATAACGGACTGGGCAAGTGATTTTCAAGCCAGATTCTTCAAAGTTCCAAGAGCTCCTTACAGATACCATGAAAGTTGCAGTAGGGGTCAGAGGAGGTAGAAAGGAAGAGAGGAGGTAGCAGAGGGAGGGCTTCTGGAGCCTCAACCCCACTTCAAATACAGAAGCTACACCTTTCCCAAGACTGTACATGAAAGTTTTGCTTCCGATTTTGTTTGAGAAAAGATTTTGGTGAGAAAAAATGCTTGAGAAACAATGGATCACAGGATTCAATGGCTACAGTAATATAAGATGAAAGAATTAGACTCGAGTCTACGTACAAAGAGGTTTGTGCCAGACTTAGAACATTTCCAGACAATTCACCAGTTCATTTATATTACTGTATGAGACAATTATTCAGTAAGCTATTTCTAGGAGGACGCATTTTTTTTCCAAGAGTGCATATCCTACTGCCTAGAAACAAATTACTATGTCATGCCTGCAGAATTAGAATACTATTTTACTCAAACTGTTATTCAAGCCCATGATAGTTTCATTCCATTTTAGTTAGTAACCCAAATCAACCCATAAAATCCATAGCCTTTCTCTTGCCTATGGGAACCTCTTGATTCAGGAAATGTGATTGAATAGAAAAGGAAATATTCAGAGAGAAAGGACACAATTGCACAACTAATTAAATCATTTGCCTCTTGCCTCAGAGGTTAATGAGCATCCCAGGCAGGGATCACAAAACCAAAATTAGACATTTTAGAAGTGAGATAAATAGGTATTGTAATCTTGCTATTAAAAATTATTAAAGCTTTTAACACTGTTCTATCACACACACGCGTGCGCACTTCTGTCATGTTTTCACATCACGAAGCTTAGGATTCAAGAAGTGTCGGGGACTTTGGAGACAATATGGCACAAATTTTCTGCTCATCAGATCTGGAAAAGTCGCCCAGGGAACGGAAATAACTCACCCCAACCTTTCAAGCAGTAGAAACAAGAGTGGAAGTCAGGTCTGTGACTCTGAGATTGTCTGTCTTTGATACTTAATTTCACTTTGTTCATATTTTAAAAAATATATAATAATCTAAGAATAATATTCCTCAGGATGCAGTGCAGCACAATAGAAACAATATAGATTTTAGAGGATGATCGACCTAGGTTTGAGTTCCAGTTAGATCTTTTTCTAGTTTCTTAAACACCTTGGGACTCAGTTTCCCCACCTAAAAAACACGGCAATATCAATTGTGGCAGATTATATTTTTCAAGTATGGCCACCATAGCACCCCCCATTCTGCATGCTCTTCTATAATGTGACTTGAAGATTCCTACTATCAAACCTTTTTTTAATGTTTATTTTTGAGAGAGAGAGAGAGAGAGAGAGAGAGAGCAAGCATAAGTGGGGGAGGGGCAGAGAGAGAGGGAGACAGAGAATCTGAAGCAGGCTCAGCACTGTCAACACAAGGCCCAACATGAAGCTCAAATCCATGAACCGTGAGATCATGACCTAAACCAAAGTCCGCCACTTAACCAACTGAGCAACCCAGGTGACCAAAGAGTCCTACTATCAATAGGTGGACTTTTGTCCTGTCCCCTCCAATCCAATTGGACTTATGACTGTTTTCTGCCCCATCCCCTCCAATCCGATTGGACTTGTGACTGTTTTGAGCATTAGGAGACAACTGAATATTGTTATGTGACTTCCAGTTCTGAAACAGAAATGGCCCTGAACTTTCTACCAGGTTCTCTTGGAACCCTTGATTGGAGGAAGGTAGCCGCCATGTGTGAAGTTCAACTGCTCTGTGACTTCTACGTTGAGCTGGTGGGCAGTTGGAGCTGGGATTTCAGCCTACATCGACTGGATGCAGTAGCCAGCATGTACTGCCGGCCACGTGGGCAGACCATTTAGAATGTTCAGTCTCACTGAACCTTCAAATGACCGAAGCCCCAGCTGACATCTGGCTGCTGTGGCATGAGAAACCCAAAGAACTAGATAACGAAGCCCTTCTTGAATTTCTGACCAGTTAAATCATGAGCATAGTAAAAAAAGTTTTGTTTTACTCCACATGTGGGGCCATTTGTTGGACTAAAAGGTAAAGCACATAGTACAGTGCTCACCAAAACAAACACAGCTAGTTGTTACTGAATTCCATTAAAGTGTTCATTTTTTATACTAAAGCAATGACAATTTCTCATTATACCTAATTTAAGTTCCACTTCAGAATCACATGTAATTTCTTCGGGTTAATTTGGGGGCACTCATATTTTTTTACTTTCATTTTTCTTTCTCTCATGTACACTTTTTTTTGGAAATGTTTATATTTAAGAGAGAGAAAGAGAAAGAGAGAGCATGAGCGGGAGAGGAGCAGAGAGAGAAAGACACAGAATCTGAAGCAGGCTCTAGGCTCTGAGCTGTCAGCACAGAGCCCGATGCGGGGCTCAAACCCACAAACCACGAGATCATGACCTGAACTGAAGTTGGACACTTAACCGACTGAGCCACCCAGGAGCCCCTTTGTTTTAAGTTTAAATTCAAGTTAGCTAACAAACAGTGTAGTCTTGGCTTCAGGAGTAGAACCCAGTGATTCATCACTTACATATAACACCCAGTGCTCATCCGAACAAAGACCCTCCTTAATGCCCATTACCCATTTAACCCATCCCCCCCCCACCTCCCCTCCAGCAACCCTCATTTAGTTCTCTGCATGTAAGAGTCTCTTATGGTTTGCCACCCTCTCTGTTTTTATCTTATTTTTCCTTCCCTTCCTCTATGTTCATCTGTTGTGTTTCTTAAATTCCACATACATATATTTGTCTTTCTCTGACTGACTTATTTCACTTAGCAAAATATACTCTAGTTCCATCACAATAGCCCAAATGTCCATCAACTGATGAATGGATAAAGAAGATGTGATATATACATATATATCACACACACACACACACATATAATGGAATAGTATTCGGTGATGAAAAAGAATGAAATCTCACATACGCTCTTAATTCTTTTTTTTTTTCTGTAGTTCTTGGTCCTGTCCATTCAGACTTGAGCTTAAATAAATAATATGTATGTATTATCACATACATTCTTAATTCTTTTCTTTCTCTAGGTCTTGGTCCTGTCCATTCAGACTTGAGCCTAACAAATAATATGTATGAATTATATTTAGATAGATACTATTATACAACAAATGCATGCATGACATCTTAAAAGTTCTCCCAATGTATGTATCTATTTATAAAAATCGATATTCACTTATGCCAAACACATGTGCTTCTGTGTAACAAATGTGTGTAGACTCTATGCTTAGAGCATGTAAATAAAGCCACACAATTTAAAAGAATTTCACCTGATCGGTTGTCCTTCTAATATGCAAAAAACATGCATAATAGTGCTGTGTGTCATAAAGAGAAAAAAACGACTCCCTAAATAATGGTGGGATATTTCCTGTATAACGAATGAGGTAGGACTCATCCCATGTTTGGGAAAGATGTTCATTAAACAAAAGAGGAATATCGTCTTAAATGCAATAATCTGGCTATTTGCCTGCATATCACAGTACCTGAGGATAGTCCTATCTCCCGTCTAAGTAAGAGCTGTGCAGTGAAAACTGCTAAATGTCAGCATGAATCAATGGCGCTTAGAGCTAACTCAGTGTCCGGAGTGATTTCCAATGTATTAGGTCCCTCTTGAGAAGCTGTTGTTCATCCTCCTCCTGTCTTTACCTCTCCCATCATTGAACACATTATGTATAAGGAAAACCTTTGTCTATAGCTGTGGATAGAAGAAAGGCAACTTCCACTTTTGGAGGACGCACCATGTACCAGGTATAACACGGTGCTGTTTCACACATCAATATTATTTCATTCTCCGAATACGGTTTTGTGAAGCAAGAGAACATTTGGGCGTACATGTTTAGCCGTAGTACAGGTAAGCAATCATTCTCTTCATAAATCCATAAACTATTAATCTTGCAAGAAATTTTAGAAATCATCTGGTCCAGAGATTTGAAACCAGTTTGGCCTCGTTACTGGCATTATAGGTAACATATTATCGCTAACATTATGTCTTGTTAATAACCAAAAGATCTGAGAAGAGAGTTGGGGTAGGAGCATGCGTAGTTTGAAAAATAAAAAAAAATCATCCAGGAGTTTCCGATATGCTCCTTTGGATGCATAGTCCCTACCTGCCCCACCCTCCACCTGCCGCCCCCATGTGGGAATCATGAAGTAGTTGAATACACTTTCGTTACAAATGAAACAGTTGAAACATGTCAACGGACAGGAAGCGATTTGGCCAATGCAAGCACCGCAAGGTAGTGTTACAGGCAGGTTTAGAACCCTTGTAATCTCTGTATTCTTCCTTCTGGGACACTGCTTCCTTCTCTTCCAAAATGTGCCTAATGTGATTATTTTCAAAAGTGCTGCATTTGAGAACTGATCAGGCCATCCTTATATAAGCAGAACTTACTGTGTCCAGAATGCAAATTATGTGAGTGCCAGGGCCTCAATGGTCTTCATATTTTAGTCAATGTCCCATTTGCAAGATAAAGCCCAGAACACTGGTGTTGGAGTCATCATCTGTAATTCCAGGCAAAAGAGAGAAATGCCATGCATACTGATCACTCCCTTTGCAAAATTGAAGTTGATGGGGAATTTGGGACGGCCATAACCACGACAGGAATTAAAAATTATAACCTGGATTGCTATCTGAACATGAATCAAAGTATTCCACTGCTTACAGAAAACGTTTAATGGGTGTCCACTTCCGCAGAAATGTATTCTTTTTGCTCATTTTGTTGATTGATTTTTGGCATGAATGTAGATGTGGGAAGCTGATACACTTGATTTGATTCTGTAGCCCTTATTTGTATTCCTTTATTAATTCATTATAGCGGAACGTTCAATATATTTTAATGCAACCAGAATAGAAAATGAGCTCCTCCCAGTGGCTCGTTTCACCTCTATAAATTGTTTTTTTCAAATTAAATAATTGGACAACAAAACCATTTGACTTTCTATATTGATGGTGAATGCCTCAGTTCAGTGGTTCCCAAGCATCTTTGCATGCCAATTCAGGATAGACGTGGCTTTTGCTAGAAAAGCCAGATCCACCTTTGAGTCAAACGAGCTACCATCACAACCTATGTAGGTTCCTTCAAAGCCATTTGAAAGAATTAGCCAACACATTCCTCCCAGGTCTCCCAGACGACAAGTCAAGACCGTTGGAAACACTGAAGAGGAGACACTGTCCACTTACCCAGGGACAGGAAATGTTTGCTTTCCCTATGGCTTTAGTCTTTCATCTGTTTTTGTGTCCTCATGCTCTTAAGCAATATCACCTAGCACACTCTAAGCTTGATCTCTACCCAGTGCAAAATACTACTCATTCGAGCCCTTGGTCCTACCATCTCGCCAACCGAGAGTAACACTACTCATCGTCTCCAACAAATGCTAACTCTTCCTTCCCGGATAATTCTAATTAAGTTTCCCTTGGACTGGAACATTTTCTTGCATATGAACTTCCACTTCTCATCTCTATCACCATCTTTTAGCATCCTTACTTACAGGGAAAAAATAGTGAACTTGTTTATCGGGTCTAAAGCAAAGCGGCTTCTTTTGTTTTTTATCTGTTGTTCACAATTTGCAAACGTGCAAAGGCAATACTTCAATTTAAAATTATGGTGAGAGGGGAGCCTGGGTGGCTCAGTCAGCTGAGCGTCCTACTTGGCCTCAGGTCATGATCTCACCGTTCGTGAGTTCGAGCCCCACGTCGGGCTCTGTGCTGACAGCTCAGAGCCTGGAGCCTGCTTCAGATTCTGTGTGTCCCTCTCTCTCTGCCCGCCCCCCACCCCCACCCCCGGGCCCCATTCTCTCTCTCTCTCTCAAAAATAAATAAACATTAAAATAAGATGAAATCGGGGCGCCTGGGTGGCGCAGTCGGTTAAACGTCCGACTTCAGCCAGGTCACGATCTCGTGGTCCGTGAGTTCGAGCCCCGCGTCAGGCTCTGGGCTGATGGCTCAGAGCCTGGAGCCTGTTTCCGATTCTGTGTCTCCCTCTCTCTCTGCCCCTCCCCCGTTCATGCTCTGTCTCTCTCTGTCCCAAAAATGGATAAACGTTGAAAAAAAAAAATAAATAAATAAAATAAATAAAAAAAATAAGATGAAATCAAATCAAATCAAATCAAATAATGGCTATAGATTGCACTGATTTCACTCTACTTAACTGAAATTCAATGATGTGATCCAGAAAGGGAGAGAGGAATTAGAGAGTAGAACTAGAATTAGTCCAGAGTAGGCTAGAATCACAGGCCTGAGAGTGTCTGGGGGGAAATATCTTTTGCTTTTCTTTTAAATTCAATTGGAAAAAAAGAGGCATAAGGTCCACTTACCTTCTGTAACTGTGGCCTGGATAGAACACTTAAACCAATTTCTGTTGAATATCATCTATAAGGGCAAAAGTTTTGGCTGCAGCACCAAAGGTGAGCCCTGGGGACCAACACGTTTTCCAGCAATATGGATTTCAGAAGAACTAAAAATGTATCCCTTTGTTGTGGAATAAATAAGTGAAAGAGGGGGAATGGATGCTAGAAACATGCATACCTTAGTAAATAAAAGCATTACCCCACTTAAAAATTCGATTGTGATTGCAAACAGCTTGAGAATAAAAAGTACATTTGCGTAAACTGTTTAAAACGGGATTCAGATTCCAGGGTTCGTTCTGTCCAAATGGCACTAACCAGTGTGATGGCTAATTAGGAATCCGGTGTGTTCATCCTGTGGCCTCAGAAGAATTATAGCAATGTATTTAACCATTAAAAATAAATAAAATTACAGATAACTAACCACCACCTAATTGATTATGCCCGAGATTATTTACTGTGGCACGTACGGCTGTCTTACATTAACATGTGTGGGGAATTGCCTCGTCACCTTGATTTGAAAGGAAATCTCTTAACTGCAGGGACATCTCAAACGTTGCACGGACTGAGTGCCATTGGTACTTAAATGTCAGCTAAACTCTGACACCTATCTCTACATTCAAAATTAACCTCGGGTCACCGTTGTTATATTTATTAACTAACCCAAAATACTGTGTAACACTCCATTTGAACTCTTCTTTCCACATCTTTTGAAGCGAAATGCAGGGTGGCTAGAACTGGGAGATGTCATCATCTATTCCCGGAGTAGATGCGTCACTGTTTGCACAGGCACACATTATGAGACACCATTCTCTTTTGTCTTTACCTGTCTCCTCCAACCCCTCACAGTGGGAGGCGCTGATGCCCCCCCCCCCCCAGCACAGTCCCCGAGCCAACCCTGCTGAGAGAAGCAACATCAAAAGAGCCACCACCAAGTACCAAGTGGGGCCTAGAGCTACATGTTTGCTCTTGATTTAGTAGGTAGGTGTCCGTATACCTGTGTGACCACCCTATCAGTGCACTATGGAGGCTGGAGTTTTCCTCCAGTTTCTTTGCCAAGTCCTACAATTCCCACTCGACAACTCTGAACCCTAGAGCCTGACGTCCACCTTAGTTCTTGTTACCTCCTCCTAGAGGGCTGGATTCTGCGTGTGACACACTTGTTCCCTCCTCTCCTCCATTCCCTAGACACTAGCTAGGATCTTCCCGGGAAAGAACTGGAACCACAAAACGTGCTAAAGCCAGCTCAAAATGATCTCATCCCTTTGGACTTTATACACTGGGCAGTTTGGCCCTGATTCTTGGCATCTGGTCCTATACCTAGGCTTACCTCCTCTAAACTCCCTCCTCGTTACCTTTCCCGACTCCCTCCTCGTTACCTTTCCCAACTCTCTCCTGGTGACCTTGCCCTCTCCCCACGAGCAAGTGCCACCACTAAACCTTACCCCCTACGTGACAAAGCTGACCAAGAGCTAATAAATACAGATGTGGACAGTGCAACAGCATTCCCCGGGTCCCAGTCTCTGCCGACCCTCAACATTTTCAGTGATAATGAACCTCAGGTACAATGAAAATAGCTGACATGATTCTTCATGGATTGATCATGGGGTCAGCATTTTCATAGGTAAACGGCTGCATTTAATCTACACTATACGGAGTCTGGTCACCACAAAACTCATTGAGGATGGACAGTAAAGATCTTGATGTCTATGCTAATACTCAGAACACGGCCTCCCGTCCTCCTGATAGCTGCTTCTAATGCGTTTTTATCCTGAGATACAATGCTTTGCAATAAACACTATGTTTAAATTGTCTGCTTTGTAATTAGGTAGTCACATACATGTAGTTGAAAACAAGATCATAATACTACACTCGGAAACATGTAATTTAAGCGAGTAAGAGGTTATGTATTCTAAGCAACCTTTTGTTTCTTGAACAACTATTTTTAGTATGCAAATATACAGATGTGCACACTTGTTGCTTTCTAATGAAGAAGTGGTGTCAGATCTAACAAAGGCAATGACTCTTGTTTAGTTATGATTTCAAAAAGAAATTTTCAATGCATCTTTTGTGTGTTTTATTTATACGAAGCTTCTATTTTTTTGCTTACGAAATCTACACGTATCATCGACATGAATACTGTGATATTAAAAAAACAACAAGACTCTTAAGCTGATATAGCAGCAAATGTCTAAGTAATACTTGATGTTTTTAAACTAGAATATCTACTGATTAGGCCAGATATTCAGCTCAGCTAAACCAAAGCAAAAATCTTGCAGCTGATTATAAAAATTACTGTCAAATATTCATGTCTTATCCAAATTGTAAATGGTACAAGAATCCAATGTTCCTTGTTAGATTATATTTCTTAGCAAGGTTACATCAATGTCAATTATGTGCTAAGATGTCAAGTGGCTTGTACGGGGTAACTTAACACCTTCATTAATGTATTGCAAATTCCATGATCTTGATACACACGTCTATGAAATAAAATGATACATTAGAAACATTTCAACAGAACAAAAAAAATTATAGGTCTATGGGACTTCTCTATGCATGACCTTGAAGTTTAATGAGATAGACGATACAGCCGTTAATTTGCTTATTTTCTAATGCTATTATATGCATATTTAAAATACCTATATTTAGCTATACATGTGTGGACTCATTTTACCTGTAAAACATGTTAAATATTCCAAATCTATATGAGTCTATAATTCTATACATATATACATACATACGACATACATAATTTGGGAGGCCCAGCTTATTTGATTATTTGAGAGTATATCACATATTTATGGTCATATCACATACTTTAGCTCATATAATTCTCATAAAATTATATGAGACCAAGGAGATCATTCTCTTCTTGCCAATAGGAAAGCCAAGACTCCGAAGCCCAGTGCATTATCCATCAGCAAGCATTCTATCAGTTATTTCGAATTTTACCATCCAACTAATGGAGCCCTCATAAGTGTGTGTCCACTGTAGAAATTCTGTAGTTGACTTAATGGACACTATCAGCCAGAGTAGAAATTTGCTTAAGGGATACTCTTTAGTGTAGGAATTATTAGGTGGTAGGTGGGATGGCAAGTTGAGAGAGGATGATGAGTAGAGGAGAAATTACATAGGATAACACATGCTTATTGCAAAAAAATAAAAAGGAACGGGTAAGTATATAGGAGTCAATTTGGGAGGAGAATATCAGAACCTAGAGAAAGTCTTCCTAGTAGTAGTAGAAAGGCAGTGGAGATGAATATCCTTGCACCTCACGCTTGGGCTAAGACAGCGTTTAACTAGTAATGCACCACTAGACCTTTCCCTAAAATACACATAACAACTAAAAACAACCCCCCCCCCAAACAAACAAAAAAAAAAACCCATTAAAAAAAGAGTCTACAATCTACTGTCCCAATTTAAGAGAATTTTCAATTAACTTCAAGACCCACAGCACTGAGTTAAGACTCACAATAAACTAATACAACTTATACATCACGATGAACTAACACAACTTAGGCATACCTGTCTAAAGGAAATCTGAAAAGCCTGCAAGAAAGATGCTTTGCCCTTCTCCCCGCCGGCTGTTCTGTGACTGAGATGTCCAGGGTTTGTACCAACCAGAAACCTGTATAACCATCTCTCTACATATTATTGTGTTTATTTTTTTACAACAATCTTATTGGGGTATAATTTACTTACATATAATAAAATGAACCCATTTTAACTATGCTGTTAGATCAGTTTTGACAGGCACATGCACATCCCTAACTATCCCCGCAACCAAGATATAGAACATTTCTGTAACTCCAGAAAGTTTCCTCATGCCTGCATCTAGTTAATATCAACCTCCCCCAGAGGCAATTATTGATCTGATATTTATCAACCAAGTTTGGTTTGCCTGTTTTTAAACTCTACATAAATGATATTAGGCAGTAAGTGATCTTTGTATCTGGCTTCTGAAGCTCGGCATAATGTCTCTGAGATTCATCTGTGCTTATGTGTGTACCAGTATCCCATTTTCTTTGTATAGTAGTATTAATTGTATCAACGTATCAAAACATTTATCTGTTGATGAAAATTATTGTTTTCAATACATAGAAATTTTGAAAAAAAGTGGCTATAAAATCTGTGAATAAGTCTTTATATAAACATATATTCTCATTTCTCCTGGGTAAATACCTTGGCAAGGTCCCTTTGAGGACTGTTTTTAAGGCTTTCAGAACAACTTCTATAGTTGCCTTTACTCTAAGCCTATTGTATCCTTGCTATTGAAGATCAACTCTTCCGAGATTTCTACTAAATATGTCCGGTGTCCAGTGAAGTGTCTCTATTCTGGCTGGTCAAAACTCGAATGGATTCCAGCCTTGTGTGAGCTAAGAATTGTTCACCTTATAGCATCCCAGCATTATATTGCCCAGTCCTGAGAAGTTTTATCCTATGTATGTGCAACTTTATATTCAGCACTATACTCATGGGGATCCATTTCAGACTTCTGGAACTTTTTGTCTATATAGACTGCTCTTTCCAAGACTCTGCCCTACATATTTCAGCTACATTGACCCCTTTAACTCTAATATCTGTCTCAATTCAACAGAACCTCTGTGTTATGCATCGGTCCCCCATTCCTGCACAGTAGTGTAGAAGGTGTCTCTGGGCAGAAAGACTGGATGATCATAAGTTTCACTTCCTTGTTTTCCTTCTCTCAGGTATCACTGTCATGCTCTGCATGCTTTTTGATATTTGAAAACAAATGTTTCCTATATTTTGTCCATTTTCCAGTCGTTTCCAGTTCAATGCAAGTAAGATTTCAGACACTTTGTCATGATTGAAAGACAATGTTCATGGATATTGTTTTTGAAGGTGGTCAAAGTACTATGCCCTTCCCCTTGGATCTTTGGTTATTCCCCACACAGTGAGATACAATCATTCACACAAAAGATAGAGCAGGAGGTTGAGGGGAGTGGTATCTATTTATTGCCTCTGGAGGGCGATAATAGCCACCTATAAATTTCTAAGGGATGGGATAGAGAGAGGAAGAGTTTTGGTTTCATCACATGTTGGAGACCTTTGGGTTGATGTGCTTCTTTGTTTTAGCAAGAGCAAGAGAGATAGTGGAGATAGGTAAATATTTCAACTCAATTCCAATGAGACATACTAGAAGAATATTCACTGAAAATTGGGCCAACTCCTATGTACACCCATCTGTCCTCTAGCTATAAATATGCCAAGGGTATTCCACCAAAACCCAAGTGTACGGTTTTCTGGGTGTAAATTTTGGGTCTGATTACGGTAGCTAAATATTTTGTCAAGTAAAGACATGCTCTATTGTGACTTCCATGCAAATGTTCTTACTCTAGTATTTTGAGATTCATTGTTCTGCTGATTTGATGCTTTCACATGAGACCACAAACTTTATAGTTTAATATTTCTGTTGAGATTATCTGGCAACACTATTCATATGGAAAGAGAGCGGGGCCATGAAAGAGAGTACACCACAGACTCTATCTGTTGATAAGCATGGAATCTGTATAGATTTGTTCTTGTTTCACATGGAATAAACAGAAACAAAACTACTTTGGGTCTCTGATAAAACAATATAGAAACAGAGAAATGGAGTTTCATCTTAATGATTCGCTATGCTTCTGAAAATCATTTAATACATGATTAGAAGCAAAATACTTCAAAAATTTATTAGAGACAATAATACCAAAATGTCAGTTCTTAACAACCTGATCTATAGATTCAGTGCAATCCTAATCAAACTCCCAGAAAGTTATTTTCTGGATATTGACAAACTAATTCTAAAATTTATATGGAGAAGAAAAACAAACAGAATAGTCTAGCACAATATCGAAGAAGAATAAACTTGGAGGACTGACACTACCCAAAAACTTCAAGGCTTACTATAAAGCTACAACAATAAAGACAGTGTGGAATTGGTGAAAGAATAGACAAATGTATCAATGGAACAGACCTGAGAGCCTGGAAATAGACACACATAAATAGAGTCAACTGACTTTTGTCAAAGGAACAAAGGCGATGCAATGAACCAAAGATAGTCTTTTCGAAAAATGGTGCTGGAACAATAGGACATCCGCATGCAAAAAAATTAATCTAGACACAGATCTTACACCCTTCACAATAATCAACTCATAATGAATCACAGATCTAAATGTGAAATGCAAAACTATAAAACTCCTGGAAGATAACTTAAGAGAAAACCTAGGATAACCTGGATATACAACACCAAAAGACCAGTCTCTAAAATAAATAATTGATAAGGTGGACTCATCGAAATTAAACATTCCTGCTCTTCAAAATGCAACATCAAGAGAATGAGAAGACAAGTTACAAACTGGGAGAACATATTTGCTTAAGACACATATGATAAAGGACTGTTATCCAAAATATACAAAGAACTCTTAAACTTCGACAATAAAAAAAATTAAAAACCTGGTTTAGAAAATGGGTCAAAGATCTTAAAAGGTACTTCATCAAAGAAGACATACAGATGGCAAATGCAGGTGACAAGATGTTCCACACCATATGCCATCAGGGAAATGCAAATTAAAATAACAATGATATTTCATTCCACACCTATTAGAATGGCCAAAATCCGAAATACTGACACTGAATGTTGGTGAGAATGTGGAACCACAGAAACTCTCATCATTGCTAGTGGAAATGCAAAAGGGTACAGCCATTTTGCATTTGGCGCTTTCTTACAAAACTAAACATATTCTTACCATATGTTCCAGCAATTACGCTCCTCAGTATTTACTCGAAGGAGTTGAAAACTTCTGTCTACACAAAAACCTGCACACAAATGCTTATAGCAGCTTCATTCATAACTGTCAAAACTTGGAAGCAACCAAGATATCTTTCAGTAGGTAAAGGGATAAATAAACTATGGTACATCCAGACAAGGGAATATCATTCAGTGCTAGAGGAAATGAACTATCAAGCTTTGAAAAGATATGGAGGAAACCTAAACGTATATTAATAAGTGAAAAAAGCCAATATGCAAAGACTACATACTGTATGATTCCATATATGAGATTCTGGAAAAGGCAAAACGCTGTAGACAACAAAAGGATCCATTGTTGCTTGGGGTTATAGGGGAGGGAGGTATGATTTGGAGGAGCACAGATGATTTTTAGAGCAGTAAAACTATTCTTTATGATACTATAATGATGGATTCATGTCACTATACATTTACCAAAACTCATAGAATGTACATTGACAATAGTGAATTCTAATATAAACTATCAACTATGGGTAATGATGATCTGTCAATATAGATTCATTGATTATGACAAATGTACCACTCCTGGTACATGATGCTGATAGTGGGGGAGACTGTGGAAGGGGTTATAAGTGAAATCTCCTTATTTTATTTTTATGGAAAGAGGCCAAATGTCCATCAACTATTAAATGGGTAAAGAAGATACGGTATATATATATGTATGTAGATATATATACACACACACACACACACACACACACACACACACACATACACACACAATGGAATATTATTCAGTCATTAAAAAGAATAAAATCTTGGCATTTGCAATGATATGGATGGAGCTAGAGAGTATTATGCTAAGTGAAATAAGTCAGAGAAAGAAAAATACGTTATGATTTCACTCATATGTGGAATTTAAGAAACAAAACAGATGAACATGGGGAAAAAATAGAGGCAAACCAGAAAACAGATTCTCAACTATAGAGAACAAACTGAGGGTACTGGAGGGAGGTGGGTGGGGGGAAGGGTTAAGTGGGTGACAGGTATTAAGGAGGGCACTTGTGATAAGCACTGGGTGTTGCACGGAAGTGATGACTAGACAAATTCTACAACTAAAACTAGTATTACATTGTTTATTAACTAAGTGGATTTAAATAAAAAAGAAAAAAGGAAATCTCTTTAATTTCTGTTCAATTTTGCTGGTGAACATAAAACTGCTCTAAAAAACAAAGTCTGTGTAAATAAAATGGATTCACATCCAAGATCAAGACATAACCTCAGTCAATATATTTTAAAAACCACAAAATAAGAAGTTCACGTACATTCTTTGATCAAATTGTAAGAAAGTTAGAAATCAATGTTAGATCAAATTTAAATCCAATTACTTATAAAGTTAAAAAGAAAACCCTCCTCAAACTACAAGCGAGTCCAGAGGAAACGGAAAGATATCTAATACGCAATTTAATACTATTTATCAAATAATAAAATCCTATACATCAAAGCTCAATGAATATGGCCAACATGACAGAGGAAGAGTCACAGCTATAAATGTTTGTATCATTATTTTTTGAAGTTTATTTATTTACTTTTAAGATAGAGAGAGCGAGCATGAGCAGGGTAGGGGCAGAGAGAGAGGGAGAGAGAGAGAATCCCAAGCAGGCTCCGCTCTGTTAGTATGGAGCTGGATGCAGGGCTCAATCCCACAAACCATGACATCATGACCTGAGCTGAAATCAAGAGTTGGATGCTTCACCGACTGAGCCACCTAGGTGCCCCTAAATGTTTGCATTATTAATAAGAAAGAATAAAGGTAAACTAGCTTATTATTCAACTCAAGAATTTTGATGAAAGGAACTGAGACAAAAAATTGATAAACACATCTTGAATATAATTTGTCAAAAGCATTAATATACAGATATCTGAGGAACAAAATCAAGACAAAAAGAATGAACATACAAAAGCAGCAGCAGCAGAATGTAGTGCGCTAACCACTTTATAAACATGGTATCATTTCCTGCTCACATCATAACTCTAAACTTGGTGATATTATGTTCATGTTATACAGGAGAAGAATACAGACCAGAAAGGTTACGTGATTTTGCAAGGATCACACAACCAGTAAGAGAGCCAGTGATTCAAAATTTTTAAGTGTTTTTATTTATTTTTGAGAGAGAGAGAGAGAGAGAGAGAGAGAGAGAGCGCATGACAGGGGAGGGAGAGAGAGGGAGACAAAGAATCTGAAGCAGGCTCCAGGCTCTGAGCTGGCATTTCAGCACACAGCCCGATGCAGGGCTTGAACTCATGAACCCTCATGAACTGGGAGACTGTGACCTGGGCCCAAGTTGGACGCTCAACCGACTGAGCCACCCAGGTGGCCCAGAGAGCCAGTGATTCAAACCCATCTGACTACAGAGCCCATACTCTAACTGTATTATCATAAACATTTAGATGTAGTGACAAGTGTTATGATAATGCATTCAAAAACCTCAACAAAATACTATTTTCTGAGAAAATTACCAACCTTTCCTAAATGTAAAAGTGGAAAGAACCAATAACTATGGCAAAAACTGGAAAAGAAAACAATGAAGAAACATTCCCCCAATACTTCTGAGCATGTGGTTTAAGACATGGATTCTTGGGGTGCCTGGGTGGCTCAGTCAGTTGAGCAACCGACTCTTGACTTTGGTTCAGGTCATGATCCCAGGGTTGTGGGATCAAGCCCCGCAAGGGCTCCACACTGAGCATGGAGCCTGCTTGAGATTCTCTGTCTCTCTCCCTCTGCCCCTCTCCCCTACTCATTCTCCCTTCCCTCTCTCTAAAAAAAAAAAGCACAAAAAACTAAAAAAAAAAAAAAAAAAGAGGTGCATTCTTTCAAGCATTAGATATGGAATCATTTCCATCCCTTAGACCTGCCTAAAAACAATGAAGCAAAGAAAGTACCTGAATTGCTTTGTTCCTTACGTTTAGATTAATTCTTATTTATACAAGTAAATTGTAAATATTGTAGAATACTCAAATTTCACACAAAAAATGTCCTCCTTTATCATAATACTCTAAACACCTTTGCCTGTTGCTCTAAGTAAACCTCTTAGTGAAAACTGCTCATTTTGTTGGGTACCTGAACTTGGTAATGATTGTACTGTGCATTTACATGCATAAACCGGCCAAAATGTATATCGTTTTGTGTATGTATTTGTTTACATTGTTGTACATGGAGCATTATGCTACTTGCTAGAGTCAATGACAATGTTGTAGAAAACTTTCCATTTCACCACATACCTAACTTGTTTTATTTTAATTTACATTTTAACTACTACAGTATTTCATAGTGTGGCTGTACCGAGATTATTTATCTCATACTGATGGGTATTTGTATTTTTTCCAATATTTCACTATCTCAATGTAATAATAAATATCTATCTATATCTCCATCTACATCTAGATCTCTATCTACTGTATAATACACAATGTATACCATGTGTTTCCAGGCTAGGATTTGAGAAGTAGGAAGCATATGTTTTAATTGTCTCCCAAAGTGTCAATAATAACTTATACCATCATTTAAAAAGAGAACCCCGTTCTCCTCCCTTTGGTCAAGACTGAACATTACTGAGTTTTTAAATAATTGCCAGTCTGATAGGTGAAAAATGGCATTTCACTATATTTGTTTGTTGTTTAGTTTTTTCTTCTTGGATTACCAGTGAGACTGGCCATCTTTTCTTGCCATTTTTTCTATTTAATATTTATATTTTCTTTATTGATTTTTAGGTAAAATTTATGCATGATAAATGTTAATTGTTACCTTATATATGTGTTGGAAATATTTTCTTTCAGTCTTTTTTAATTTCACTTTATGATATTTTTGTCATGTGTAGAGTAGACTGTATATAATGTTGACATAGAAAATTTAATGCCATTGATCATCACGGATTTGCCTTCTGAGGCATGCCTACAAAAGCTTCAGCTTCCAACAACAGTAGCATATTCTCAACAATTTGTCATTCATGCAAAGTGATTAAATTGATCCCTAAAAATAATCGCCAAAAACATGTCACCTTTCCTATTGATCAATTATACCTTTTGTTCCATGAGATGTGTTTTAATTGATATTTTAAAATTTATCCTAAATGTTTCTTACAATGCTTCAACTATGTTTGAGTGTGTATAAATAACGTTGGTGTGTGCATTTTGAGTATCTGTGCGTGTATTTGTGTATACATGGTAATCTGAATTTATTTTAGGGTGTACTGAAGTTTTCAACTGCTGTTGCCATCAAATGAGTTTAAAGGGAGAAAAACTATATGATCCTGTTGTCAACTAACAGAGGGAGGGGGAGAAGAAGAGGGGGGTGCACGAGAGCAAGAGTGACAGATATAGATAATAGGAAGCATGTACCATGATTTTATAGGTACGTAATTATGCTGGTTTTCATTTCATGTGGTGTTTTGACTTCATTAAAATATATCATACTTTGGGGTGCCTGGATGGCTCAGTCAGTTAAGCGTCCAACTCTTAATCTCAGCTTAAGGTCTTGATCTCTGGGTTGTGAGTTCAAGTCCCACGTTGGGCTCCACTTTGGGTGTGAAGCCTACTTAAATATATATATGTATATATGAAATGAAATGAAATGAAATGTAATATATATATATGTATAAGTATGTATATATTACATTTCATTGCTGAAATAAAGAAATATAGTCTCCATATTTTCTGATAACATTTCCATACTCTCCTTTTCGATGTTAAATATTTTATCCACAGATGAGTTATTCCCTTTGTGGAAGTAAAGGAATAATTGTTTCCATGAATACTTGCCCTGGCACCGCAGAGTCCTTACTTTGGGGATCTGGCCTCTATAGTCCTTGGGTTCTAGAGGTCTGAAAATAGAGATAATGCCTTTTGATAGGGAAGAATACCCTTAGATTCATGAATATCCATCCTTGACTAATTTTCAGTTTACGTTCTTGATTGAAGATTGACACCTGTTTCGGCGGCCATCAAGTCTGCCTCTAAAGATGTTCTACTTGAGTAGCCATCTCCATAACTTTCTGCAGAGCAGGATCCTGGGCTTGCCACTGTGACGTGAAGACTTATTATGAGCACTGCATCCATCTTGCTTCTGATGTGAAGCACCATCACATGACCTCTATTTTTTTCTGGATCCTATCTTCCTTTTGCTAGCAATGGGCCTGTTTTTGTAACGGCAATTCCTATCATTAGGTTTGGCCCCCACTAAACTTCACAGTGATGCTGCTACCCCTTTCCCTGATGCTTTCCTTATCGCTTTGGTAAGTGATCTACTCCCACGTTCCCAGTGGGACACAGTCATTGGATATGTTTTCCTGCCTTGCACAAGAAAGGCAAGGTGGTATATCTAGAATGTCTACTTCTATGAACCTTTTAAGCCCTCCTTCCATGTCTACCATGGCAATTCTGGAATTTCAAGTTCGCTTCTTACAGAGAAACTTTTTTGTTGTTGTTTGTTTTCTGGGAGCCTTCCCAACAACGCTTCCTCACATTATCCCCAAATTCTTATATGGAAGAGTACCCTCAATTTGACCAACTCTCTATTATCTAACTTTAGGTTCTACTCATCTCACCTAGCACCCTCAGAATCCAGTCCTGTGCATCCTCTTCAGCTCCTGATTGTAATAAGAATAATTCTTACGTGTGGAGGTATTTCTATAAATCACATAATCCTCGCAATAAACTTTGCAACCCAGACAAAATTTCCCATTTTACAGATGAATACTCTAAAGCTTAAAAGGATTACATAGGGGTCCAAGGTCACGCCTTGCATAAGTGATAGATTACTTTCATTCCAAAAGTCATATTCTCAATAGTCCTCTTTGATTCAGGAAACCAGATCAGAAGTGGTTGATTTGGGCAGAAGGAGAGTTTCTTGACTCTTTAGCATGATTTTCTAGTCACTATGGCATCACTTTAACCCACCAACTATGAAGATTTTAACTGTCAAGTTAAGACTCATTGAGTGGATCCTTGTACATACTATGCTGTGAGGAAAAAGAAAAAAGTTTTGTAAATGGAAAAATTCCTGGATAATGTAACCACTGGAACCAAATGTAATAACTATAACTGAAGTTCAGACAGGAAAAGTTATGTGGCAGGACATCTGTTAAATTGCTAACTGTGCCACCAATCATAGCTTTTTCCCAAGCACACAGATTTACCCTTTAGAGGGTGGACTACTTCAAATTATGTCTATGAAAAAGCCAAACTAGGTAGCTATTAAGGACTCGTACAGTTGAATGGGGACCAAAATCTATAATTTAAAGATCCAGAAGCCTCATTTTTATAAGCAGTAAAATAGAAAGGTCAGGAGCACAATTTATCCTTAACTTTCTCTTCCAGTGTAATTTACACTAGAATTATGTTAACACCTGCGGCCTTGGGGCAATCAAGGTCACCCTAACTACCAGTGCAACTTGGAAGACTGTTAGCTGGCAAAGTAGACTTAGAAGCCTCATATACAACTAGCCTTTATAAACTGCATCCAGTCACAGACCGAAGTGAAAGGCATCGAAGTCCGCCTTGAGTTAAAAGACCCAAGACAAGGCCCTGTGTTGCTAATTGTAGGACTGTCACAGAGATATGCCCGGCAAAGCTTTCAAAATAAGTAGAGACAGCACAAAGCATTCATCTGAGAACACACGTATTCCAAGCTTACTGTAATCAGCAGTCGGTATAGCTGAAATGGGAAAGTGATGCTTTCAAATGTGCCATTCAATACCGTAACTTTGGAGATGCGCAGCACGTCTGGTCTTGAATGTGGTCGCAAAGGAACAGGTGAATTTTAACTACACGCCAGAGTGGAAGCAGACTTCAGCCAGGAAGACTTGAACTCTGGCACTGGCTCTGCCACGACTACGGCGTGTGATGCTGGAAAAGTCACTTTCGCTTTTCAGGGCTTATTATATTCATCAGGAAAATGAAATGATCTTGAGAGGCCTTTCAAGCTCTAAACACCCATGACTGCAAATAAATAACTTTGTTGTTTCACGACATCTCTGAAGTGGTTGACTAAAACACTGCCTTTTCAGATGGGTGTTGTAGAGATCCTCCTTAAGGAGAGGTTCCTCCAAGAAGGGACTATTATCCCACTTGTGAGAAAGTTCAGAACATGCTAATTGGGCAGGCTTGAAATTCCAAAGATCTGCAAATGGAACAGGTGCAAATGTAACTGGTGATAATTGATGGCTAATTATGCAAGCAATAACACACCCCAGGGTATGGGCTTGTGTGCCAATACATACACGCCTTGGGTGTGAGTTTATTAGCAGGCTAACACACACCCTGGAGGTTGTATTGTGCAGACAAAATGCCTTTGAAAACACAACACGGTTTTAAATGGAGTATAAGATTGTGGAAACATTAGCACATAAAATAGTTCAACGATAACCAAGTCAGCAGGCGTAGTTGGGAAGAACATGCCTTTGAATATCCCCCTTCAACCCCTCACTCAGTACTTCTGATCATTCTGACCCCTTGTCCCTACACCTGCTAAATTAAAAAAAAGCGATGTGGAAAAACATCAAATGCCTTCATCATCTGCCTTTAAAAATAGACTGTAATGAGCTGAATTAGCATGTAGTGAGAACTCATAGGGCAACGCCAGGAAAATATTTTATCATAAAGGATCAAGTATGTTTGACCACTGTGTAGTAAATGGTTTTCTAGTCTCTTTACTCCGATGATGGAGCATAGGCCCCAGGAATTGATATTTAATGATGCCAACCAGAAAATCAATGCCGTTAACTGAGAAGAAAATTGGAAGAAAATTATAAAAGGGCAAGATTATTAAGGTTTTTTTTTTTCATAGTAAGAATGTCACCTGGGCAGATTTCACAGGTGGAATAGTGTTCCCAACTGAGTATTAGGGAAGAACTGGTCCGATGTAGACTAATGGGGACCATTGGTGTATGTCTCCATATTCAAATGACAGCCAGCATTCCCATCATTTCTCCCCACCTCCACTGTTATTTTTTAAAAATTATTTTAATGTTTATTTATCTTTGGGCGAGACAGAGATAAGATGCGAGTGGGTTAGGGACAGAGAGAGAGGGAGACACAGAATCCGCAGCAGGCTCCAGGCTCCGAGCTGTCAGCACAGGGCCCGATACGGGGTTTGAACTCACGAGCTGTGAGATCATGACCTGAGCCGAAGTCGGACGCTCAACTGACGGAGCCACCCGGGCGCCCCGCACCTCCACTGTTATGACCCTAGTCCGAGTCGCCATCATCTCTAACCTGGACTGCTGCTATAGGCCCATAATCGCTTCCAACCTTGTCTCCTTTCAGTCAGTTCTCAACACGTTAGCCAAAGTGATTCTGTCAAAATAGAAGCCAGATCATGCCATTCCTCTGCTGCTCAAGATGCTCTGAGGGCTCCCATGTCACTCAAAGTGAACACTAAAGCCTTGTAATGGCTGCAAGCCACAGACGTGGCTTCCTGTGTCCTCTCTGACCTCCATTCTTCCCTACTGTTTTTCTCTCTCTGTTCCAGTCATGCTGGCCTCTTTCCTATTCTTTCAAAGCACTCATCATACATGTACCTCAGAGACTTTAAGCTTGTTGTTTCTTCTGTCAGAACACTCTGCCCTCAGATGTCTACACGGCTTGCTCCTTTACTCCCATCAGTTCTTTACCTAAATGGAATATTCTCAGTGAAAATTTTCCCAACCGTCCCACCACACATCCAAAATAAAATTGTAAGTTGTTCCACATTCCCTACCCATTCTCCTGCATTATTATTTTCCATAGTACTTATGAACCTCTAATATGTAAATTAAAACAATTTTTTTAATGTTTATTTTTGAAAGAGAGAAAGACAGAACGTGAACAGGCCAAGAGCAGAGAGATAGGGGCACACAGAATCAGCAGCAGGCTCCAGGCTCCGAGCTGTCAGCACGGAGCCCAACACGGGGCTCGAACCCACACACCGTGAGATCATGACCTGAGCCGAAGTCGGATGCTTCACCGACTGAGCCACCCAGGCAACCCAATAAATTTAGTTTTTGTTTTTATCTCGTTCTTCTCACCAGAATGTAAGTTCCAGGAAGGCACAGATTTTGTGTTTGATGGAATGATATAAATCCAACACAGATGATCATTTCATTTTTAAAATTTAAACTCACGTTAGTCAACATATAGTGTAGTATTGGTTTCAGGAGCAGAATTTAGTGTTTCATCACTTCCATAGAACACCCAGTGCTCATCCCAACAAGTGCCCTCCTTAATGCCCATCACCCATTTAGTCCACCCCTCCAGCCACCTCCCTTCTAACAGCCCTCAGTTTGTTCTCTGTATTTAAGAGTCTCTTATGGTTTGCCTCCCTCTCTGTTTTCATCTTACGTTTCCTTCCCTTCCCCTATGTTCATCTGTTTTGTTTCTTAAATTCCACATATGAGTGAAATCATATGATATCTGTCTTTCTCTGACTTATTTTTCTTAGCACAATACACTCTAGCTCCACCCACATTGTTGCAAATGGCAAGATTTCATTCTTTTTGATCACCAACTAATATTCCACTGTATATATATAGACCACCCCTTCTTTATCCATTTGTCAGTTGATGGACATTTGGGTGCATGTGCCCCTTCGAATCAGCATTTTTGTTTCCTTTAGATAAATACCTAGCAGTGCAATTGCCGGGTCGTAGGGTAGTTCTATCTTTAATTTTTTGACGAACCTCCATACTGTTTTCCAGAGTGGCTGTACCAGTTTGCATTCCCACCAACAGTGCAAGAGGGTTCACTTTCCTCCACATCCTCGCCAACATCTGTTGTTTCCTGAGTTGTTCATTTTAGCCATTCTGACAGGGGTGAGATGGTATCTCACTGTGCTTTTGATTTGCATTTCCCTGATGACGAGTGATGTTGAGCGTCTTTTCATGTGTCTGTTAGCCATTTGGATGTCTTTGCAAAAGCGTCTATGCCTTCCACCCATTTTTTCACTGGATTATTTGTTTTTTGGGTGTTGAGCTTGATAAGTTCATTATAGATTTTGGGTACTAACTTTTTATCCAATATGTCATTTGCAACTATCTTCTCCCATTCTGTCCGCTGCCATTTAGTTTTATTGATTTTTCCTTCCCTGTGCAGAAGCTTTTTATCTTGATGCGGTCCCAATAGGTCATTTTTGCTTTGTTTCCACTGCATTTTGTTAATAAATATTTGTGAACTAACAAACGAAATGAGAATACTCTCAGCCAAGATTCTAGTAGTAGTAGAGGTTAAATACTAAGACCTAGGCTGAGAGTACTGGTCAAAACTTTAACAATTTCTTGTGTTTGTCAGAATCATTAGGGTTTACAAGAATATATAGATTTTGTTCTAAGATAGATTGGACATGAACATAAAGATGAAGCCAATTTTCCAGCTATATACGGTCAACCTTGGGTTTCAGTGCTTCTACATTTTTACTTATTTTTGAGAGACAGAGAGAGACAGAGCACAAGTGGGTGAGGGGTAGAGAGAGAACGAGACACAGAATCCGAAGCAGGCTCCAGGCTCTGAGCTGTCAGCACAGAGCCAGATGCGGGGCTCAAACCCATGAAGCGTGACATCATGACCTAAGCCGAAGTCGGACGCTCAACTGACTGAGCCACCCAGGCGCCCCTGGTTTCAGTGCTTCCAACGCTTCAACAGAAGCTTCATAAAGAACAAAAATTGTGGCCTAGCTTGCTCAGGATAATGACTTCAGCTTATCCCAAGTGAAACATCTATG
Organism: Leopardus geoffroyi; assembly: GCF_018350155.1. Taxonomy (NCBI): domain Eukaryota; kingdom Metazoa; phylum Chordata; class Mammalia; order Carnivora; family Felidae; genus Leopardus; species Leopardus geoffroyi. Next base: position 119,005,280 of record NC_059343.1, read on the forward strand.
TATCTAATAATTACATTAGGTTTAATCAAACTAAATTGATAATATTTGACAATTTTTAACCTAAAAATGGAGATTTCATGTTTCAAACTGATAATTCCCAAGTGTCTCAAATCAGTTACTTTTTTAAGTTTATGCATTTATTGAGAGAGACAGAGAGAGAGAGAGAGAACATGCACACCAGTAGGAGAGGGGCAGAGAGAGGGAGAGAAAGAGAATCCCAAGCAGGCTCCGTGCTCTGCTTGGAGCCTGATGTGGGGCTCCATCTTATGACCGTGAGATCATGACCTGAGCTGAAATCAAGAATCAGATGCTTAGCTGACTTAGCCACTCAGGCCCCCCTCGAATCAGTTATTTTGTGACCTTCCCAAATGGAGTGCTCTTATTGGAAAGACCGTATCAGCCACCCGGGAAGAAACTGTCCTATCTCTTGTCCAGCCTTGGTTATTTTCAGCTCTGTTTGCCTTCAACTTGTACACTGCTCCAATTAGGTGTATCCAGAAATCATGTTAATTTTCCTCAAAACACAAGATGAAATCCACTTCTACCAGCCAATTTCCTTAGAATGTGGTTGAATTCATGAGGCTCTTTCTGGAACAAGTGATAGAAACCCAACTCAAAATGAACTAGCTTAAACAAAAATGGGGATTTACTGGCTCATAAACTGAGAAGTACAAATTGAGATGCTGAGTCTAGAGGCTCAAATCGTTCTGTCTCGCCATCTCTTTGTTTTGCTTAGCTGTATTCTACATAGATGTGCTCTACGTGTGATGGGTAAGATGGTTACAGAGATCTCTAGTCTCACACTCTCCTTAGTTAATCTAGTGGAAAATTTCTTTCTTCCAATTTCTGCACTTTGGGGAAGATACTTAGGAGCCCTCCATGAGCCCAGTATCCACTTTTGGGCCAACATTGCACCCAAGAATGAAATATGGATCAAATAATTGACAATTCTAGTAGGAGCTCAAGTAGTAAAGAATGAGGGCCTCACCTATAACGTTTTAACTCTGATCAAAAGAGAGGATAAGGAAAATGTACAGCGAGGGCAATGATAATCACCACAAGTCCATTTTTGTGTATATATTTGGCACAAGAATTCAAGGAGTCTTCTTGAAACCTGCCTGGCACATACTTCAGGCCTAACTAAGATAATCACCTAAACTCATCTTTCTTTCTAGGATTTAGCTTTGCATTGTGGCACTATCAACCCAAAGGCATCCCCATGAATCCTAGGGACAGGTTGGTTTCAGGAGAGGGAACTTTTGTGATATTAGGTAAGTCTCTTTTGAGTCAGTGGGGGAGGCATCTAGCTTCTCTTGTACTGATGGATATTGTTTCTTATTAAAAAGCAATAAGTAGAAAGATACAGTTATGGAATCCTAAGAAGACAAAGCATTACCGAGGACCAAGTAGACTCTAGAAGGTAGTCAACAATAGGTTTAAAATTACACATGTTAACACCAAGGAAAATTGAAAGCAATAATATTAAATTTCCTGGAGGGCTTAGGCAATCAAATTCTTCAAGAAGTGAAGCTATGTAAAGAGCTATGTCACGACATCATAATGAGGATCTTAGGTAGAAAGTCATGTGCAGAAGACCCTTAGGCCAGCCTAGAGGTTCTCCACCTAGCTGGGGAGTTTTATCTGCTTGTTGATTTTATTATCCCAAATCCCAGGACTCACCCCAGACCAGATGTTCTGAAATTTTTGTGCCGATTAAAGTAATGAATGAGAAGTGAGCTCTCCCTGATGATATGTGGGTTTCCCAAACATGGAAAGGATGATCAGGTTCAGGGAAGCTTATGAGTATGACAAACACCGTTTGTAGTAATGGTGTCACCAGTAATGGTGTTACATGAATCATTATCATCGATTTTCCCAAATATTATTGTCATAAAGGTTTCCGCATCGAGTCTCTTACACAGCACATAGACATTGTCACAGAGACCTGTCCAGGAAATTAAACCTAATTCAACGTTTCTTAATGTAATGTTGACAAAGAATAGATGTCTTTCGTTTTTATTATTTGTCAAAATTTATATGACCAAGAAGAACTCTTTGGTTGATATAAAATACAAATATTGCTTAGTCCTGCCATGGATCAGTTAGGGGTGATTACACCTACTGGAAGGAGGCACAGGTGGTGGCTTTCTTCCACAATAATGTACCATTTCATTTCAACAAGCAATTTGAAGTTACAGTTAAGTCTTTTCTATATCCCTTTTTTTTGATGTCTTTTTTTTCCCTGTCACAGACTCACTGTCCATAAGTTGGCTGTAACAGGAAACACCTAAGTGGATGCTAACATATTGCCATAGATAACAACAATGAAAAGTGTAATATCTTTTACCATATAAGATGCTGTTCTCATTCCAGCTAGTGACAAGAAACAATTGCTACTATATCAACTGTGACTGTTTCAAACCTTAATGTAACTCCCGGGAAACTTGAATGGGCATGTTTTTCTTCCAGAAAGGTGCGACGTGAACTTCTCTGATGAGATTATGGCATTGGAAACTCAGCTGGGTTTAGCGATGGGCAAAAAAAGCAGTGTCAAAGCATAAAGCATAATTTTTATCTTTATGGTAATAAAGCAGTCTGGCAAATCCTGAACTTGACGTGTTGTGAAATGTCTTCCTGGGGCGGTTGTCTGCCTCATTTCCCACTAGTACAGGACACTTCTCCTGATATAAAGCTGACAATAGGGCCGAATAAGGAGTTTACTAAGATGTTCATTTATACAGAGTTAAGGATGGTTTGGTCCAGAGATGGAAAATATGAGCAAATGGAAGCCGTATCAGATTGTAGATAGACAGGCTAAATGAATAATCCATTTAAAGGAGCCAGACAGAGAGGAAGAGCAGTGAAAAAAAAAAAATAGATACAGAGGAGTCCTCGAGAGAGCAAGAGCTTGGAGATGATTAGAGACAGAGCAAGGAGAAATCCTCATGCCTGTGAGAAGATACTGCAGTTATTTTTCAACGGGCTCCGGGGGGCCTCAGGGACTGGAAAGAGTAAGCCACTGAAAGTGCTCCTGTGGTGATCTTTCTATGTTAATTATCCCAACTCAATACCTTCCAAAAGGTATTTATTAAGCACCCTCTATGTATAGAGTGCTGCATTAGATCCAAGCTTCCTGGCAGTAGTTTACGGCGAAGAAAGGGATTCCTTTCATTGTCCGCGTCCCCTCTAGTTGATTGGTAACAGCTACCTGGACCTCTCCGTTGATGAAGATTCTGAGAGTATATTTGGGCTCAGCAGGAATGACTGCCCCAAAGTCTGTCATGTCCCCTTTATGGGGTTTTGGGTGAGAATTAAATGAGATAACCGCTCTAGAAAGCTTAGCCTAAGGCCCGGAACAGAGCAAATTAGGTGAATAAGAGGTCCTCTAGTAGAAAGCACTGCAAAACTAAAATCAAGCATACTTAAAGAATAAGGAAAACTGGCTCATTAACTGAAAGGTCCAAAGGTTGGGTATGTTTCACTCAGAGTTTGAACCACAGATTCATGATGCCATCAGTGGTTCTATTTCTCTATGATGATCGCCGCTCTGCTCTCCTACCTAGTCTAGATTTTTCCTAAAACTGGCTTCCTTCATGGGAACAAAATAGCTCCAGCAATTCCAGGCCTTACATCCACACATCAAACCCAGCAGCCCATACTGGAGTGAGCTTCTATGCAACAAATGGATAATGGATGTTGGGGTTTTAGCTACCAATATCTATTACGTAAGCACTCGATAAAGGTAAACTTCTAAATATTCTTAGTAAGATGGGTGACTGGTGGCTTTTGTGCTACAGGTTTGCCAAATCTCGTTTCATCCACTCAATATTATATTTGTCCAACTTATATTTTAGTAAACAAGTCAAAACTAGTCATAGAGTAAATGAACTGATCGATGAGTTCTAACAGCAAGGCTGATTCCTTTGCATAAATCTAGCCTTGGAAAACTCAAGGTTGTTTGTCCAATACAATCTACCCAGAGTAATACTGGTCAAAACCAGTTACACATCACTGGGTTTCTAGCCATGTGCCTGCTCTTGTTAGAGGAAGAGATCAGAATTTGTGCACTCTCTACCAACCCTGATTCCACTATTTCCTGACCATCATACTTGCTGACGGATCATTTCATAGATCATTCTTCTCTCCTCTGGCCCTAAGACCAGCTGTGATTCACTCATTATGTAGGGCTTAGTAGAAAGCCTACAAGTAGCTGCGCACCAATCAAACCCTTATCTAGTTAGCTCTAACTGTGTACCAGGTATTGTATTCAGAGCCAGAAATACCCTGAGAAACTCACCAGGATGTGATGAATGCTATAACACAGATACAACCAAGGTCCTAAATGACTATAGTAGAAGGTAACTTCCTTTGCCTGGAGCAGTGAGAAAAGCTCCCTATGAGGAGGTAGGCTTTGAGTTCAGTCTTTGGGCCCAGAAAGAATTAAAGTAATATGACCCTACAATAAACTATATATGTGTTACCCAAATCCACCAAAAAGACTTTGAACAACTTGAGATTCCATATTTCTATTAACTGAACTGTGTGTTCTACAAGTTAGGTATTTACTTGTGTATTTTTAATTGAAAAACTTACAGAACTGTATCAGTCATTCATATTTTAGTGTAATTTTATTCCGCCCGAGTGCTTCTGTCATAATTCTTATAGGTATGTCTTGCTCTAAAAGATTGGGAATTAGATTTGAGCTCATAACTACAGAGCTTTTATTTAACCTGTGATTACTGTGCTGTGCTGTGATGTAACTAGAATCATGGAATAATATGGATTTCAGTGTAGCCTGAAGATTCTGTGACAGGACATATTGATTTTATAAATTTCTTAATTCTTAATTTGCCTTTGTTCTTAGTTCACAGGACAGACAACTGTTGAGCAAATGATCACGGCCACATTCTTAAAAATGGGCAAAGAATCAGAAGCAAGATCATACAAGATAGGACATCATGCTCACCTTACTCCCGATGTCCTTGAATGCTGTTGGAGGAAAAAGGCTTTGTTTTATAATTAACAGAAAAGCAAAACCTTTACCTCCCTCATGACTTTGCTTCCCTGACAGATAAACATCAAGGATAATCTATTTCTACTTAATCATTTCATACATGGAGAAACTGAGGTCCATGTCTCCTATCCTACCTGTGAGCCAATGATCTTTCTACGATAATTACCTCAACTGAATCCATTTCAACAGATATTGTTAAAGATTTAATTCTTTTTGAGAGAGAGAACACAAGCGGGAAAGGGGCAGTGGGGGGTGGGGGGCAGAAGATCCTAAGCGGGCTCTGTGCTGACAGCAGCAAGCCGGATATGGGGCTCGAACTCATGAACCGTGAGATCATGACCTGGGCTGAAGTTTGGACGCTCAACTGACTGAACCACCCAGGTGCCCCCAACAGATATTTTTAAAGCATCCTATGTGTATAGAGTGCTACACTAGACCCAGGGCTTTCAGGCAGCTTACAATCAAGTGCTTGTTTCTTTTTCTTTCTCTTCCCAGCACCTAGCACAGTATCTTACACAATATCTTATCTGTTGTTTGAAATGATGAATTGCAGTGTGAGGTTTTTGCACAGCCAAGTGTATGAGGAAAGAAGGAAGAGAAATTGTCAAATGCACCAATATATTCTCCTTCACTTATTGCATCCTAACTAATACAAACATAAGTTCCAAATCATCTCTTTTTGTCAACAAATATTCAGTTAGAGCTAATTATGCAAAAGAAAAGAACGCTGTCGGAGAAATTTTAAGAATACATTGAGAGGGAATTCGTGTCAAGATGTAATTTGTCATCCTGGGTGAGTATGGCAAAAGATGCATTAAAAAGGGCTTAAAAGCTTTGAAGACCGTATACAGATGCTTTAAGAAAGAGAGACGAGGGAAAAGTTCTATTAAACCACCTCTTACAGTTTAAGTATGCATTTCATGGTGTTAACATTTTATGTTGCTGGCTAGTTGTTTAGCTCATTAAAAATTGTAAATGGTATAGTGTAGAGACAAAGAGAGAAAGTAAGATCAAAAGCACAGGGACATTAAAGATGTGCTGTTTCAATACATTCACTATGCTGCACTCCGATACACTATTACAATCTCAATAGACGTCAACGAGGCTTCCATTATCATCAACATGAGTGGTCACAATGGCTCTTTCAAATCCATTATCTCTAATGTCAAAGAGTCCATCTAATCTGTACTTCTTCAGAGCTGAGGCACTTCACCGCTAAACTTCTGCTTTTGTTTTTTGACTATGATTTTGCTATTGTATCAAGTTGTACAAGTACGATCCCAGAAGCTTTTCAATGTCAACCAGCAGACATCTTGGCCCTCTCTCACATCATGTACCCACCAACTTCAGCTACCGTTATGAACTGAATGTCTGTGTCCCCCCCAAGTTCATATGTTAAAGTTCGAACCCCAGTGTGAAGGTGGGTTAGAGGTGGGGCCTTTGGGAAGTAATAGCTTTGGATGAGGTCTTGAGTGCCAGGCCCTCATGAGGGGATTAGTGTCCTTATAGCAACAGGAAGAGAGACGAGAGCTCACTCTCCCTCTCTCCCAGCCACGTGAGGACACAGGGAGAAGACAGCAGTCTGCAAACCAGGAAAAGAGCCCTCAGTAGGAACCAGATTTTCTGACACGGCGATCTTGGAATTGCCAGCCTCCAAAACTTGTGAGAAATAAATTCCTCTTGTTTAAGACACTAAGTCTATGGTAATTAGTTACGGCAGCCCAAGCTGACTAAGACAGCTACACAACTGGTATTTTCATCTGGAATGCACAGGCTCGTAACTTCGTGCATATATGTATGTATGCTTGTGGGAGATATTTCATTTTGCAATGAAAGTTACACAAAGTCTTGTATCTGCAAAATAGCAGTATACGATGAATAAAATGTCTTAGAGTTGCATGTACTACTATGGACACTTTTGCTACAATCAAATGGAATCTATCTAATCTGTGGGAGATGTTTAATGTTATTTAATTTAGGGAAGCAGCTTTTATTTTTTTAAACCATTCAATAGTTTTCGTCAGGGTACGTTTGGGCCTCCAGTATATCAAATGGATTATAGTAAAGACCTTCTAGCCTGCACCTTTTACTTTACAGATGAGGAAACTAAGGGCCAACGAGAGGATAAGATTTATTTAATTCCACACGGCCAATAATGGGCAAAGCCAAGTCATAAAACGAGCTCGTTCTATTATAACATGTAGGTTTTAATCACACTTCTACCACTAACTAGCTGTATTATTTAAGCAGGTCACCTAAACCCTCTGAGTCTCAGTTTCATCATTCGCAAAATGAGGATAATAAGGTACCTACTTGATAATATCTATCTGTAAGGATTATATGAAGTACTCTATGTGAATATTTCTAGTAAACTATAATGTGCTATACAGATTATTACTTATCTTCCTCCTCCTCCTCATCATTATCATCATCCCCATTTCCTGACCCCAAACACAGTGTTTTTGCCATCATATATGGAGCTTTTGGCTTTATTTTAGCAGTAGAGTCCTTTATTCAAACATAATCTTCCTTTGCCTTATCCCCGGGAGCCCTGGAAGGGCTCAGCAGAACCCCGAGGTTACAGGAAATACACTTAGGAAATGCTGTGTGTCTGTTTTCTTTTATCGTCCACAGATGGACGATATATTTACTTTTGTCTACATTTCATCTCAGATCTTCTGAAATCGAACTAGGTAGAGATTTCTTTTCTGTTTCTAAGAATCAGCAGGAATAACTGAGACAGTCTCATGCGGAATAGGTTAAACTGCACAGAACGATGTTAACAGGACAGTTAGACCTATTTAGGCTGGGCCTGCAATATTCAGAGGTCTTTCCTCCCACCCAGAGGCTTGTTAGTCAGTTCATACCTAGTCATTAAGGCCCCACGAGATCTGGCGTATACCATTCAAGTGCACCAGCGGCACAGAGAGCTCCAAAAATCCTCGTATTGATTAACCAAGGAGGGTGCGATGGGGTGAATCAAGGAATACTGTTATCACCATTGACGTTCTTCTGACACTTATGATCTCATTTAATCCTCAAACTGACCTTCTGAGGAAACTAGAACCTCCCTTCCAGAATGATACATCAGAGCCTCAGAGAAGTTCACTGACCTCTCAAGCAAGAGAGCCTGGATTCAAAATAAGCTCTATCAGATTTCAAAGCTCTTGCTCTGTTAAATCCCTGAGCCGCAGGAAAATTCATTCATTCGTTCACCCAACGAAAATTATCCATTGCTACTGTGTTTAGGGCATTATATAAAAATGAAATAAATAAGTGAGGTTACATTCCATAAAATTCCAGAATAATAAAAATAATACACAGGCAAATTTATGCATGATCTGAAGCTTCTGGATTGACACGGTAAGTATTTTGAAACCTATGATAGCAATGATTTACTTGCGTGACACTATGTTTTTCGCCTTCATTCTTAGAAGTCATACACTGTCAAGTTGTACCTTAGGAATCAAATGCTACCGTGGGTAAAAGATACAACAGCTTGTAGGTTTAAATAATCTTGCTAGAACTCCATGCATTTAAAAGCCTTCTAGTGGGGCGCCTGGGTGGCGCAGTCGGTTAAGCGTCCGACTTCAGCCAGGTCGCGATCTCGCGGTCCGTGAGTTCGAGCCCCGCGTCAGGCTCTGGGCTGATGGCTCAGAGCCTGGAGCCTGTTTCCGATTCTGTGTCTCCCTCTCTCTCTGCCCCTCCCCCGTTCATGCTCTGTCTCTCTCTGTCCCCCAAAAAATAAATAAACGTTGAAAAAAAAATTTATAAAAGCCTTCTAGCTACCAAATTGTGTCTGGAAATTAATTTAGTTTTATATTTGTACATACATATGTACACTGGGACATCATCAACCTTGACACATCCAAAAACACGGTGTTTTAACTTATATAGCTATAGACAGATTGAGGTTGATAAAAAAAATAGATGTAAAATATAATTGCCTTAAAATGGACTTGACTCCAGCAGTTCAGTACTGAGGGACACAATGCTAAACACTAGAGTTATGTTAAACAGAGAGTAAGACTTATAGAAGGAATTCAAGGATTGGGGTCTAGATCTGACTTTTCGTCTAACTGTGCATTCCCTTCCTTACCTAAGTAACTTGATTACCATTCCCTGAGAGTCCTTCTCAGCTTGCACATATGGGACTTGAGCTGGTCATGCTTAGGGACTAGTTTTAGGACTAGCAGACTATATTCTCCTACTCTGAGAGTCTCTCTCCCCTTTTCAATACATACACATTGCATGAAAAGGAAATAGAGATAATCATCAAAAAGAAAGAAAACTAAAACATTAATACCACCAAATCCCACCACTGAAAGATAAGATAACCACTTATTAAAATGATACATAGACATCCTGGTATTTCCAATACTTGTCATATAACTATAGCCCATGTATATTCATATATATATTAAAGCAATCTCCTCATATTGTTGGACTTTTAGAGATTCTCATTTTCAACTTGTTATTATCAAGGATGATATTATGGTAACCATATTAGTAACTATGCCTTATCATGAATATTCTATTAAGTAATTAGTATCAATTTCAAAAGATTAAATTAACAGTCAAAAGCTAATTTTAAAATACTTTTGGGGCACCTGGGTGGCTCAGTTGCTTAAGTGTCTAGCTCCTGATTTCGGTTCAGGTCATGATCTCACAGGCATGAGATCTCGCCCCACGTTGGGCTCTACACTGAGCATGGAACCTGCTTAAGATCCTCTCTCTCCCACTCCCTCTGCCCCTCCCCCACTCGCACATGCTCACGTGTTTTCTCTCTCTCTCTCTCTAAAAATAGATCGATAGATAAATAAATAAAATACTTTTGATATGTGACTTCTAATGGCCTTCCGGACACACTGTAAATATACATTCCCATCAGTAGGGAATGAGAATATCCTTTCCTCACACTCTTAACAAATACACGGTGCCACTATTCTTCTTATTATTTGCTGATATGATGATTATGATCGTCATGTAACAATATTCCTGGAATATGGTGAAGCCGTTTGATCTATAGAGCTGAATCTTTGATTAGTTACAAAACTTTTCCCGAGGCGTCTTGGAAATTATTTCATCTTTTCTTCCTCGAGATACTAATTATAAGTATATTAGGTCACTTTCGTTTACTTTCCATATCCACCATTAGCTGGATATCAGTAGTTGTATACCTTTACCTTTGGGAAGAGGTTCTTGCGAATTTTTTTTACCTTTGGGGTGAGATACGTACTTTAGAGAAGATAACGATCAGTTGGCTTTGCCCAGGAAGAGGTGCAGCAACTATGTGTTCTCTCCTGGCATCTTCCTTCACGTGAGTCTAGATGTTGCCATGGTTGGCAATTCCTCTTTATATATTCTGAAGTAGAGAGCTATTCCTATACAACTGTTTCCTTATTTTACCAAATATGAAGACCTCTTCTGGTTTTGAGAGATTAGAAAGAATTTAAGTTTGTTAAACCTAGTACTGCCCCCTCAGTGTTTTATTATTCATACATCCACATTTGGTATGAATATCAAATAATATACGTCCACGTTTTGTTAGGATATGTTTTCTTCTATCCTTTCAACAAAAGATAAACTTAAAAGATCTAAGTTTTGGGTAAAATCTCAAAGAAACATTTAGAAGACACGAAAATGAAACACTTAAATAACTTTCTTAAATGGAAAACTATTGTTACGCTCTTTGCACAATAGGAACTTGACATTCATGTCAGACTGAGCCTCCTTTGCTGGTCATATACAAGCTATTCACTTCTAGCCATTCTGAGTTCTGTAATATTGCCACTTCTGAACTTTGAAAACAGGCACTTTGACCTTTTGCCATTTCATCATGAGGTAGGACCTCAAACTGATCTCAATGATCTCATATAAACTTTTCTTAGTCTGATAGTGAAAATAAATCATGCGTTTTTTTTAAATTCGAAAAGTTGAATAAGAATAGTCATCATTTATACTATCTTAAATCTCATTTATTGATGAATTCTGTTTATTGCTGACCCATCACTGCTTTAGATGACCTATCCACCTCCCTTACCTATTTATTATCCTACAACCCTCAACGAAGTGTGGTATTACTTGGTTAAACCAGTTTATGGTTTGGAAATAGGTACAAGCCAACAACAAAAAAACAACTGTCCTTCTATTTCTCAAAGCTACCTTGTCACTTACTAGACATGGTCTATTCCTCAGAACTCTAGAATTCTTATTACCTGCCATTCACATTTGAATTCGATACCTTTTCATCTCTAGCGTGAAATCCAAATAGAGACTTACAAGAAAAAAAGTAATATTAGAAACAGATAACATATCTACTATTCAAGAATTATCAAGCTGGTTTGACATATGAAGCTGAACTTCATCTAAATACCAGCTGACGATCTAGTTCTCGTTAAACACTTTCCATTTACATTCTAGGCAGAAATTTGGGATATGGTGATACTGCTCTTGCTACCCACTTCGCTCCTGCTTCCCTATGTCCTAGCCTGACAGAACTACTTGAAACTTTGAATGTGCTATGTTTTCTCTAGCTTCCCTGCTGCTTGCTTCTGTTTTTCCCTCTGCTAGAATACTCCTATAACATATTTCATCTTACTGCGTATTTTATCTTATTAACTTATATTGATTCTTCAAAAGTCAGCTCAGGTGCAACATGCTCCATAAAGCCAATCCTTACCCCACCCTCACACGAGTTGGATCAGGTGTATCTAGAGCACGTTGAGTGTCACCCAATCACTATCCCACATTGAACATTTCCTCAGCTGTATTAGTATTCTGCACTTGATTGTGAGCTCCGTGAGAGTTATGTATGCCCAGCGCCTCAAAGAGAGCATGACTCAAAGGAGGAGCTCAGCAAATATTTGTTAAATGAAGGAATGGGGAGTAGCTATAGAAAGCGCCATGTGCTTAGGTAAATGGAAAAATGACACGAAACTGTTTTTATTCATATTCACAAGATCTACGTAGGGTAAGTAGCACAGGTATTATTGATACAATTTTATAGAAAGGTAATCATCTCCTAAGAGATCAAGTCAGTTTGCCAATGTAATTTATTTGGTAAGTGGAAAGAGCCCTCTTTCTGTTATTTCCTTCCTTCCTTCCTTCCTTCCCTTTTTCTTTTCATTCTTTCTTTATAAGTTAAAAGCCACTTTATTGAGGCATGATTGACATACAAAAAGTTGTGAATTTTTAATGCATACAACTTTGTAAGTTTGAGAATAAATATACAACATGAAACCATTACCACAATCGATGTTAAAAACATATATATGATCTCTAAAAGTTTCCTCCCACCTTATTTATCTATTTATGTAGTAATAAGAATACTTAACATAACATCTACCCTCTAGGTAAAATTGTAAGTATACGTTAGAGTATTGTTAACTATAGGCACTATGTTTTACAGCAGATCTCTAGGACTTATTCATCCTACGTAACTGAAATTTTGTACACTTTGACCAACAGCTATTTTCCCCTCCCCCAAAACCTGGTAACCACCAATCTACTCTCAGCTTCTGTGAGTTTGACCATTTCAGATTCCTCATTCATAGAAGTGAAATTGTATAGCATTTGCTCTTCTGTGACTTATTTTACTTAGTATAATGCCTTCTGTCTAGATCCATGTTGTTGCAAATGGCAGAATTTTCTTATTTTTAAAGGGTGAAAAATATTTTAGTGTGTGTGTGTATGTGTGTTCCATTTTCTTTATCCATTTATCTGTCTATAGACTCTTCGTTTATTTCCATGTTGTGGCTATCGTGAATAACGGTGCAATGAACATGGAATGCAGATCTCTCTTTGAGATCCTGATTTTAATTCCTTTGGATACATACCCAGAAGTGGGATTGCCAGATCATATAACAGTTCTACTGAACTTTTTGAGGAAAATTTTCACAACAGCTGCACCAATTTATATTTTAATCTTGTATGTCGGTCCTGTTTTCTCCACATCTTCACCAACACTTGTTCTCTTCATTTGTTGATAATAGCCATTCTAATGGGTGTGAGGTTTTCTGACTGTGGTTTTGATTTGCATTTCCCTGATAATTCGTGATGTTGAGCACCTTTTCATATACCTGTTGGTTATTTCTGTCTTCTTTGGAGAAATGTCTATTCAGATCCTTTGCCCATTGTTAATAATTTTGTGTGGGGGGGCAGATACTGAGTTGGAGGAGTTCCTTATACAATTTGGATATTAACCCTTTATCTATAAGATTTGCAAAGATTTTCTCCCATTCCGTAGATTGCCTTTTTCTCTCTGTAATTGTTTCCTTTACTGTGAAGAATCTTTTCAGTTTGACATAGTCCTACTTGTCTATTTTTGCTTTTGTTGCCTGTGCTTTTGATGTCATATCCAAGAAGTCATTGCTAAGACCGATGTCAAAAAGCTTTATCTTATATTTTCTTCTCGGAGTTTTATACTTTCCGGTCATATGGATCAAGTCATTAACCCATTTTAAGTTAATTTTTGTGTATGATTTGAGATAAGAGTCCAATTTCATTCTTTGGCATGAAAGCCAGTTTTCTAACACAATTTTTTGAAGATACTAGCCTTTCCCCATTGTATATTCTTGGCATTCTTGTGAAAGATCAACTGACTATATATGCATGGGCTCACTTCTGTGCTCTCTATTGTGTTTCAATGGTTTATATGCCTGTTGATGTGCCAGTAAGATACTGTTTGATTACCGAAGCTTTGTAGTATGTTTTGAAATCATGAAGTGTGATGCCTCCAGAATTGTTTTTCTTGATCAAAATTATATTCACTATTCAGTCTTTTGTGGTTCTATATAAATTTTAGGATTTTTTCCTGTTTCTGTCAAATATGTGCATAGGGTTTATAAAGGGATTACATTAACTCTGTGGATTGTTTTGGGTAGTGTGGACATGCTAGCAATATTAATTCCTGCAATTATGAGCATGAAACATATTACTATTTATTTGTGTCTTTTCAAACTTTTCATACCAATGTTTCATAGTACTTCTAAGGTAGGTCTAGTGGTAATGAATTCCCTGTTTTTGTTTGTTTGGGAAAACATTTGATCTCTCCTTGGTTTTTAACAGACAGTTTTGTTGGATATATTATTCTTGGTTGGCAGTTTTTTTTTTTTTCATTCAGCATTTTGATTATATTATCTCAGTCCTTCCTGGCCTGCAACATTCCACTAAGGTATCCCTTTATTGTGTTATGGGGGTTTCCTTGTATGTGATGAATTGTTTTTCTATTGCTGCCTTCAAAATCCTCTGTCTCTGACATTTAACAATTTAATGATCATGTGTCTCAGTGTAGACTCCATTAGTTCATTCTATTTGGAAACTTTGGGGCTTCATGAATATAGATGTCCATTTCCCTCCCCCAGTTTGGGAACTTTTCAGCCATTATTTCTTTAAATAAGCTTTCTGCCAATTTCTCTTTCTGTTCTTCTGGGACTCCCATAATGTATATGCTGGTTGGCTTGATAGTGTTTATTAGTCCCATAGGCTTTCCCTACTCTTTTCCATTCTGTTTTGTTTTGTTCCTCTGACTGTATAATTTCAAATATTGTCTTGGGGTTCATGGATTCTCTTCTGCTGGAGTCTGCTGTTGAAGTTCTCTATTGAATTTTCAGTTCAGTCATTGTATTCCTCAGTTCCAGAATTTCTGTTTGGCTCTTTTTTATGGTTTTTATATCTTTGCCGCATTTGTGATTTTGTTCAGATATGTTTTACATATTTCATTGAATTGTCCATCTGTGTTCTCTTGTAGCTCACTGAGCATCAAGACAATTATTTTTGCATTCTTTGTCAGACGATTTATAGATCTCCATTTTCTTTGTTATCTATCACTACAGCTTAATTTGTTCCTCTTTGGTTGTCATGTTTCCCTGATTCTTCGTGTTCCTTATAACCTTGTGCTGGTATCCGTGCATCTGAAGAAGCAGTCACCTCTCCAATTTTTATGAACTAGTTTAGAGAGGTAAGCCCTTCACCAATCATTGCAGCCAGAGACTCTAGAGGATTTCTCAATTCTTTTCTATGGGTGTGCCGGCTCCACTCCTGTCATTCCTTCCTGGGAAGGAATATTTAGGATTGTGTGCCCATTCTTGATCCCACAGAGCTGTTCCAAGTGCTTAGAGCCACCCACTCCTTTTCCTAAAGGAATGCCCCAAAACATGGATGCTGGGGGCAAGTTCCACTTCTCTCCCTCTCTTCTGAAGGAGATGTTTTAGGGTTTTGCACCTCTTCCTACCCCACAGAGCCATACTTGGTGTTGAGAGTAACCTGACCCTTTCTTTTCTCTAGGGCAGGGCAGAGATGCAGGGACAATGGGCACAAGCTCCACTACTCTCCTGCCCTCCTGAAGGGGCAGTCTCAGAGTGGTGTGCCTTCTCCCAATTCTGCAGGGTGGAGGCAGCTGCTGTGGTCCAAATGCTATCTGCAGGAGCATGCACATGTCATATGTGAGGACACACAGGGTGCCATCCACAAGGGTGCATGGGAAGCCATCTCTGGTGGTACCTGGGGCACTGGCTGCAAGGTCATATGGGGCACTGACTGTGAGGGTGCATGTGGGATAGATGGCCGGTGAGGTCTGCACATGGGTGGGCTGGCTAGAAGGATCTGTGAGCAGGTTAACTGACAGGGTCTGTGGGAAGGCCAGCCGTGGGATTTGCAAACTGGTCATTTTAATCCACATGTCAGTGGCCCCTATTTGTTTTTAGCTGCCCCCAGACATTCAGCCATGCTGATTCCCTCTGGATACTGGGTGAGATGAGAAAGAAGCTGGCCTCTCAAGCAATGTCTCAAAAGGTTGGGGATGTCAGACACTTCACTCAGTCTTTCCCCCACAGGAGAAATCATGGGCAGAGACTGTCTCCACACTAACCTATGCCAGCTTGGGGGAGGGTTGATGTGGGTAAAGTGAAATGGTTCTTATGGTTTTCAATATGGCTGTTCTTGACTTTTCTGCTCCACTAGTGTGCTGAAACCTCTCAATCATCTTTGGAACTTTCACAAAGGTGTTTCATCTGTAGATCATTGTCAAGTCAACATTTCTGGAGTGGGGTGGAGTGGCGGGTAAGGTCTAGGACCTCCTGCACTGCTATCTTGATATAAAGCTGTTTCTTTATCCTGTCCTTCCATCCATCATTTCATATTCCAAATACTGCTAGACATTGGGGATACTGATACAAACAAGACACAATTTATACTTTTCAGTGGAAGTCATGGATTTATGAATAGAAAATAGTAAAAATATAGTTGTGTGGAAGATATACTGGACTATTGGGTAGAGGAAGAACACTGTGTTAGTTAAGACCCTCTGAACAGCAGATGCCAGGATGAGATTAGGTATTGAGAGATTTGTCATAGAAATGCCTATTAGGGAAAAGTAAAAGGAACAGTAGGAGCAATGGAGGGAGCCATGAGACTATGATACAGATCGAATCCCTCTGAAGGAGAGAAGGAAGGAATGAAGGTTGAACAGACAGAGATCTCAGAGTACAGGGCAATTCTAAGTCTATTTCGATGAGGCCAGTGAGAAGTTGTACAACTTGCAGGAATAAGCCTGCCATAGTATTTGTTCAATTCTCATTAACTGAGAGAAGACCATGGGATATGTGACCTCAGTGCAAGTGTAGTATTGGATTCAGAATGAAGCTGCTGGGACCATCTGTCAATTGTGCAACTCGGAGCAGGAGACATGATTGGCACATTTTCATAACTACCACAGACACCTTCTTTATCTGGGGGATTCACAGGAGGAAGTGAGAGACAGGGGGTATGACAGACTTATTATGTTTCAGTCAGCCAAAACAGGAGTTCCAAGAAGAAATATGATATGGTGGTGGTAGTAAAGGTGTGTGCGTGTGTGTGTGTGCGTGTGCATGTGTGTGCGTGGTGGGGATGGGAGGTAAAACAGACTTCTCTCCAGAAAAAATTTATTAAATGCAACACTTGCAGACATTTTAGGTACTTATCAGTGTAATCTCTATGAGTTGTGCAATTTATAATTGAATCATTTAAATGTCTGAATGAGTTAAATCAGCGTTTCTGGATATTAATTCACCAAGCAACAGTCACTAGGATTATAATATAGCTAGGGGCTGAATCTCCCATTCTCAAATATCTTTTAGAAATACTGAGTTCAAGTAATTTTGCATGGTGTGTGTGTGTGTGTGTGTGTGTTTCCTGAAGATTTTTTTTCAGAATCTGGGATATACACATTTACATGGTGTCTCCATGAAGAAGATTTAGTATGCAGTGTGTCACAAATGTAATTGGCTGAGGAAACCTATTTCTTGCAGAGCAGCTCTTGTAAGTAGTACTCTGCAGAACATTTTGAGAAATGGTGATTTAGTTGAACAATCTCATATCACTGAAACTTTTTTCACACTTATTGAGGGAATGAGGTAGAGCCCTGGAGTATCATTTTCATAATATAGAAATTCTTTCTATGCTCTGACAGATGTATTGCATAGGAGTGGTCGAGAGCATGGGTTCTGGAATACGTACTTGCCCCTTACTGGCTGGGTGACTCCAGCATTCTGTGCTATGATATTCTGGGCCTCAGGGTCTGCAATGCAAAATGAGGATATTACGCATCCTTCCCTTGAAGAGTTGTTCAGAGGGTTAAATGGAAACTATGCAAATCAGCTCACACCTAGTAAGCACCTTATAAATGTTAGCTGTTATAATTAATAAACATTTCATCAGAATCCATTTCCCCAATGTGTAGAAACACTTTGAAGGAATAAGTCATCTGTATTAGCTGTGGCTCACGCTGAGATTCCTTCCTTCCTTCCTTCCTTCCTTCCTTCCTTCCTTCCTTCCTTCCTTCCTTCTTTCCTTCCTTCCTTCCTTCCTTTCAGATTCATCTCAGTATATACCGTAAGGTGGTAGAGGAGGGTGATAAGGCCAAGAAGAAAGAAGATGTTCAGGGACCCTGGAAGTTGGTAGCGCTAGACTTTGATACTTGCCTTTTTGAAGAGAGAACTCCTTTTAAGAGAAGCAAGGCTGTGCTTGGGAGGGAAGACTGAAGCTAAGTCATTCATCGTGAAGGGGCCCATAACAAGCAACCTGCAAGTAATGACAATATCAGGATATGAACTCATAAATATCTGGCTTCAAAAACATGTGCTTTGAAGCCAGATATTTATGAGTTCATATCCTGATATTGTCACTATTTAGTTGGATGGACTGGAGCTAGTCACTTAAAGTTTCTTGGCTTCATGTTTCTCATTGTAAAATGGACAAATAAAACTTGGGCTGTTACAAGGATTTCATGAGATAATGTATGTAAAGGGTCGAGTGCCACAGCGAATGCATAAGTGGTGCTCAGCCAGTGTGAGGCTTGAAAGTTTCAGATACGGGGATTTTCATAACAATTTACATAGAATTTGAACATATCCATCAGGGCTCATTTAATCTAAATGGAAACTTTAAAAAATATCCCTTGCTGGTTTTTTATGGACTGAGAAAGACAGAAATTCAGCCAAGATGCTGAAACAGCCAAAAGAAAAAAAAAAAAGAGAAATATATAAGGTGGAATTATGGCGTGGTACAAGCGGTGTATTTTTCTTCTCAAAACTGAGGTTGTCGTTAGCGTCCGTCAGGAGGGATACCACTGTAACAAATGGGAAATGACATCTGGGGGCTTGGACTCCATTCCAATCCCTCTCTAAAAACGAATTCAGAATTGGTCTTTTAAAACAACCATACCCGGGCCCATCCTAAGAGATGCTGATTCGATTTACATGGGGCAAAGCCTGGCCTGTACTTCTCTTCTCTCCAGGAGATTCTAATGCGCAGCCAGAATGAGAACTAGTACTGTTGTTTGCCTAGACACCTATCTCTAAGGTTTGGTAGATATGATGTGAAATCTATCTGTCCTTTGGGTGTAAACATTTTGCAATTGTCTCTCATCTAGGCATAGTACTCTTACAAGCCCTCCTATCACTCTGCTGGGTACAGCAATTCCCTGCCAGTGCCTGTCATTACTCCACTGGGCATGATGGGCTGCACCACTGCTATAACAGGCCTGGAAGTTTCTGCCAATCAGTTCCTCTCCATCAGAAAAATCACATTTGTAAAACCGCCTATGTCTGTGCTGGAATGTCGATGTTAGTAGAGCCGGGGCTTTGAATCAGGGAGGCGTATCTGTAACTGCTGCAATCCTTTGGGACTTCCGATTTCCAACATGGAAGCAGTCACAACAAGCAACCGGCACAGATGGGCAAACTCATTCAACTGCCGTCGGATGTGCTGCCTAATTTTGGAGGAGAAATTTCAAGTCAAACGTTAGAGCACGGGAGAATTGGAATTTGAATATTTTGTTTAATGACGTCAATTCTGTTTTCACATCAGGGCTTGACAAACTTTTTTGCAAAGCTCTAGATAGTAAATATTTTAGATGTTGTGGGCCTTAGGCCTCTCTCCAAATGACTCATCTCTTCCATTGTCATGGGAGAGCAGCCATAGATGATGTATTGAAAAAATAAGCATGGCTGTTTGCCGATAAAACTTCACTTATGAAAACAAGCGGCTGCCTGCATTTGGTCCATGGGTCATAACTTGCAAACCCATGCAAGTTTATGGGTTATAGGTCGATAGGCGGACGATACTTGACTTATTTGGGGTTGTTATGATCCTAGTAATGTTCACTGACGAAATAGAGTCATCTGATATTTGGGACAATAGCAATAAAAGGGTGAAGAGACTGCTATGCAGAGGAAAGCACGCTTAGCTCATTGCAGGTATGACAAGTACCTGTGAACAGGCTGATGCTAAAATGTATAAGACATTACAGACTGATTAAAACCTCTGGACAGAGGCAGGACGTGAGAGTGTCTTCAGGAATGAAGTCACTGCAACCATGCTGGAAATTGTTGAGGAAATTAATTACTCTGATGACCAGGGAACAACCAGAAAGTGGATGTTTGGAAAATGACTTTTTAATCCACTTACGTTTGACACTAATTTTTAAAATTTGAATTTAAAAATTGTAGGCCAACAAAGTTCATGCCGCTGAACCAAGGGTGATGTTCTGAAAGTTACAAACACAACTTGCATACTGAATTAGTTTGGATGAGGAAGAATCTGAGTATTATAAAAAGATTAGCCAAAAAGTACCCCGATGTTACTATTCCGAAGGTTGGGGGTCCTAAGGAAGGTCAGTAAATGAGCAGAAGACTTCAGCCATTCAAGGTCTTCAACATGATAGGTTTGTAAGATTTCAACCAGGTCCTATAAACTAGCTCTAAGAAGCATTTATTTGGAAATTTTCCAAATGCCTAAAGTGTGTAAGGAGAAAAGCAGAAGCTAGGAGTAGGTTTCTGCTTCCATGCCCGAGGTATACGTGCACAGAACTAAGGGTGGATTACATAAAACACAACTGCAATATTCTCCATCGGCTGCAGAACAGTCCACAAACATGGCCCTGCTGAGATTCGCACAATCCCCTAAAGAGCTGGCATTTAGTATCACCTGAATCTCAGAGTTCCATATCCCACATGCTTGTCTAACGGAAGTTATCAAATCAAATTCAAACTTGTGCCAGAAACACAGAATTCAATACACGTGTGCTTGGTGAATGAATGGAGGAGCAGTTAGTATATTCTGAATACATATCCCATCTTGCCAATACACTGGACCCCCTGTTAAACATTCCCTAAAGAGTTTCTCAGCCTGCTTTGGTCAACTCAACCATTCTGAGGGAAATTACAATCCTGTCTGCTACAGTGACTCCCAATGAAGTGATGCTTAACCAGGAAGGAGAGGGTGATGTGTGCTCTGAATGGGATGAAGTGTCAAATTCTGTGGGAGGCACCAGAGTTTGATACAGTTAACTCTAATAGGTCCTCCTGCCCTCATCTTCCCATTTCAATTGCCCTATAGTCTGTCTCCTAGGAAATCTTGGTTTTCTCTGATGAACTTGATGAGGGTATACTACCAAATCCTTATGGATAAAGATAAAAAGATAAAGAGTTGCCATCTGTCCTCCAACAGTGTACTACTTTGAAAAGCACATGCCAGAGAGACTTATAGGACATTAGTAAGTTACAGTGGTTTAAGAAAGGATCAGTAATATGAATTATCTTGAAATTATGATTTATTTAGAATGAGAGAACTCTGTATAATGTGATATTAAAATAGATCTTTAGGCAGAGAGCCAAGGTTGACAAGTACTGAAATCAAACCTAGGTCCCACACCTAGATGCAAAGCCAGTGTGAATAAGAGGTCATACAAATCTCAGAGTCCTCACATCCATTAAAGACTATATAAAGGGATCATAAGTTAGAGGTTGAGAGGTTTTGAGAAAAGGATTGTTGGAGAAAGACAGGAGTGTGCAATGAGTCTCATTTACTATGGGGTGGGACTGAGGGGCCTGCCCCTCACCTAAAGCTATGGGGCAGAATTTCAATGGCACAACTTAGAGCTTAAGACATGTTCCTGACACTGGGGTGGGAATCCAGCGGGCTCAGAAAGAACAGGGCAAGACAGATTGGAGCGAGGCGTATCCACAGTCTGAAGAAAACCGTAAAGACAGATCTCCAGTGTGAGGGTGGGATGTCACTGAAGAACGTGAGAAGAACCACAAAGTACAAGGAAAGGTTCCACCATGGCACCTCGGTGAGCTGGCGTGTGTCTGCACAGGCCACACAGGCGGATGGGGGAACGGCAGCCTATCTGGGTCTTGGCAGAATGCCTGGTGACGCTCCTGGAACACAACAGGAGGGGAAATCTGTGAGACGCTGCCCTAAGACTACCTCCCATTGGCCTCCTTATCATCCCTGGGAGGCTGTCACACAACAGTTTCTCCTCACCGTCCACATCTTGATGAGGTAGGGGCTTTCTGCCATGCTTGCCCTCAGAATACAGCCGTAGACTATAAGCCCCTTTGTTTCAATGAGTCCATTTTTACTGTGTGGGACGGGGACCAGGGAGAGCCCACATCTGTGAGTAGTCTTCTTTCCTTTAGTTATGTCACAAATAAATAATAGCTTTCTTTAGTAATGTAATAAACTCTCTGAATGTAGAATCGTATCATCGCATCGTTACCAATTGAATGAGTCAATCCTTGGCCTTGACTTTTCTGTTGTGTACGCTTGGCCCAGGATAAGAGGGAAAGAATTAGCTTTGAATACTTTTCAGGCCCAGAGAATACTTCAGTAGTTACGCACCGTGGTACCAGTCGAATAAACATATGCCTATGCCACATTTTCAACTGCTTCATCTCTATTCCAAGCCCCACTTCCCAAGCAGAGAAAGAGATGCAGAAACGCAAAGCAGGCAGACAAAAAGAAAACAGCCACATCCTATTTCCTGACTGAGGCCTAAGCTGGAACAGGAGCGAGAGATTTTGCCTTGAAATCACCTGGGAGCACGACACTGGACACCCATAGAGTATCTGAAAATAGCCACAAATCTGTGGGAAGAACAGGTATTCAGTCAGGGGCCCAGCAAAGCAAATTTAAAGGGAAAAGTAGCAAACAAAATAAAGTTCTTATCTGTTTGCTTCCCATATGTCCCAGTAGTGCAATGCATTGCTCCTCTTTTTGCCAAAAAGGTAGAGAAGTAATAACAATGGTTCAAAGTAATGAAGCTACCTGAGAGAAGCGGAGCTGGAGTCGACTCTGGAGAACTCTCAATTCTTTTGGAACACATTAAACTCAATAATCATGGAGTATCACGTAGATGCAGACACTGCCCTAGTTGGTGGTGAGATGCTGGGGGAGAGACAATAGGCAAGTAAAGGAACACACAAGATGACTACGGATAGCAAAAAGTGTTACGGACAAAATGAAACTGGGTGGTGGGATAGAGAGACACCTGGATGGCGCATAACTTATGTTCGGTGATCAGAGAAAGCCTCCCTGGTGAGAAGAGATTCCAGCTCAGACCTGAATACTGAGAGCGAGCCATACATGCAAAAATCCCAGGCAGAGGGAATAAACACAAAGAGTCAGGGCTCTGAGGCTCAGAGATGTAGTAAGAGGGCAGTTAGAGGAGATCTATGAATGAAGGGTGGGAGTTAATTCATTTACTCACTAAATATTTATTATCGAGCACCGACTCGATGCCAACTAATATTATATACTATGAGCATAGCACTCAAGAAAACCAAGATCTAAATTTTACTTTTATTTTAGTGTATGGGGAGGGCAACAATCAGGAAACAAACACATCTAGTATATCGATCAGGTGTGAAGAGGTGTTGTGTACGATAACTTTTTAAATGGGTGAATTAGAGGGTGATTGGTTGGTTTTTATAATGTAGATGCAGAAATACCCTGATCTATGGTGACCATTAAGCAGAGACCTGAATGAAGTGAGAAAACAAATCACATTTATCCAAGGTAAGAACTTTCTAGACACACAGAATGATGAGTACAAAGGCCCTGGGGAAGGTATGCGGTTGGCACATTCAAGGAACAGCAAGGAGGCCCAGTGCTTGGACCAGAGTAAAGCAGAGGAAGAGTGAACAAAGGAGGTAAGAAAGGCAGGCAGAAATCTCACGCAGCATCTTGTAGAATATGGTATAATTATTGGCCCTACCTGAATAAGATGGGAATTCGCTGGATAGTTTTGTTTAGAGGATATGATTTGATTCATATTTAAAAATTTTTTAATGTTGATTTTTGAGAGAGAGAGAGAGAGAGAGAGAGAGCAAGCAGGGGTGTGGCAGAGAGAGAGAGGGAGACACGGATTCTGAAGCAGGCTCCAGGTTCTGAGATGTCAGCACAGAGCCCGACGCGGGGCTCGAACTCATGGACCTCGAGATCATGACCCGAGCTGAACTCAGACGCTTAACTGACTGGGCCACTCAGGCATCCCGATTTGATTCCTATTTTAAAAGGATCACTCTGGATGATGTGTGGAGAACAGCCTGACTTGGGGAAGAATAAAATGAGGGAAACCAGAGAGCTAGTGCATTCATTCAGGTGATGGAGGCTGGGGCTGTGGGTTAGTGAAGGAGGTCAGAAATAGGTTCTGAATATATTTTCAGGAAAATACTAACAGGATTTGCTGATGGATTGGATGTGAGAGTGAGAGAATGAGGTGGATCAGAGATAATGCAATGTTTCTTTTTGCCTGAGGAATCAGGTAGAACCGCCTGGGGAGTACTGTTGATAGAGAAGGGGTTTCCAAAGGCCAAGGACACTCTTATGGTTAGAAGCGAAGGCAATAAAGAAAATCATGAAAGGAATCTGCAAGGCAGTAGCCAGAGAGGTAAAAGCAGAGGCAAGACAATGGTTTCCCGGAAAACAGAAGAAAGTGTCTCAAGGAATATGGGTGATCAATTGTATCAAACCTACTGAGAGGGTGAATGAGAAAGGGTCTGAAGACTGAACAGTGCACTTGTCTGTAAAAAGGGGTAGAGAAGTAGGTACTGGGTTGAGGAGCGTGTGACATTGAGGGAGTTTTGTTGTTTACTTTGTGTTTGAAGAGGGGATCCATTCCAACACGTTTGCATAATAGGAATGTGCAACAGGTGAATAGCTGGTAATGCAGGAGAAAGACCCGCTGCTTCTTTCGCCGTGAACAGCTTTTTAGTTTGATGTAGTCCCACTTATTAGTTTTTGCTTTGGCTGCTCGTGCTGTTGGCGCCATATCCAAAAAAGCCATTGCCAAGACTAAGGCCAAGGAGCTGTTCCCCTTATGTTTTCTTCTAAGAGTTATTTGGTATCGGGTCTTACCTTCAAGTCTTTAATCCATTTCAAGTTAATTTTGGTGAGTGGTGTAAGATCTTCAATGTTCTCACCACAAAAAAAGAACCGGTAAATTGGTATAGTCAGTGTGGAAAACAGTATGGGGGTTCCTCAAAAAATAAAAACATAGAAATACTGTGTGGTCCAATCATTCCACCACTGGGTATTTACCCAAAGAAACTGAAAATGCTCATTTGAAAAGATATGTGCACTGCTATGTTATTGCAGCATTACTCACAATAGCCAAGGTCTAGAAGCAACCCAAGGGTCCATCAATAGATGAATGGACAAGGAAGATGTGGTATATATACAACGGAATATCACTCAACAATAAAAAGGGTGAGATTGCGCCATTTGTGACAACATGGATGGACCCAGGGGGTATTATGCTAAGTGAAATAAATCAGGCTGAGAAAGACCAATACCATATAATTTCACTAATGTAGAATGTAAAAAGACCCAAATGAGTAAACAAACAGAAAGCAGAATCAGACCTATGAAATAGAGAGAACTGATGGTTGCCAGAAGGGAGGGGGGTGGGGGGATGGGCAAAATAGGTGAAGGGGAGAGGGAGCTACAAGCTTCCATTTACGAAATGAGTAAGTCATGGGAATAAAAGGCAGAGCATAGGGAATATAGCTAATGATGTTGTGACAGCATCGGGTGGTGTCCAATCGCTATGTTGGGCTCCTGAACCTAATGTAACATTGTGCACCAACTATACTCAAATAAAAAAAAATTTTTTTTAAAGAAATGGTAATTATATGACGTGATGGAGATGTTAGCTAACACTACAGTGGTAATCATTTTGCATTATGTAGGTGTTTCAAATCAAAACATGGTATACCTTCGACCCACGCACTGTTAGATGGGGCGGGAGAAACAGTGTCAGGAAGATAATAGTGCTCATAAAAATATTTGTTGAATGAATGGATGAGAAAAAAAAAAAGAATGGATAAGGTGCAAAATAATAACCGAGGAAGAGAAGCGTAAGCATAAAAGGACCAGAAAAAATGCAGTAGGATTTTTGGACACAGGGAGGGCCCACTTGGGGGTCCTGGCTGCGAGACCAATCTGTGTAGTTGTGTTTTTTCTTCAGTTACATTTAGCTGCTTGTGGGAAGGTGGGAAAACGAATTTAGTGATGATTGCCAGGAGTGATCACAAGTCCTGGAATGAATTCCACTACTATCTACAGGCAACATTTTGTCAATTATGAGTAATGAAAAACTCTTGGGATTCTGTTGACACCAGAGGAGATATTTGAAAAACTACTTGAAGATTATTTTAAAAATTAAAAAAAAAAATGACCTAAATGACCTGACCGAGAGTTAAAAAAGTCAGAAATAATATGGAAAGGGTAGTCCAATGACCATTCAGAAACCAGACTTCCCTCACTGCTGGGGATTAATGTAGCAAGGCCTGTAAAGGACTGGATGGTAATTGTGACTTTTGCCCTAATAACTGCTGACCTTGCAATTCTGCCACGTTCCGTTTCGACACCATTTTCGGGGTAAAGGAACTGTGCTGTATGAAGCTTCAGGGAAGCAGCAGCTTAGGGCTTTTAGCGGCTCAAGACTGTCAAGTTGAAAGGTGCAAAGCTAGAGTTCACAGGTGTTCTGGGTATCTTTCCACGTGTGGACTGCACGCCATGCCCTTCCTTCCCTGTGTACTGACGAGTGCCAACCTTTAAGGATTGGGGCAATAGTAGGTAACAGACCCTGTAGAATTCACTTCAGAGCTGATCTCAGCAACCAAAAGGCTGGCTGTCACCTCCGCCAGAGCGATGCACAGACTCTGAATTAAGGGAGAGAGTGAAGATAAAAAGCCAAGGCGTTTGGGTGCTAAGGGTCAGAGCTGTCGTGGACTAGAATTGACAGTGCTGAAGTGCCCAGTCCCAAAGCAGTGGGAACAGCTAGATTTGCTCTAAGGACTC
This sequence comes from Leopardus geoffroyi, assembly GCF_018350155.1. Classification (NCBI taxonomy): domain Eukaryota; kingdom Metazoa; phylum Chordata; class Mammalia; order Carnivora; family Felidae; genus Leopardus; species Leopardus geoffroyi. The sequence goes on from NC_059343.1 coordinate 119,031,924, forward strand.
TGTCCCTTGGCTTTGAATAAACTGTATGAAAATTAGGCAATTTGAACACATTTAAAGACCTTAGAATTGATACGGATCCTGATGATACCTGAAGGTTTCAAATCCATCTAGAAAACACGTTGCTGTGGCAGAAAACACATCATCTTGCTGCACAAAACAGCTTACCTAAAAAAAAAAAAAAAAAATCAAAGAACTGGGCTTCAGAGTTTCTGTGAACTTGGAACCAGGAAATCAGACAATTTGCAAACGTGTAACTTCTCCGGAATCAGAGGACATGTATGGTGGCATAGGTCGAGACATGCCCTCTAGTTTATGAGTTTCTGAACTAAATCTACCCAAATGTATGAAAAGATTTTGAGAAGTGAGGGCTACTTACTAAATGAAATAGTCTCGTGAGCTGGCCTTCAAAAGCTTACATCTTGCTCCTATGACTTCTGAGTAAACCTGCAGTCTGACAGAGCCAACTGAACTTTATTAAGCATACTGTAGACACTGAATGCTAATAATGCACCTTAGGTGATGCTACGGGGTTGAAGCTCGGTGGGTTCTTTAAATCTTCAGTGGACTCCTCAAATGCCTACCGATCTCTGTTTTTTTTTTAATTTTATTTTTATTTTTTACATTTATTTATTTTTGAGAGACAGACAGAGACAGAGCACAAGTGGCGGAGGGACAGAGATAGAAGGAGACACAGAATCTGACGCAGGTTCCAGGCTCTGAGCTGTCAGCACAGAGTCGACGCGGGGCTCGAACTCACGAACCGTGAGATCATGACCTGAGCCGAAGTCGGCCGCTTCACCGACGGAGCCATCCAGGCGCCCCTACCGATCTCTCTTTGAAGCAAGTGACAGGGAATGGGCTAGGGATGTCTCAGAACTCAGAATGCCATGACACTTGCTAAGAACCCCCACAGACCCCAAGACCGCAAACAATCAAAACACAAGGTGCAGGAGGAGAGACATGCGCGCGGCATTCCGTTCATTCATTCAGCTTCCAGTGGGCGTGTTTGTAGGAATCACTGTTTGCCAACTGCTAAGCTAGCAGCTGATGAAAGAGCCATGCTCCTTGTCTTCAACAAGAAAGAAGGCAGACTCCCCAAATTACTTATCAGCCTCCCATTATTTACCTTTTGCTTTTCTTTTTATTACCAACAAATGCTTAAAATAAGCTCTTTCTACCACTATGTGATGCTAGGGTCAGCAGTTAAATAGATGTTTTTTTCTGCCTAACACTGTAATTTTTTTTCTAATCATAATATCACTCAGATCAATGGAAGGAAAGCAATAGTCAGTAATGGCTCAGTGCTGCTCTCGATACTCCAACAAAGGCACAGCTAAAGAAAATGCCCAAATAATGGAGTCTTGTGTTCATTGCATTTACAGCTTTAATGGCCTATCTTAAAATTAAGGCTTGGATAGAACAGTCTTAGCCCTTAAACGTTGAAGAGCAGACTGATCAGACCCATACTCTATCTCTTAAGTTCCATAGAAAACAAGAGTAAATTGTATACCAAAAAAGCATTTCACCTCAAGAAATGGAGGAAATGTTGATTGAGTTCTTATCTCGGAACATCCAGTCAGCTTAAATTTTATGTCAAGGTACAAATTGTCATTGACGCCTATCATCAACATAGAGCTTTTCTACCAAAAAGCCACTTTCCCTGGTGTGCATCCATCTCCTGACTCTCAGCAAAACTTCGAATGTGTTTTCAAACGTGCAATATTCAAGGCTTCTCATAAACACCAAGAAAACCCCAAAAGAATTTCATTTCTAAGTGTAGCTAATGTAGGGATGAATCAGATTTCCAAGTGAGTCTCTGAAACATTCATATGAAAAGTGTGACCAGTCTGCAGAATGAGACTGTAGACCTGTACGTAATAAAAAGGCCAGCGCTGTACATGCAAAATGGGGCAGGGGCTAAAGTTATCAACTACATCAGTGAGTCGATCCAGCTGTAATTTTCTTATCCTGAGTTGTAAAGAAAAGAAAAGAAAAGAAAAGAAAAGAAAAGAAAAGAAAAGAAAAGAAAAGAAAAGAAAAGAAAAGAAGAAAGGAAAGGAAAAGGAAAGAAGAGAAAAGAAGAGAAAAAAGGAAGGAAGGAAGGAAGGAAGGAAGGAAGGAAGGACGGACAAACGAACCTTCCTGGAATCTATTGCTGTCTCATCTAATCTACATTGAGTATTTCTATAAATGTGTTTACAAATGGCTTGGAGGAGAATGCTTTGCACTAGGAATTGGGTCTGGGTTCTAGTCTTTGCTAAGTTTGGAAAGCCGCATACCCATGTATTTCTTTCTAGATTGTTCTTTTAACCCAGCTCACTTCAAGCAGCATTCACCATAGACCAATAGATGTGATCCATAGTCTATGAAAAAACAGCCCCTCTTTGCTCCCACCTGCCCCAACCTGTTCCCATTCTGATCTTGACCCACTTAGGTCTGGAAACAAGGCACGATTTATCTTTAATAATACTGATTCTGCACCTCTAAACTCACTGTTTGTAACTGGGTCACTTTGTGTATTTTGAACTTTCCCTCAAGGACCCTTCTTAGACTATCCTTACTGTTTGTTTTTGAAGTAGACAACCTTGGAGAGAATCTCCTGACCAAATGAAACCTTGAAGGCCAAAGGCTAGCTTGAATTTGTGCCTCCCTAGTCCCCTGGGTTGGGTGGGGGACACAAAGGAACTCCATTTTCTCTCTGTAAAATAAGGGCATGGCCCAGATAAGTGCCATGGTGGCTTCCTACCCTTCTGCTACAAATAAATCATTTTTTTTTAAATTTTTTTTTCAACGTTTATTTATTTTTGGGACAGAGAGAGACAGAGCATGAACGGGGGAGGGGCAGAGAGAGAGGGAGACACAGAATCAGAAACAGGCTCCAGGCTCTGAGCCATCAGCCCAGAGCCTGACGCGGGGCTCGAACTCACGGACCGCGAGATCGTGACCTGGCTGAAGTCGGACGCTTAACCGACTGCGCCACCCAGGCGCCCCAAAATAAATCATTTTTAACTTATATGACTAACTAAACAGTAGTGTCATAGGAACATATAATCTTTCTTTTTTTTTTTTTTTTTAAATTTTTTTTTTTCAACGTTTATTTATTTTTGGGACAGAGTGAGACAGAGCATGAACGGGGGAGGGGCAGAGAGAGAGGGAGACACAGAATCAGAAACAGGCTCCAGGCTCCGAGCCATCAGCCCAGAGCCCGACGCGGGGCTCGAACTCACAGACCGCGAGATCGTGACCTGGCTGAAGTCGGACGCTTAACCGACTGCGCCACCCAGGCGCCCCAATCTTTCTAAATTGTTCGTATTTTAATTCCACATATTTTGCTTATGAGTAACACTTAGTGGAAAATGTAGGATTTATTCATTATGCACAAGACAGTAAAACCTTTTGCTTACTTGATTATGTGGGATGAAATAAAATCTAGTAGCTTATATATGTCATGGAAAGTACTGACTTGTTAATACTCAGAAAGACATATTTAGGGGAAAGATTTTATTCCCCCTCTTCCCAGCCGAGCAAACTGCCTTGGGGAGAGAACTACCACATTTGTACTTCCCATCTTTTCCTTTTCCTCCACCCCTTTCACAGCTTCTCCCATGGAGATAATGTGGTTTTTATTGGTCACTCTGATGCCTCTATTATGATAGCTTGTCCTATTGGACACACTTCCCAGGTCTATTATGATAGCTTTTCCTATTGGACACACTTACTAGGTCTTTAAGGTTTGGTCTCAACTGGCTTTCCTCTTTCACTTGCTACCATATTTTATACGAAAACATTTTCATTTTCAACAAGAGAAGATCCTTAGAGGCTGTCACGACCTGAAGGCAGCTAAGTTAGCGGCTCGGGTCACTGAGTAGAACTCGATGAAGCCCCCTATGAGAAGGTATGAAGTTATATAAGCACAGGTGTGCAAACATGTAAATGTAAGTAGGACTCTGGCATTGAAAAGATCCTTGTGACTGTCTTCAATAGCTAGTGTGTTTCTCTTCCCCAGCTAGTGGAGAATCATCTTCCCAGCATTCCAACATTAATAGACTAATTCAAGTTCATGCATTAACGTGTTATCCTTTGTGGGAAAAGTAGTTTGGATGAGAGGGCCTCCTAGCCTGGTCAGATATCTACGTGTTGGGTTCCTTAAGGATACATATTCAAGTCATCAAGTGGCTCAATTCATTAGCAATACCACTTGGTAACATCTAAGTTTCTTTCCTCAAATTCTTTTCGCAACAAGTGTTGTAGCAGTGGCTTCACTCACTCAATACTCACCTAATCCAAACCAACTGCCTACCTTGAATTCCTAGCACAGGTGCTAACTCCTATTTGTTCCTGTATCTACATAATTGTCTTGATTCCTTCCCTTCTTTTGTGATTTAGCTGGGTACATCCTAAGTAGAGCCAGGAACAAAACAGAAATGAAACGGGACTATCTACCCAAAAAAGTGGCGCTGGGGACATTTTCTTTTCACTTGTACAGCGACATTAATCCTTCTCTACTGTTTGTCCTGGTAAAATTTTCATGCCAAGGATGGATAGTGTCATTGCTGTGACAATACCCATTACATTTGTGTAGTACTTTACTATGACAAAAATATTTCATTTCTATGTTTTATTTAATCTTGTAGGTACATGGGTAAGTTCAGTCTCCTAGGTAACTTATTCTGCCCTACTTAAGACATTAACAAATGCATATTTCAATATAACATTCATTATGACTAATGTCCTAAATGTGGATAATTGGAAAATGTGTGGCCCAAGAGGGCTAGTTCAAGACCAATTTCTATTCAATTTAGTCAGTATTTATTCTCCCAATTCTCCACCAATATGCCAACAGAAGTTACAGGCAAGCAAAGATCAGTACAATATGAGGGCGGACATTCAGAGCAATGCCATTATTCAAAAGTGGTATAGTCTGCTTCAGGAAGCAGTGAGTCCCTTGTCACTGGAAACATTCAACTAATGGCTGGTTGATCACTTGCAGAGAAATGGGAGAGGATATTCTTGCATTATATATTGACGTGGTTTCGATGACTCTTTTAGACTCTACATGTTTAAGCCCGCGAAACTAATTTTCTATCTATTTAGCCTGCGGCCTATCATTTATCACCTATGTGAACGGTTTCTATCTAAAGGCCCACCATTTTATTTTATTTTTTTAAGTTTTTAATTTTAATTCCAGTATAGTTAACACAGTGACAGCTTCAGGTATACAATATGGTAACTCAACAATCATGTGCATTATTGCTCAGTGTCCATCATGATAAATGTACTCTTTAATCTCAATCACCTGTTTCACCCATCCCCACACCCAAAAGGCCCCACCATTTTAGAATCCAATCCAATCCTTTCTAATCCAGGCCCACCGTTGTCTAGAATTTGGTTTCTAAATTGCTGGTTTTCTGGTCTTGTCAACATATAACCACTCAAGAACTACTTCCTGCATCTCGTATTTCAGCTTTGGTTATAAACTGACAAATGTCATTTATCTGTGTGTGGCTTCTGAATATACACATCATAACACGTTTCTCTCGTCTCAAAAACAAAAAGAAAAGAACGCTGTGGTAGTCAAGGCAAGACAGGTTTTAACAAAAATTGCGATTTAACATTCTCACATTATTTACATCCAAAATCTGTCTTCCCTACACCAAAATGACTCCCAGCCTATTTAGCCCACCAATTTCCATAGTGAGGACCAGCGAGCCCTGGGGTTAAGTTAACCTATTTTCTAGGAGAGAAGATATTTTAAAGGATGCCATACAAGAGCTCTAAACTCAGATTTAAGTGAACATTTATGGTCAATTCACACCAGCCAGACCTTTTCAACACTGCCCTCCCCTCCCCATCATTCTTCATACTCAGGGGAACATCCCACAGAACATTGCTGCTAGACTTGCCCTCATCCTGCATCCAGACCTTCTGGCTATAGTAACAGGAGTATGGCTCAAAATCTTCTACGGTGTCCACTTGATGCATGAGAAAATAACGCATCCTTATTATGCGCGACCTGGAGGCTACCTGCTTTATTGTTGCTGCCCCCTGGCCACCTAGCAATTTCTCTCCAATTCTCTTTTCTCCACTGAAATAGGGACAGGGGGCAAACCAGCACGTCCACCACATAAATCAGCAGTGTGCAGACTTTGGTGTTCTTTAAAATCGCCTGGAGTGCTTGTTAAAACACACACGGCAGGGACCTACTTCAAGGGTTTCTGATTCAGTAGGTCTGGAGTGGGGCCTGGTAATTTACATGACTAACAATTTCTCAAGGGGTGATGATGATGATGATGATGGTCCAGGGATCACACTCGAAGAATCACCAGCATAAAGAGAAATCTAACAAGGTAATTAAATGCTTCTCTTCCTCACCACACACACCTCCAATCTCTGAGTGAATTTCTTGGAACCCTTCCCATATCTCCTGAGTGAGGAAGTTCTCCTTTCCCTTCTCCAACAGGGCAAAACTCCGTAAGGCCACTGATGCATGCTTTCCAGCATTTTGCATCTTTTTCTGTAGTCTTATGCTCACATAAGCATAAAACACTGGAAGTTACAGAACCTGTTCAGCTGTTTCTCAGTAAGCTCTGCCAAGAGTGCGTATTCACTTCCCGGGGCTGCTGTAACGAAACATCACAAACTTGGTGGCTTAAACAACAGAAATACATTGTCTTAGAGTTCTGGAGGCCAGAACTCTGAAATGAAGTTGTCAGTAGAGGCTTGCTCCCTGTGAAACCTCTAGGGGAATGTTCGTTTTTCATTTTTTGTTTTTGTTTTTGCCTCATCTAGCTTTTGTTGGTTCGCCAGCAAACTTCTGCGGTTGCCTTCATCATCATGATGTTCTCCTCGTGTGTCTCTGTGTCTTCACATGACCATCTTCATTTTATTCTTTCCGGCATGACTGAGGTATAATTAGCAAATGAAAATTACATGTATTAAAAGTATACAATGCGATGAGTTGACACGTCTATACATTGTGAAATGATTAACATAATCAAGCCAACGAACACGTTCATGACCTCACATAGTTACCATTTCTTTTGGTGGTGAGAATATTTAAGATCTAGTCTCTTAGCAAACCTCAAGTATACAATATAGTATTAACTACGGTCTCTGTGCCTCATATTGGATCCTCAGAGCTTATTCACCTTACAACTGAAAGTTTACCCATTGTGACCAATATCACACCATTTCCCTCACCCCCCAGTTCCTGGCAACCACCTTCTACTCTGGTTCTGAGTTGAACTTTTTTAGAGTCGGCATGTAGGTGAAATCAAAAAAATATTTACCTTTCTGTGTCTAGCATATTTCACTTAACATAATATCTCCCCCAGTTTCATCCATGTTGTGGCAAATGGCAGGATTTCTTTCTTTGTTATGACTGGATAATATTCCACTATATGTATATAATCCATTTCCTTTATTTCTTCATTCATCACATATATTTATTTAGGATCTTTCCATATTTTGGTTATTTTAAGTAATGCTGCATGAACATGGGAGTGCAGGTATCTCCTTGATACACTGATTTCATTTCTTTTGGATATATACTCGGAAGTGGGATTGCTGAATTATACAGCTCTATTTTTAATTTTTTGAGGAACCTCCATGCTGTTTTCCATTGTGGCTGTACCAATTTACATTTTCTTACATCGTGTACAAGGGTCCCCTTTTCTCCATACCCTGGCCAACACTTACTATTTCTTGTCTTTTTAAGAATACCAATCCTGATAAGTGTGAAATAATATCTCATTGTGGTTCTTATTTGCATTTCTCTGATGATTACTGATGTTGAGGACATTTTAAAAATATATATATTTGTAATTTTTTAATGTTTATTTATATGAGAGAGCGAGAGCGAGAGTGAGAGCGAGAGAGAGAGAGAGAGAGAGAGAGAGAGACTGAGTGTGTGAGCAGGGAAGGGGCAGAGAGAGACAGAGACACAGAATGTGAAGCAGGCTCCAGGCTCCAAGCTCCAGCTCATGAACCATGAGATCATGACCTGAGCTGAAGTCGGATGCTTATCTGACTGAGCCACCCAGGTGCCCTGAGGACATTTTTATATTATTTGTTGGCCATGTGGGTGTTTTCTTTGAAGAAATGTTTATTCAGGTCCTTGGCCCATTTTTAAATCAAATTATTTGATTTTTTGCTATTGGGTTGTATGTGTTCCATATATATGTTGGATATCAATCCTTTTCAAAAATATGGTTTTCTGGGGCACCTGGCTGGCTCAGTCGGAAGAACATGTGATTCTTGATCTCAGGAGTCATGAGGTTGAGCCCCAAGTTGGGTGTAGAGATTACTAAAAAAATAAACTTAAAAAAATATATGGTTTTCCCCTTCTGCAGGTTGCCTTTTCATTTTGTCGATGGTTTCCTTTGCTGTGCAGAAGTTTTTTAGTTTGATGCGGTCCCACTTGCCTATTTTTGCTTTTGTTGCCTTTGCTTTTGGTGTGAAATTAAAAAAAAAAATTGTTTCCAAGAACATTCTAGGCAAAGGAAAGAGAAAATGTAGTCTTGGAGCAGGAATGTGCCTGATGTGTTTGAGGAACAGCAAGGAGGCCAGTGCAAACTAGACATATAATTGCCATTAGCACATAGATGAGATTTAAAGCCGTCAAGGGCCGAGTGAGATTACCTAAGGAGAGGGTTTACACAGAGGGAAGATGTTGAGTTCTGCAACATCCCGAGCTCAAATAAAGAAAGAGGTAGCAAAGAACGCCAAGAAGAAACAGTCAAACAGGAGAGAGAACAGAGGAGTGTAGTGTCACAGAAGCAACGTGAAGAGAAGTGTTCAAAGAAAGAGAGGGGCGCCTGGGTGGCTCAGTCCGTTAAACATCTGACTCTTGATTTCCACTCAGGTCATGATCTCACAATTTGTGGGATCTAGCCATGCGTCGGGCTCCGCGCTGAGTGTGGAACCTGCTTGGAAATCTCTCTTTCCTGTTCTCTCTGCCCCTCCCACCCTCAAAATAAGTAAATAAACATTTTTAAAAAAGAAAGAGAAAAAAAGAGGAAATCTTGTCCTATGTGACAATATGAATCAACCTGGAGTACATTATGCTAAGTGAACTAACTCAGTCAAAGAAGGAAAAATACTTCATGAGTCCACTTACAAGAGAGATCTCAAGTAGTCAAATTCATTGAAGCAAATAATAGAATGGCAATTCCAGGGGCCAGGGGAAGGGGGAAATGGGTGTTGCTATTCAAGGAGTATAAAGTTTTAGTTATAGAAGATGAATACATTTTAGAGTTCTGCTGTATGACACTGTGACTATACAACAATTTGTTAAGGTGGTAGATCTCATGGTAAATGTTTTTTACTATTATAACAGAGTAATAATTAAAATGGCATTGTAAAAAATAAAAAAAAATAAATCTGTAAATGAAATACATAATAGGAGATCACCACTGAATGCACAGTTTATGATAAGCTATCACGGTTAATATCATTTCTGAACCCAGTGCCAAAAGAAGTAAAGAAAAATATGAGAATAATTAAGGGCACAGGAAATAGATGCAGAAATTCCAAGCTACTTGAAGAAAAATACTCAAAGTATTCATAATATATGTCTAAGCGACCACAGGGATAAATGTCAACATGTTAACAACGGTCACCTCTGAATGTTAAGAATAAACGTGACACTTCCCTTTTTATAAAAAAATGTGAGATACTCAAAATAGAGAACTGAGATTATGGAAGGGAGGAAATGATGAAAATAATAATAAAAAAAAACAACTTTATTGGAACGACTCTCAGGGACTAAGTGTCTGAAAACTCAAAACAACGAATAAACATTTGAAAAGAATACCTATGTAATCAAATAATATTTGAATAAAGTTTAGGACCCGAAGAGAAAAGGTTGAAGACATAGAAAACAAGTTACCTACAAAAGGATTTCTGTCTGCTCCTTTATCATATCAAGCTATTTCCAGCTCCTCGGGTTTTTATACTATTTCAACTGCTTGGAAATATCTAACTTTATTTCTCCACATTACTGGTTCATTCTCCTATTTCAGGTTTCAGAGTAAATGCTACTTTCTAAGAGTGGCCCTTTTCTGACCCCACTAATTAAGTAGGTTTCCTGGTATTCTCTGTTATTAGCATCCTATTTATTTTTTCCAATTCTTATAAATATTATTATTCCATTTTGCTAATTTATTTTTATGTGTCTTGCATTATCATAGAAACTCCATGAAGATAGTGTATGATAATCACGTGCCTACTGTTGTTTCTGGCACAGAGCAGCTGTTTGAATTTTTAATTTATTATTTTTAACGTATTTTGTTCATTTTCGCTGTATTTAAATTTTACCTGACGTGCCAATTCTTTTTTTAAAATTCCAGTATCATTAACATACAGTGTTATATAACTGCATGTGTACAATATAGTGATTTAACAATTCTATACATTACTCAGTGCTCAGCACCATAAGCGTTGTCTTAATTCTTTTCACCCATTTCACTCATCCTTCCTACCCATCTCCCCTCTGGTAACCACCAGTTTGTTCTTATATTTAAGAGTCTGGGGTTTTTTTTGTTTGTCTCTTTTTTTCTTTGTTTCTTAAATACCACATATGAGTGAAATCATATGGTATTTGTCTTTCTCTGACTGACTTGTTTCACTTAGCTTTATATCCTCTACTTCTCTCCATGTTGTTGCGAGTGGCCAGATTTCATTCTTTTTTATGACTAATATCCCGTTGTATGTACATTCCACCTCTTCTTTATCCACTCATCTATCGATGGACACTTGGGCTACTTCCATAAATTGGCTATTATAAATAATGCTGCAAGAAACATGAGAGATGCATGTACCTTTTCAAAGTAGTGTTTTCATATTCTTCGGGAAAATACACAGTAGCAAAATTGTTGGATCATATAGTAATTCGATATTTAATTTTTTGAGGAACCTCCATACTCTTTTCCACAGTGGCTGCACCATTTTGCATTCCCACCAACAGTGCACATGGCTTCATTTTTCTCCACATCCTCGCCAGTGCACTTGTTTTCTGTGTTTCTGATTTTAGCCATTTTGAAGGGTGTGTGGTGATATCTCACTGGGGTTTTGATTTGCATTTCCCTGATGATGCGTGATGTCGAACATCTTCTCATGTGTCTGTTGGTCACCTGGATATCTTCTTTGGAGAAATGTCTCTTCATGCCCATTTTTAATTGGATTATTTGTTTTTTGGGGGTTTAGTTGTATAAGTTCTCTATAGATTTTGGATACCAACCCTTAATCAGATATACCATTTGCAAAAGTCTCCCATTCCCTAGGTTGTCCTTTAGTTTGTTGATTGTTTCCTTTGTTGTGTAAAAGATTTTATTTTGATGTGGTCCCAATAGTTTATTTTTGCTTTTTTTTCCCCCTTGCTTCAGGAGACATCTAGAAAAATGTTGCCAAGGCTGATGTCAGAGAAATTACTGCCTGTGCTCTCTTCTAGAATTTGTATGGTTTCAGGTCTCACATTTAGCTCTTTAATCCATTTTGAATTTATTTTTTGCATGGTGAGAGAAAGTGATCCAGTTTCATTCTTTTGCATGTAGCTGACCAGTTTTCACACCAATTGTTGAAGAGACTGTCTTTTTCCCATTACGTATTCTTGCCTACTTCATTGAAGATTAATTGACCATACAATCATGGGTTTATTTCAGGGCTCTCTATTCTGTTCTATTGATCTACCTGTCTATTTTTCTGCCAATACCATACTGTTTGGATTGCTACAGCTTTATAATGTATCTTGAAATCTGGGGTTGTGATACTTCCAGTTTTGTTCTTTGTCAGGATGTTTTTAGCTATCTGTTGGTATTTTGATAAGGATTGCATTAAATCTGTAGATTGCTTTGGGTGTTATGGACACTTGAACTATATTTGTTCTTCTAATCCATGAGCATGGAATAGCTTTCCGTTTGTGTCATCATCAATTTTTTTCATCAGTGTTTTCTAGTTTTCAGAGTACAAGTATTTCACCTTTTTGGTTAAGTTTATTTGTAGGTATTTTCTTCTTTTTGGAGCAACTGTAAATGGGACTGTTTTCTTAATTTCTCTTTCTGCTACTTCATTATTAGTGTATAGAAATGCAACAAGTTTCTGTGTATTGATTTTGTATTCTGTGACCTTACTGAACTCATTTATCAGTTCTAGTAGTTTCTTGGTAGGGTCTGGAGGGTTTTCTATATAAGGTATCATGTCATCTGCAGATTGTGAAAGTTATACTTCTTTCTTACCAATTTGAATGCCTTTTATGTATTTATTTTTATTTGATTGCTTTGGCTAGGACTTACAGTACTATGTTGTTTTGTTCCTGGTTTAGGGGGAAAAGCTCTCAGTTTTTCACCATTGAGTACCATGTTAGCTATGGATTTTTCCTATATGGTCTTTATTATTTTGGAGTATGTACCCTCTAAACCTACTTTGTTGAGGGTTTTTATCATGAATGTTGTACTTTGTCAAATGCTCTCTCTGCATCTACTGAAATAATCATATGGTATTTATCCTTTCTCTTGTTGATGTAATGTATCAGGTTGATTGATTTGCAAATATCGTACCACTCTTGCATCCAAGGAATAAATCCCACTTGATCAGGGTGAATGAATTTTTTGAGGTATTGTTGGATTCAGTTTGCTAATATTTTGTTGAGGATTTTGGTGTCTAAGTTCATCAGAGATATTAGTCTCAGTTCATCAGAAATATTAGCCTGTAATTCTCTTCTTTGTAGCGTCTTTATCCAATTTTGGTATCCGTTATACTGGTCTCATGGAATGAATTTGGAAGCTTTCCTTCCTCTTCTATTTTATGGAATAGTTTGAGAATAGGTATTAACTCTTCTTTAAATGTTTGGTAGAATTCACCTGTGGTACTGGACTTTTGTTTGTTGGGAGTTTTTTGATTCCTGATTCAATTTTGGGAAGTTATATGCCTCCATTTCTTCTAAGTTGTCCAATTTTTTAGGCATATAAGTTTTCATAATATTCTCTCATAAGCCTTTTTGTTTCTATGGTGTTCATTATTTCTCCTCTTTCATTTCTGATTTTCTTTGAGTCCTTTTTTTTTTTTTTTTTTTTTTTTTTGATGAGACTGGCTAAGAGTTTATCAATGTTGTTGATTTTTTCAAACCAGCTCTTGGTTTCGATGATCTGTTCTATTGTTTTTGTTGTTGTTTGTTTCTGTTTTGTTTATTTCTGCTCTAATAATTATTATTTTCTTCCTTCTACTGGTTTTGGGTTTTGTTTGTTTTTTTTCCCTCTACTTCCTTTAGGCATAATGTTAGGTTATTTGAGATTTTTCTTGCTTCTTGAGGTAGACCTGTATTACATAAACTTCCCTCTTAGAACTTTTGCTACATCCCAAAGATTTTTAGACTGTTGTGTTATCATTTTCATTTGTCGCCATGTATTTTTTTTATTTGCTTTTTGATTTCTTGGTTGACCCATCCCTTGTTTAGTAGTAGGTTGTTTAACTTCCATGTATTTCTGTTCTTTTCCAGATTTTTTTCTTGGCGTTGATTTCTAATTTTATAGCATTGTGGTCAGAAAAGATGCATGGCATGACTTTAGTCTTTTTGAATTTGTTGAGACTTGTTTTGTAGCCTAATATGTGATCTCTTCTGGAGAATGTTCCATGTGCACTTGAAAATAATGTGTACTCCGCTGTTTTAGGATGGACTGTTTTGAATATATCTGTTAGATCCATCTGGTCCAATGTGTCATTGAAAGACATTTTCCCTTGTTGATTCTGATTAGAAGATCTATTGACGTAAGTAGGGTGTTAACATCCCCTACTATTATTGTATTACTATCAATTACTTCCCTCATGATTCATTTTAGCTGCTTTACGTATTTGGGTACTTTCATGTTGGGTGCATAAATATTTACAACTGTTAAATCTTCTAACTGGATTGTTCCATTTATGATGATGTGATATCTTTCTGTGTCTCTTGTTAATCTTTGTTTTTAAAGTCTATTTTGTTCAATGTAAGTATTGCTATCCCGGTTGTTGTTGTTGTTGTTGTTGTTGTTGTTGTTGTTTTCTCTTCTGTTTGCATGATACTTTTCTATAACTTCACTTCCAATCCAGAGCAAGTGTTTGAACTGTGATTTGTGGAACAGATGAGAAAAGAATCAGATGAACCTCAGACTTTTCTTTGGCTACACTGAATACTACTTTTCATTGGAATAATGTCTTTTTCTCATTCATTCAACAAATTTTTAATGAGGTCCTACTATATTCCAAGTACTGTGCTTGGTGCCAGTAATACAGCATATGCTGTCTTCTGCCTTGCAGCTCACGTACTGTACTTTACTGTAAGCTATCCTTTATCTATCTGCTTGAGCCTAAATGACACCTAATCTGTTTGAACATCTTGGTTAGTGTTTTCTTCCATGGGCACATTACATTCTTTGTAGTTACAAGTGAATACGTCCCCATTTGTTTCATTTTCTTTCCAATGAACTTGAAAATTGCTTAAAGTGTTTAAAAGAAACATGAGATCCTAAAGTAATTTGAGCCCATCCCACCTAAAAATATTAAAATTATATGTAAACTAAGTTATCTAGTATCTGGGTAATGAGGATTCTCATGTGGGTAACTGAGGCCATTTGGAGAAAATGTCTTATTGTATGTAGTTCTGTATGTTTCCTAGGTCATTCAATCCAAGTCATTTCACAATGCAGGCATCACAATATAAAAGTAAATGCCCAGAACTTTTGCATTTTTAACACAGCTTTAGCCCTGAACTACTTGTGACTTACTCTTGATTCTATTTTCTTCTGATGTTTTTCCTATGTACAAACTCATTTTGCCTCTTTGGTGACCTTCTGTTAGATATATTCATCACTATTTTTCTGGACCTAACCTTCCATTGCTTCTGTGACTTTCGGTTTCTCTGGGGAACATTATGCCTGATCTCCTTTGTACTGTCTGCAAGCCTCTGTGTATGTTTGATTTTGTGTGTTTGATCTTTGTGTGTTTGGGTTTGCCCCAGCCATATGAGTATAAACCAGACAGAGTCAAAGTTCATTGAATACTGGAAGGCGCTTAAATACTGGAAAGCCTAGCATTACTGGTGAGGGAGAACTTTGGGGGTGAAGGTCAATTTGGCAACAACCTTCTTTTTTTTAAGTTTATTTTGAGAGAGAGAGAGAGAGAGAGAGAGAGAGCGAGCGCACATGTACCCGGGAGAAGCAGAGAGGAGGGGGAGAGAGAGTCTCAAGCAGGCTCTGCACTGCCAGTACAGAGCCCAGTGCAGGGCTCAATCCCACGAACTGTGAAATCATGACCTGAGCCTAGATCAAGAGTTGGCTGTTTAAAAAACTGAGCCACCAGGGGCCCCATGGCAACAACCTTCTTGACTCACCCTGTAGGTGGCATTTACTTGTGTGTATAACACCCAGCTGGCCAAGAGGAAATAGCCCCTAGTATAGTGTATGAACACAATTTTTGCTTCCTCAAAAAAGGGTCTTGTTTTTTCATGTTCACCTCAAAGTCATCAGGCTCCAAAACATGGCAGCTGGCTTTGACAGGTCAAAATGCTGGTAACACAAATGGCTATTACGTGAATTCCTGTTTTCAGTTAATGGAAAAATTAAAAAAATATATATATCCATCCCCCATTCTCCATCCAAGACGTGCCTTCTCTAGTTTGCCATTCTTGGTTCTCAGTATTGAACCATGTGAGTCATATTTGGTTTTTTTTTTTTCTCAATTTTCTCCATCTCACACTCCATTGATCACCTGGTCCTGTCAGTTCTTTCTCGTCTGTGTCTAGAAACATGAAGTGTTCTGTCTGATGCTGCTGCTGCTACTTTTCTAGCCTCAGCCTTCTTCACATTGGTTCTTCCTGCTTCATGGCTCTGCTCATTCTACCTTGCATTTGCTTGTCTAATTAACTGTACTCTTTCCACACAAGCATCCACTTCCCTGCTCAAGAATTTATAGAGCCTTCTTTATTTTTTTGTTCCAAATCTTCATTCAGTCTGGCCTTCAAGGATTTCTCAAAACTGACCCCATCTTACCTGTATTTTATCCCAAGAGAACAAAATATCATAGACTTCAAGAATCAGACAAGCGGAGTTAAAATCATTTCCACCAGTTATGAGCTTTGTAAACTTGGGTGATTGAATCAACCTGTGAATGTCTTGGTTTCCTCATTTGAAAAATTAGGACAAAAATACTTTTAGCCCAGGACTACTGAGAGGAACAAATTGGAGGATACAAAAAAGGAATCAGAACAGTTCATAGTGTATGATAAGTTCTCAGATGATGATGATGACGATGCTGCTGCTACAATCTGTACTGGAAGGCCCAAAGGTTTTTTGCCAACTCTAATATTTATTTCTCCAAATTCTGGGCAACACCAAGTTTTGGCTGCATATTTTACTTTTAATAAGAAATGCTTGATATATGGGGGGAGTAGCACTAAATGAGGCCAAGACCATAGGACTGATTCACAAATAGGCTTAGGGCTTTGTAATTGCTTTACAGTCATAAGTAGGAAAGAGTCAAGGATATAATACAACATTAATATTATCCATAGAACATCTCCATAGGAATTTAAAGTCCACACATTCTTTTATTTGTCATTCATTCAAAAATACTTGTTAAGCACATATATTTCTTTAGATATTGTACTGTATGCTGTGATAAGATGATGAACAAGACAAACACAGTTCCTCATCGAATTTCCAATCCACTGGGAGAGACAAAAATCAAACAAAATATATAATTACGAACTCAAAAAGTGAAACATGCAGGATCGGTGATGCCAAAGCCTTCCACATATATTTCCTCATTTGATCTTCCTCAAACCATTGTAAGTTATGAATTATCATTCATGTGTACCAATGAAGAAACCCAATCTCTCTGTATAGCTTCAGTCAACTTTAGAATCCAGAAATAGTGCCATATGAATGACTTTTAACTGGCCTAGAAGAATTAAGGAAGCTTCCAGAAAGAAAGAAAATATTTTGAAATACTGAAAAGCATATTTAGGTGCACAGTTCCTCATCGGATCCCTTGCCTTTTCTTCTGTATTTGAAACACTTCCACATCTCCATTCCTAGGCTGACAGCATTCAGCCTAGTGGGCTCTATCATTTATTGAAATCCTACCCATCTTTCCAAACTCAGCTCAAATATCACGTACCTTAGGAGATATCCCTATAATCACAGTGCATTATTATTCCCTCTCCCCTTTTACAGAACAATGGATGTTAATTACAACATTTACTGCATTCTGCCTTGTGTTATGTTGTTTATGCCCCATAGACTCTACTACTGGTCAGTTCCTTGAGGGAAAGGACTATGCTTTATGTCTCTTTATATCCCACATAGTGTTTTGTATATAGTAGATGCTCAGTAAAATATATGCTGGTATAAGAATAAAGAATTGTTCCTACATTCTCCAGATGCTCTCAGGCATTTTTATATTTTACGGAACATTGCTTTTCATTCTTACCTATATCACGGTATCTATAGCTCATTCTTCAATGCAAGAAAAAAATGGATCAGAACAAAGTTTAGCTGGCAAAGTGGCCAGATAATATTATTTTGAGGTTTGAATACACAGGAAAGGACCTAGGGCAGGGAACAGGTGAGACTGACATGCCAAAGGTATATGCCCATGTACAGTGTCAGTCAGAAAGCACAGTCTTGGTCCTGGACATTCTGGGGCCCTGCTACAAGAGAAAGGCAACATGGAACTTGTTTATCATGTATCTGATCTGAAGATGGGAGAGACTATAGATAACACAGCAATAAAACATTGGGAATTATGACTCAGGTACTCAGCTACTCAGCCAAGATGCTGACATTTGTTAAAGAGGAAATAAGTGGAACCAGAACAGAGGATTGTGCCTGCTTTAATTACATAAAAGGTATTATTTTTCTTTTGAGCAGCCAAGATGCTACATTTGAACATGTGATCTTGTGAGAGAAACACAGGTCACTTTTTACTTAATTCTTTCCTTTCTTCCGAACTTACGGAGATCGACTTTTTGAGGGTGGAGTGTGGAGTGGCAGAACAAGATGGCAGAGAAAGGAAGCTGAAAAGCCGAATATCTTGTATTCCAAAGCCAGAAAGCTGACCATTCTTACCTAACCGAAGGGAATCAGCCCCTAGGATATAAACTGGGTCAGCAACAAAACTTCAACAAATGGTAATTAATATTAACCCTATTGAATGACGTCTACATGTGAGCACAGCTAGGGCTGTAATACCATATCCCCTTAGACACATTCTGCATACAATAAAAGCACATTTACTGAAGACTTATTAGAATTACACACCAGTAGAGTGGATCTAGTAATAAGAGGAAATATTAACAGCATGATTTAATTAAAATATCTTTCTGAGTTTCTCACCAAATACACTGGTATAGAAGCCCCACAATTAGCTTCCCAATGAGCTTCTTTTCTAGAGCAAACACATAAGTTTTCTATCTTTCTATTTAGGTCGGTTGGACAATCAATTAAAAGTGATTTCTTTATGTGCATTATTACGATTTCTATGAAAGTAATGACACTTAATCTGAATCGCATCAAGTCATAATTTAAGCCCCAAAGTAGGGCCCTGTACTTCCTAGAGAAATGTCTAATTCAAAGTTTACATATTAGGCAACTTTCATATCATTGCACAGAAATGATCTTCATTTATCACAGGCACACTTTCCAAAAAGACTCAACTCCTTCAAACGTAAGAACTGATTTGGGAAATAGACAATTTCACGAATTCCAGGCAGCCGGTCCTCTGTCTGCAGTGTGAGACGGGGGCATTCAGGCTGGCCCCACTACTTTCTGAGTTTAGGCCTCAGAGCTCCTGCACTGACCCCACTGTCCCTCTTTTGCCTCCAGCCCCACTTTCACTGTCTTCATTCTGATAATGGGTTGAACTGTGACCCTCTGAATTCTAAGTCTTAATCCCCAGTACCTGTGAATGTGACCCTGTCTGGAAACAAAATGGGGTCTTCGAGGATACAATCAAGTTAGAATGAAGTCATTAGCATAGATCCTAATCCAATACAACAGTGTCCTTATAAAAAGGGAAAAGACAGAGACAGACATGCACAGAGAGAAGATGATGTGAAGATACGAGAAGAAGACAGCCATCCAGAAGCCAAAGAGGGAGGCCTCGTCCAGATCTTTCCCTTACAGCTCTCAGAAGCAAACAACCTTGCTCACACCTCAAGTTTGGACTTCTAGACTCCAGAACCATGAAATAACCAATTTCTGTGCTTGAAGCCACCCAGGTTCTAGTACTTTGTTATGGCAGCCCCAGGAAGCTACTATAATGCTGATCATCATTTCCCTTAAAAAAAAAAAAAAAATACATGAAGAAGAGTGGACCCATAGGCATTTTGTAACCAAAGTTCTTTCAGATGAACCGTGAACTAGTTTAGACATGGCTTCTTGACCCTTGATTCTCTTGGAATATATACCCCTATCTAAATATATAAATTCGTACATATACATATATATACACGCATCTATAAATTTATATAAAGTACATATAACCTAATGCCATGTGCTATACGTGCATCATTTCTTTCACTTTTGACTTGGGGCACATATCACACTATTGCATTTTATACAATAGGACTTGATGCTCAGAAAATATTAGTAATGTGTCTAAGATTACGCAGAAAGCAGGTGAGAGAGCTATAATTTGAACTCCATCTGGTCTGACTCCATTGTCTGGGTCCCTAGTCACTGAATCACATTAATTAGAAGAGGAAGGCGAAGAAGAAAACCATATAAGTTCCTACAAATGCAATGTGACTACGGGATATAATTAAATCTTGTCCATGGAAAAATGGTGAAGAAAACCTGATTCAGTGTGGTTTGACCAGAACATACGATAGGAGTAGGGGTAATACTTGATGGGAAGGGAGTTAATCAACTTTATTTTTGTCTCTCTTATTTCACCCTTTCTTCGTGAGGCATCAATAAAAACTGCATTGTTTTTGATGCTTAGAGTACAATATTATAATCCACAATACCCTGGCCCAGTCCAACAGTGGATACTCGCCTGTCTCACATATTGTGCCTGGAAATGACATGAAACTGAAGAACCCAGCGGCGTTAAAAAGCTGTGCACAGACAGGGAGTGAACCCGAAGTAGCTTCAGGGGATCTCCCGCCGTGCCTTTCAAACTAGACTCCCAGAATGCAACATAGCTCAAATTTCTGCTCGAGAGTCAAGAGCAATTTTGATCTGCATGATAATCATTTGTGTGTTTTGGCTTTACATGCCAGCTTTCTTCACATCTACTCGATTTTTCGTTAAAATACATCGCAAGAAAGCCTGTCGTATTTTACCATATAGTATATATACTACACTTGAAAATGACTAGAACTAGTCTCAACAACAGCATGTCTTTTCATATCAAGGGTAAAGATCTAAACCTCAATATTAATCTCAATTTTTGTGAATGAATGAGCTCCCAGTAGGGATACAGGGATGCCCTTACCAAGGTGTGTTTCTCTCTGATATATTTATAATACAATTACACATATTACATATGCATATAACTGTATCCACATCTCATTATCATATCTGCCTCCCCAAATACATATTTGAAGTCTAGATTACTTATGCCATTTTAAAAATGTGTTGCTATATATAATTCATTGCCATCTGCTCCTCTGATTTCTCTTTTATATTCTAAAAATTCTCAGCAAATCATGAAAATCTGCATGGATTCCTGAAGTCCTCTATGTGGTAAATTATAGCATTTATAAGAGGATGACCCAAAACAGGATGCTGGTCTAGGAAGAAGAGCCCTAGGAAATTCTTGATGACCCATGGATTACTATTTAATTGGCTTTAGAGAAATGCTTTGGCCCCTCTCAATGTCAGTTTTCTCATCTTTAAAATGAAAATAATTAATCTCACAGCCCCGTGAATTGGGCAGATTTTATCCAAGGTGACAATGATGAGAAAGGTTTAAACTTTCGGAGTGCTAAATATTTGCAAGTTAACATTATTATTAACATGCATACATGTCAATATAAATTAAGAGCAAGTTGAGAATAATCGGAAAGAAAAGAGTTAAACCTTCTTCCAAAGGTTCTTTGAAAGTGAGAGATAGTGACTGTTTCTCAGTACCTGTGAATACCTATGAATACAACTTCTGTTCAGTTTGCTGAGAATACGCTATCGGTTTATGTATTCGATACGTACTCTACTCCAGGTATCAGTCTAGGTACTGAGGACAGAGCAGGGAACAAAGCAAATCCTTGCTCTAACGTAGTATCTGGGTGAGTGGGACGGAGGGAAGAAGACAATCAGCTACATAAATAACAGATAATAATAACCGTATCTCATTTCATCTACGATGCCACTAATTATAAGACCCACCATTATTTTATACACCATTAAGAAACAAAAAATCATCGGTAAATACATATGACAGGCCGTTAGTTGCAAGCTGTGTTACAACTTCAGAGATAGCAAAATGTGCAAAAGGCACTGCGTCTTGGGATTGATGAACTGTAATGGAGTAGAAAATTAGCAGGTCGTAAGTAACAGGAGAAGAAAGGAAGGAAGGGAAAGAGGAGTCTGGGAAATGTGGTCCCGCTGCAGTATTAAACAGGCCGGTCAGTGTAGCTGCTGCCTAGGGCAAACTGATTACCACAAACCAGGGGCTTAAAAGAACACAAATTTATTTTCTTGGAATTGTGGAGGCCAGACGTGCAAACGTAAGGTGTCAGTGGGGCTACGCTCCACCTGAAAGCTCTAGAGAGGACTATTTCCCAGGCTCCTTGCAGCTTCTGGTGGCTCTCAGCAATCCGTGCTATTCTTGGGCATGTGGCAGCATTGCTCCCCTCTCTGCCCCCATCCTCATGTGACCTTCTCTGTGCGCATCTGTGTGTCCTCTCCTCCTCCTGTAAGGACGCCAGTCATCCGAGGGAGGGCATGCTCTCATCCCATACGGCCTCATCTTAACTAATTACATTCAGCAAAGACGCTATTTCCAACTAAGTGCACTTCCTGAGGTTCTGGGTGGACATGAATTTAGAGGCTGGGAGTCAGGGGTAATAGGACCGGTGTTCCAGTTTAGAAATATCACTCTGGTGTGCGGATAGAGAATAGATTGTGTTCTTTTCTTTTCATTTTTTCTTTCTTTGTTTCTTTAAAAAAATTTTTTTTCAACGTTTATCCATTTTCGAGAGAGAGACAGAGCGTGACTGGGTTAGGGGCAGAGAGAGAGAAGGAGAGAGCCACAGGATCAGAAGCAGGCTCCAGGCTCTGAGCTGTCAGCACAGAGCCCGGCGCGGGTCTCGAACTCACGAACCGCGTGTCCATGACCTGAGCCGAAGCTGGATGCTCAACCGACTGAGCCACCCAGGCGCCCCTCTTTCTTTATTTTTTAGAGACAGAGAGCACACGCACGAGTTGGGGAGAGGGGCAGAGGGAGAGAAAGAGAAAGAGAGAGAGAGAGAGAGAGAGAGAGAGAGAGAATCTTAAGCAGGCTCCATGCTCAGTGCAGAGCCCTGTGTGGGTCTCAATCTCATGACCCTGGGATTATAACCTGAGCTGAAACCAAGAGCTGGGTGCTCAAGGGACTGAGCCACCCAGGCACCCCAAGAATAGATTGCTTGTTAAGGGAAGACAAGGATGCTTTGGACAGATGCCACATATTATTCATCTTGCCAAGGAACCAAAGTCCTACCTAGAGTCCTGCTTCCAGACTTCAATTGCTACTAACCACTAGACCTCTCTGGAAAACCGCATTTAAGATGTTGACATTTTTTTGGCCTACAACAATGCTAAAATTTTGCCAATAACATTGTCTCTTGATCTGCTGTTTTACCTTAGCCTTTCTTCAAGCAACTGATTTAGAATTTGCTGCCCCAAATCCTTTTCTAGCCCCAAATCAACATTTGTTTTCTCTCCCCAACTGTCTAGCCCCACTGCTGATATACACCAAAAGAAATACCATCTCATGCATTAACCAAATCATGCTCAAATTTTTCCTTGCTATGATTCTCTCATCTGGATGGAGAACTTTGGGTCCAGTTCTCCATTTTTTAACACTGCCAAGACCTCAGTAGCTTTCTTAACACAAGGCAAATATTATGGCCTGGAAATAATGTCATTGAATAATTTTTTTATCTGAAGCCTTTGGCATTCTATGCAAGTAATCACTTATATTTCAGTTGATAGCATTACATAGCCTCAAAATAAAAATGTTTTATGTTAGAACATTTGTATTATGTCAAGAAGCTCGTGATTCAGAACTCTGGCATGTATTTGTGAAACCAAATTTTTATTAATAGAAAATAAAAGAATAAGAAACATAATAATATAATTTAAAAAACTTTACTGAGCACAAAGTATGCTCCTGCTACTATGGTAAGTCATGGGGACACAGAACTTAACACTGACATAGACACCACTCTT